>NC_133932.1:12305624-12615155 GCF_031877795.1 Strix aluco
TTTGTATAAATCTCTTGGAAATATTGCATATAGTCATATTCTTAATTTGATCACTGCTTCTCTTCTTACCTCATAAATACGCAATTAACTTAGTTGCTTTTCAGACGAGATTAAAAACTCTCAGTGCATCCAAGGAGTTGTTGTAACAATGAAGACAGACATGTATACTAAAGTACAATGTTTAGAAGATTGTTATGAATGTTTTGAAGTGTTAAAATCTAGGTGTTGTTTGGTTTTTTTGTTTTTGTTTTTTTTTTTTAGTTTTTTTTTTTTTTTTTACAGCTTATTGGCAATATGGTAATATTAAATTTCCCTAGTCTTTAGGCAGGCAAAAAAAATCAGTCTCAGCTGGGGTTTTGCCTATCCAAGGCTATGAAATGAAGCTCCAGATGGACCTATGCTAGTGTGTATCTCTTTAAGCACACCTTTTGCTGATTTTCTAGGCTGAAGAGCACTGCATGGCTGTAAGGCTTCTATTATTTACCCAACATACACATTCAAGTCTCACTACCAGTAATAAGATTCACAAAAAAGACACAGGTCTTTGGGAACCAGATCTAGGTTTTCAGTCTTTCGGTGTACAGCATGTTTTAGAATGGTTATTTCGTTTCAATCCATAAGCAAGCTATGGATTGCTTCCATATAAATATTTTATGGTCTTGAATTTCAGTTTCCTGCATAGTATGCTGGTCAAAATTTGAAGTCTTTCAAATTAGAGTCTAGTGATTTTGGTGTGGCTTCATTTTGTGGAAAATTAATATCCCTTTCTCAGTCCCTTTGGCTTTTTTATCCTGTGAAAGAGATTATTGTAAAGGACTGGAAAATCAATCAGAATTTTTTTTAAATCGTAGAACCAAAGCAAAAGCTTTGTATATTGTTTTTAATAAACGGTACAAAAATTTATTCCCCAGTCTCATTTTTCTTGGACACTGTAGGCACCTGCTGGATTCACAAAACGTCTTGGCATTTGAGACTGTAGCTAAAATTTGGTCTTCATCAGGTAAAGCTCCTGTTTGTTTCTGGTGGAAGTTTGATTAAGGAGGGACTCCAAGCTTTGACCCAAAGCTGACGTAGTATGGAGCTAATCAAGGACTCTTGTTTTTAAATCTCAGGAATTGAGTGGAAATATATGACTAGCAAATAAACATGGGTTATTCTAGGACCAGCTAATTGATACTGAAGGCAGCTCTATGCCTGACTATGTGCGTGTATTTAATGTGTGGCCTTGCGTAGTCCACAACTGCTCTTTGTGTTCTGAATAGCTACAAGAGAGATTAATTTACCTGTTTTTGTACGTTCTAGGGTGCACTGATCTCTGATATTCTTAGTTTTATTATTTCTGCATATAGGTTACATTATTACATTTGCAAAGTAATTTTGGGAACATAGAGTCTGTTCACACAGATTTAGCTCTGTCATCAGCTTTAGTCCTCTGTTTGGGAAACTGCTGACCTTCAAGATATACGTGTGTGTCTCTGTGTATATATTTGTCGTGTATATACGTGTGTGTGTGCATGTCTGCATATATATATTTTTGCAGGTTTTGCTTGGTGTCAGAAATGGGATGGCACTACGGAGTCTGAAATCAGAGAAATCTGTAAGAAAAGAAATTCTGTGTTTCAAAGTCTCAGCACCAAAGATTATCTACAAGCAGAGGGAAACTTTATAGTTGAAATGTGTCTTAAAGTTCTTTGCATCTGAGGTGCCCATTTTTCTGTAACAATCCTTTTGAGAAAAAGCAGTTATTACCATTTGGTAGGCTTGTCTTCAAAACAGATATTATAAAGATCCAAGTCCTATTTTATCTGCATCAGAAGAGTCAAGGAGATAAAGCAGAAGGCTTTAAAACGTGATCTGGATAATTACAATGGGATGTACAAGTTAAGGAGAAAGTTCCACCGAAGAACTTGAGGTAGAGAGGTATTCTTCTGGTTTTATTCACTGGGTTACTTTTAAGTGACAGCAAATGATCTAATACGTGTCTAGAAGCAAAGCAGTTCGGGAAGACCTGACAGCAGTACAGTTAACGTACTTCACAACTATTCACAACTTAAATGCAGGTGCAGAAGCAAGTGTTGACAGTAAGATGAATGTAAACCAAAAAGACAAGGAACTATTTTGTTATGAGATGACTGAGAAGTACTCATTCAACTATATAATGATAATTTGAAAATATTTTTATGAGTAAAAGTAGTAATGTTTCTATTCCATTACTTGTAGAGACCTAATGTACAATGCTGGAGAGCATTTAGACAGTTACTAGATATGTATGAAAACAGTTACAAATGTTCCACCAGCTTTATTACGTGCTTATCACATTTATAATTTTCTTTCAGAAGTTTTCATTATTACTATTAACTTTTTTTTTAAAGACTGACCTGGTCAGAAGGCATAAAGATCACCATATTATTTTGTGGAACTGCCACACCCTATGAGTGAAAGATAAGGAACAAGCAGTCAATTATAGGACGTTCTTCTAAAATACAGGATGAATATTTGAGATAAGTAATATACTCAGAAGTCAAAACTGGCTCACAAATGAATTTCAGTAAAAATGTAGGGCTGAATCAGTGAATGCTGTTCACAATTGAAAATTTTTGAAGATCTTTTTCGAGAGGATGTGTGAAGAAGATATATGAACGTTGGGTGATAAGAGAGGAAATAAGAGGGAATCTAGGTAGGTCAAACCACTGCTTCTCCATGAAACTAAATTCCTAAATTAACTGCAAAATGGCTTTTTTAAAATCATAGACATTTTTACTTTGAAGTTTTGTATGGGTTTTCTGACATGGTGAAGTTTATGAAAGCAGGGATAAGGGCTTTTTAAAATGGTAACAATTAAATTGAGGACTGCATGTTGCAACTCCCACCTCTTTGTACTCTTCAATGATATGCGGCACAGAACAATAAGACCTGCAGTTGTGATTCTGCTGAATATGTAGACCACTCTGGTTCAGCAGAGGTTCGTACCCTGACTATTTCAGCATTCTGGAAGTTTATTCTAATTTGATTACACTGAAACCTGGATATGTTGGGCTGTTTTTCCTTTGAATTTACTTAGAAACCTCCATGAAGAATGGTCTTTGAAATTCTTTAATTAACCATATTTGTTAGTTCTTTAAATCCCTGACTGTCTCTTTTGTCTATACCTGGCCTTTAAAGCTCTTTTGTTCTAGTAATGCCTGAGATATTTGTCATGTGAACTTTTTTCTGTGGTAATGGAAGTCCTGCACACAGATTTTTACCTTCACCCCCAAGTCAAGGGAAAGAACAGTTCCCTTCCTAAATAAAATACCAGACCTTGTTTGGAAGAAATCCTTACTGGGTGGGTGGAGGCAGAAACATTTGGAAGTAAAATTATTTAAGTGACTGTGACAGGATTTTTGAGGTGATTTGGGCATTTCAGTGAGACTAAGCACTACACTGTGAACGTCATAACCAAAACATGGTAAATCATGTAGACATTAAGATCCTTGAAGATGCTGAGCACGGAAAACCGTAGATGAGGTCTGGAGAATATAGAAGAGACCTCTTAGTACATCTTAGTACGTCAGTGAAACCTGGTATAGGTTTGTCAGTTAAGAGTTTCATGGATAGAAAAGATTGCATTTCCCTTGCAGTATGTGTTGGCCTCTTTGGAATCATGTCAGCCTTCTTAACAGCCAAATATATTTGCTACTAGACCAAAGAAGCACTTTTTTTTTTTTTCTGTTTTTTTTTGGAAAGCACCAGGAGCTGTATTCTTTGAAAAAGGCTTAGAGTTGCGTAGTAAATTGAAGAAAAAGGACAGATATGTTCTACATAAATTTGTTGACTTCTGGATTATAAATCACCCTACTCCTGACCCTTGCGTAGTACCTTCCTTTCATTTCATATTCATGTAAAGGCTATAAGATTATGATGTTTCTGTTACTATTTTGATAAAACTTTCATGTTTCTTTAATTGGATGAAATGTTCAGCAGTATTAATATGGTACAAATCTTTTGGTTGGGATGCATTACATGTTCAGGGGACTTAAGTTTTAGAAATTTCTGTTGAGAAATAAATTGCCAGAGGCCTTTAAGAACAGGCTGGAAAAGCAAGAATGACTGCCTTGATTCTTGCTGGGGTGGGCAGATAGGTGAGGCTGGCCTCTCAGGGTGCTTTCTAGACCTGCAATTCACTTGAGAAATGAAAAATAATGCATGTTACTAACTTATTTAACTGAAATCAGCAGTAATCAGCTCAAGTGATGATGTGGGTTTGCATGTTGATCCATATGCAGAGGAGTCAATAGCCAGAAAGCAAGTAAGATGTTATTGGTTGTGTTAAAATCTGACTTGTTCCGAATACAACTAGAGAACTAATGCTATAAATACTTACTGTCTTAATTCAGCTTTGTTCCTTAGCAATCATCTCTCCTTCCTCTGAAACACATCAGCAGAAGTTAAGTTTAATAATTAAAATTTTAGAATTTATTGTAAGTTCTGCTTTTCATCTAAATAACAGCCACAGCTTTGTCAGTGTCAACTTTCATTACATTGTTTTCAAACAGGTTTTTTTGGTAGCAGAAAATACTGTGGCAGTTAGAAAATTGAAGTCAGATTTAGACCTTGGTAAATTGCCCTTGATTTATAACATTGTAATGGACATCAGAAACCAGCTCATATACAACAGAACAGTAATAGCCACTTTATTGATGTAACTCTTGTACAAGCAGAGGTAAGGCTTCAGTACACTGGAGACATGCCAATTTTCCAAAGGAAAAAATGTTTCTTTCAAAATAAAGTATGAATTTTTGTAGTAAACAAACAAAACACTACCTTACTTCTCCATCTGAGAGTAATGGAGAGGGTGAGGAGATAATGAAAATACAGAGGTTTCATAGCAACCCAGTTAGAAATTTTATTTTCTTTCTTATGTTTTCACAATTCTTCATCAGCATTAGCTGCAAGTGCTGTCAACCTCCACAGGAATCTAATGGGGAAGGAGCAGAGGGTCAAAGAATGCTTTCATTTAGAGTTTTTTATCCACCTGAAACTAAAAGGAAGTTGCACTGTTGCTATAGGGCACACTTTGAGGAAGTTGTGCAGAACTTGCTAGCAAAACTGCTTTTGGATATGATAGCAAAAGCTACACCCAACTTAGAAAACATGCATGCTTAGCAGGGAGCTGGCGTTTCAATTCTCCATTTTTATTCCATGTACTTCCAAGCAGAATTACACAGTGAATGGCTGGACATTTGGACATGCCTTTGACTTTTTAGTAGAGTTTGGCTCAGTGTTTTGTTGTAGGTTGTTTGCTGACAGAGAGCACTTGGGAGTCTCCTCTATGGGTCTGTCCTTCAACACAAGGCTTTAAATCCCAGGTTTGTGTACTCTGTGAGCCTGGTTTGAAAACCAGTGGAAGCAAAACTAGTGGATGCTTTTCTATTCATTTGAGTAGACTTTAGCTTAGACCGTTATGTAGCTGTGAAGATCCAGTTAAGAGTGAGGATTTGTCTCAAATGTTTTCTCTGTGTGCTGTTGCCAGCTCTTCTCAGCAATGCATGACAGCCACTTGCCATGCTGGATATGGCTGCATTTAGGTGTGCTGCATCTATGGAGTTTACAGATGTTCTTTGTTCTGTCCACTTGGAGGAAGGTAATGATCAGCATCTCTGTATCTATAGTCTTAGAGAAAGCAAACTTCCTAAATTTTAAAATCAGTTCCTGTCTAGGCAAATGGACAGCATTGCTGCATTTGAGGTCCACATCAGCAGAGATATTTTCTAGGATTACACAATCTTATCAATTAAAAAAAAATAAATCAGTAACACTTAGATTCAAGGATAAAAATCTCAATATTTTAGGATATTTTTGACAAAAGCATGAATCAGATATTTGTTTGGTTGTGCTAAATACCACACGTATTATTACACCTTGGAGTTCTCCTCCCAAGAAGAATAATTACCCAAGACACTAGAAATTCATGTGTTCTGATCTCCTGGTCTGGTTGCCAGATATCATTCAAGTAGATGAACGTGTCTGTGCCAACCCTGTACATAAGCTCAATGCAATTGAATGCATGCTTCAAAGAACAGATTTTTGGCAAGTAGATATGAACTGATTTTTATTCTAGGACCTTGAGCCTGAGAATTGCTCAGCAAGCCATTTATCTGTATGGTTTTCAAGGACTTGGCTAAAATAAAACTATTGTTCTATGATGTCTTTCTCAAAGAACTTTTACATTGAAATTCCAAAAAAGCTGTTGGAGTTTAAATATTTAAGCAATCCTAATCTATCAATATGTTTTAGGGATTTTTTTTTTCTCCTTTTCTATCATCCTTGAGTACCTTTTTTTTTGCCACGAGTTATGATTAAAAGCTGTAGAAGTTAATGGAAATTACACATTACTCAGAAGTAGAGAAATGGGCCCTGCTGCCTGTGGCCTCTTTTCCATAAGCTTGTGAGCCTTATCCCCAGTTCCGTTGCTGGAGACCATCACCTCCCGAGTGGTTAAATGTCTGCAGTAAGCATCTTTAACACAACGAACAGATGTGTGTAATAACCACCTAATGTTTTGCTAGGTTTTGCAATGGAACAGGTATGGTTACTGCTCCTGCTGACGATTAAAGTGCTTTCAGTGGCTGCTCAGTTCAATGGATACAACTGTGATGCTAACCTCCATAGCAGGTTTCCTGGTAAGTGTTTAATAGACTTTTTTTCTAATGGCTTCTTTATTGTCTTGGTTCAAAGCAGTGCTTATTTTTAAATACAGAGCTTTAAATCTGTCTGAAGCCTGGGGGTACAACTCTACATTAAGTGAGTGTTAACTATGTTGGTGACAATGAAACTCCCCTAATGTTGCATTTTACTTTCTTCTTAATTGCACAATGGGTCAAATTCAGCCTAGTAGTAATGAATACAGCTCCCCTCACATCAGTGGGGTTTGACCTGCACTTGCCAGAGGTTTGTCCAAGAAATTCAGCAGAGGTCATGTTGTAAATGTTCTCTATAGATTTAAGAGTCTGAAACTTCTAACTGTGTTTTCCTTCATGTTTTATCTGGGTAAGAGAATATAATTATGTCCTTTTAGTGAAATAAAGAAATATATGTCTATTTTTGAGCAAAATTAAGTTGATGACAAAATTTAGTGCCTCACTTCAACATTAAGTGCTTGGTTAGGGACAGGTGAAACAATGGAATGTATGATGTACACTCATGCCTCTGTGAGAAAATGGGAATTAAGTCATTTTGGGGACATCAAATGTCCGGTGCTGCTAAAACGATGAGAAACAGAAACGTAATTTCAGTTTTAGTGACACGCGTATCAGGGTTTACTCAGATAAAGAATGCTTTTAGTCTCTGTTACATTGCTTATCCTTCCTGCCTCAGTTGTTTTTTGGACAGAATAATAGTAATAAAAAAGGCTGTGACTACTGTCTTGCTCATATCTTGTGTTTCTCAGGTAGCAATTGAATTGAACAGTATAGTAATGAACTCTCTGTAATACCTTTCAGTGTTACTTTCTGAATAATAATAGTTTTGATTTTTTTCAGGAAGCATCAGCTCTTATGAAACTTAAGTCAGCAGAAAGCCTACAGTCTGTTTATTGTTTCCTGTGTTATCACAACACTGCTAGGTGCTTTGTTGACATAAAGAGCAACAGTGGGTTTGATCCTTTTTCATAATCGATGTGAATATGAAGAGCAGAGAAGACATGCAAAGAAGATCAAATATGTTGTCTCCATCCCTGACAAAATCACTGTTTGACTGAGCATTTCACAAACTACTTCTTTTTTCCCCTTCTTAGGTAAAGGTTTTACAGGCTGGCCTCAAAAGTGTGGGTGAATTGTGCCCACCTGCCTCAGATCTATCTTTCGTAGTTTTTCATGTAATTGTTTTTGTTTCAGGCTTCTTGAGAGGATTGCAACAGCTAGAGGGAAGTTTAGATTCCTCTTTTTGTGCTTTTTAAATTTTTCTCTGGTCATTTTTGTACCAGCCCTGTGCCAAGGTTTTATATTTGCAATGTGATACCTGTGAATTGAATCCAGCTCTTATTGTGGGTATTTAGGGGGTCTCTTGCAGTTCTGCCTCATAAAGAAGGGTCATATCAGATTCCATGTCTGCCAAATCTCAGGGACTTGGGAGAAAATCTGTTTAGGTTACAAGTAAACAGATTATTTTTTTCAGATAAATGCTAATCACCCCACACTGGTCATAGCAGCTGAGAGTAGAGTTCTGCTCTTTATTGTTTGTGATCTTGGGCAGTAAAGATTCAAAGGTTGGAATTTAATCAAGAGTCCTAGTGCTGATTTTGAGAGCTAGGAAAGAAAAATAATTCTGCTTGTTGGTCATGCATTTGAGATGGAGATAAAAACCAGAATACCCTTTTGTCCCCAGATTTGATAGGTAGTATTTTAAGTATGCAGAAGGGACTGGTATGTAATGGGCTGGGGCTAGTGGAGCTGAGTGAGGCTGCTGGAGCTCTGTTTTCTGGGTTCAAGAACCCCAGAAGACAGGTGAGAGACCCTCTTCAGGGAGAAGGGGCTCACTCTGGCTACACTTCCCCAGTGCTTGGCTCAGGCTGTGGCTTTGAGGGTGCTGACCTCACTGCCTTCAGAGTTCAAATGTAAGGGGAGTGGTAGAGGTCAAAAAGGAGAATGCATCAAAACAAGTGTCTCTTCAGGCTGAGATACTGCTCATAGAGCCTGGCTGTGGATAGACTTTCTTTCTGTTCCTTATTTGTTCCACATAAGAGATCTTTGTTGTTTTCAGCTGAAATTCCAGACATGGGACGAGAATGGACTTGCTGAGGTTTGTGGTGTGCAGATACCAGAGAAGCCATTGGTTTTGAAGTTGTCTGCTCTTTTTCTTTAACTGTTGTGAAGAACAGAAGTTGTCTTCAGCAAAGATGAGAAATTAAGCCTTCCTAAAGGAACCTTGGAGCTCATCAATTTTTCATTTGTTTGTGCTTTTATCATTCATTGCTTAGGTGACTTCTTGCATAGGGATGGTGCTGCATAAATAGGACGATAAGTAATCAGGCAGGACTTTTGTTCCTGCAGTTTGCAGGTTTGTTTTAGAGTGTAGGTATGCAATAGCCAGCAGGGATGAAGGAAAAAAAACCCCATATTTGGTAGATTCAAAGTCCTGTGACTTTTTATACCAAAAGCTCCATGAGTATGTAATAAGGTTAGATCTTGCTATCCTTCAGAGTTACCTGGAGGAAAAAAGCTTAGTTCTGCCTCGCAGTAAAGCGTAGCTTTTGAGGGATGGAGCCATAGCAGTCTGGCTGTCTTCAGATGGGAAATGAATAGTTTTGATTCAGGGGCCTCTTGCTCTGAGTACATGCTGAGAACTTAGTAGAAGCTAAGAAAATATTGCAGCTCTTTCACATACCCTATGCATTTTAATTCACTATCAAAGCCATGATTTGATTAAAGAGGAGGCTCATGCAGAGAAGCTAGTTTTGAACTATAAGTGTCTTTGCATGCTTATTCTGGTGGAATGACTTTTGTCAATGGTATTCTGTGGCAAACTCTTGTCCTCTGCAGGTTTTTTGCTGCCTGGTCTGGGGTGAGTCTTGGCAATGTTTGGAAGGGTACCAGGGCAGAAGTGAGCAGTGGAGCTGTCAGCATTTGGTTCAAGTTGCCATGAGTCCGTCCTTGATTCGAGATGGTCTCTGTTACTGTAGTATCTATGTACCTCTTGAGCTTTAACCTGTTTTTTATGTGACGCCCCTGTGAGTACTGTTGACTATAGGTAGCTTGTGTGATTTGAGTCCAAAAGAAGCCAAGTGATTTGCCTGTATGGAATCTCTGGCACAAAGAGGTCATTATATTTAAGGCCTTATCAGCTGGGTGACCTAATCTTCAAAGCATTGCTTCTCTCTTACTCAGAAAACCAGTAACTTTTACTTCAGGAATGCAAATATTTTTTGTTTAATCTTATACATATATAGGAATAATATTCACAAGAAATGACCTAGATGTTTAGCATCTAAAGAGGCATAAGTTCTGTTTGCACCTGGTTTCATATTAATTTCTGAACAAATAATGTTCTTTTAATTCCAGAGAGGACTAATTTGGCAACAATGCTTCGTTGTAAAGTAGTGGGCAGAAAAGGTTCAGTCTGGAAAGGTTGTTTATCATCCTGCATGGCACAGAGATGGTTTTTGTACTGTATGGTCTCATTTCTCTTAGTGTCAAATGAGAATTTTGCAAGCGGTAATGGTACCTTAACAGGTAAAGTAATATCCTGCTTTTTAAAAGGCTTGAAGTGAGTTATAAAATTAACTGAGCTACTTTACATTTCATCCTGCAATTTGTTACAATCTGACTGTTTGTGCATTTGTCCAAGCAAGTGTAAAGGTGTACTTCACCATTTGCCTTTTTGTACTGTTCCCTCTACCTTAGTATACCCATTAAATGGATCATAACAGTCCTCATGTAGTGAAAACCAAGGCATGCTGCTGCTTGATCTTTGTATGTTGTATTAGTAGAGTTATCTATATGTACAAACCAGGAGAATTTCATGCCAAATCACTTCAACTCCTGTCTTACCTCCAGTACCTTTCTGCCCAAATTTACACCCAGTGAGTAAAATTTATCACCACATTAGCTCAGGACTGAGTTTAGCCTGTTATTTCCTGCACTTGATTGTTTTGGCTTTAAAGCCACCATTAAAGCTGTCTAAATTAAACTGCTTGTGCTCCCTGTACCATGGGGGAAGAGCTGGTTCATTGTAATAGAGATTTCATTTCCTCTCTGTTGTGACAATGCAGTGAAACAATTCATTTCAACAGGCTTAATGGTATAGTATTGACTGAAGTTGTTCTGCAATTTTTAATAGCACTTAATCTTTAAGCAGATGTAATAAACGAGTTGTTATATAAAGGAGTAATGTCTGTGTTTAACACGATGCAGTATGTCTTTTTGTAAAGCACTAAGGGAGAAAACCGAAATAGCCCCCCCATCATCTACAGGCAGAGGAGAGTTATGGAAAAGCTATGTTACAACTCTAAAGCCAAACAAACTGTTGCTTGTGCCTATATCCTAACCTGATGCTTTTCCATTGAAGTACATAAAAATCTTCAGAACTTTAAGTAAAAGGTCAAATTCATCCAAGAAGGTTTTTTGCTGCTGTTCAAAAATTGATCAGTTGTAAAAACTGCTGTTTTCTAGGTCTTTTGTATTGTCATAATGTGCAGAATGAAAGATTGCAAGATGCTTTGTAGTATCGATCATTGTCTTTCAAGAGCCAACTGATATTTTTGTTAAAGCTAAAGTTGATGGTTCTTAAAAACAACCCCAACTTTAAAGATATCATAATAAATTGTTCTGATACACTGTTGTACTTCAAAGTCTGCACAGCCTAAGACTGCAGTCTCATACAAAGTGGGCTCCAGACAACCTCAGACAAAAGCACCCAACTTCCATGCTAGAGAGGGCTGGAAGGTAGAGCTCGGCCTCCTGAGTTTCTCAAAATCACTGGAAATTTCTTTTCCAGAATGGGGCTGTTTAATCAGACACCAAATATTTAACCACTTGCTGTTTTCCACTCTATTGCAGTGCTTACTAAATGATTTGCTGGGGAATTTTAGAATAATGGTTTTTGTTGCGTGGTACACTATGTTAGTATGTTAATTCTTGTTTTTGCTTTAGTGAAGTTGTAGAGTCAAATCCATTCTTCAGATTAATCCAATTCTGACCTTTATATTCCAATATTTTGCGCTGACTGGGGTCTAAAAATTGATTCAATCAGAAGGTACAACACTAGACTAACTGCTACAATAATTATATGGTGATTAGTTGAAATACATCTTCTTACAATGTCTTTCCCTGTATTTTTCTTGCAGCTGAACGAGATATCAATGTTTTCTGTGGAGTACAGACAATTACTATGAAGATAAATTTTTGCACAGTTCTTTTCTCTGGTTATTCTGAGACAGATCTGGCACTGAATGGGAAACATGGGGATGCCCACTGCAGGGGTTTCATCAATAACAACACCTTTCCAGCAGTGGTCATTTTCATCATCAATCTGAGTACTTTGGAATCCTGTGGAAACACTTTAGTGGTAAGATGAAGTCAAAGTGAACTTGTAACATGGCTGTTTATGCATAGGATCAAGTGAATGGCTTTGACAGCATTGTATTTCTTACAGATGTTTACTTTGTCTTGCCCAGTTAGCAATATATTGCATACATCAAAGAATGCCAGAGAAAGTCGGTAATTTATAATGAGAAAATGTAGTGGGACACACATTTGTACTCTGATTAGAAAGTATATTTTTAATTTTTTTTTTCCCCAGTGGAAAAATTAGATTTTTCCATGCCATTTTAAAAAATCTTGCTGAACATGCTTTAAGTTTTGCTGAAACTTTTCAAATACCCGCTTGGAAAATGGAAGTAAAATATTTTTAAAAGTGGGTTAGATAGAGGAGAGTTATAGTCTGGTACCTACTTCTGTGCTCTCATATGAGAGGGGCTTGTTGACTGATCTTACGTGTTTTGTGATAAAGTGATGACTTTAGGCTGAATGTCACAGGGGACATAGTCTGTCCAGAGAGTCCAACCCGTATGTCCTGGTTTAGCCAGGATAGGGTTAAGTTTCCCCAGCAGTGGGGAGGAGCTCTAGCCGGGTTATTCAGATACCATGCGGACGTCACATCCTGGCGCCGAAGCAAGACGGGTCGGTTAACACGTGTGTTGTGCCATCACGCTTCTCACTGCTGTATTGGTAGATATTTTGCTCTGTTCATTGTTATTACTGTTATTCTTATTGTTATTTGTTGTGTTGCTGTTGCTCTGTTGTATTAAACCTCTCCTTATCTCAGCCCGGGGCTTTGTATTTCACTCTCTCTGTGGGGGAGGGGCAGCGGCCACGTTGTCTCAGACCCCGGCAGGGACTAAACCACCACACCATAGTAAACACCTCTGCTAGCTGTGCCATGAGGTGTTGCACCTTCTTGGAAGATCTCAGCTCAGTATGGAACTGCCTGGCAACAACCTGAAATTTTCAAGCAAATTTTGAATGTTTGACACACACAAAAAAAGAATGACTAACATAAGCATTCAATTAATGACAAAAAAGTCAAGATGTGGGACTGAAGTTCAGATTTGTATGTTCAACTCTGATCTCTTAGTGCATGGACACTCTGCGCTACAGTGTTTTGCTTGGTGGTGTGCCTTCAGTGTCTACATTTTATGTTGCTGTTTCATGTACGGATAATGCACATCTTTGTACAGCTAATGACTAAATCTAATCCTTAGCTGTGGGTGAGTTTTTGGAACCAGAATCTGATCCAGGAGCTGACTTTGAAGTCTGTTTTGTACTAGTATAATTTCATTTTCTTCAATGAAGCTATCTCACTCTGAATGGGGAGAGAGGGGAAAGGCAGGTCTCAAACATTCTAAACCAAGGGAGAGGAGAGTTGTACCGTTTATGTGTATATCACACTGTACAAACAGTGATGACTGTATCAAATTATTAATACCTTACAAAACCAAGTGTAAACCGTATTATTTTTAAGGCTTATAGTCTATCTGGAATTTATGCTTGCACTTGATGATACCTGTCAGTTTTTATAACAAACCCCCTGCTTTGTTGCTAATAATTTTGTGAAACTGGGCTGAAATGTTCGATATGCTCTGTGACCTGTTTGCCTCAGGCTTTCTTTTAAAATTTCAATGAAAACCAGTTCATCAAGTTCAAGATTCTCATTTCCCATTTTCCCTGAAAAGCTGTAGCACCTCCATGACTTGCAGTAGAAGAATTTGCCAGGAAGTGACTTCTTTCTGTTCCCATGCAGTTGGTCACATTGTAAACTCCCTGAACTTGCTATTTGATTATAATTGTAAGAGCTTGATGTTTTAAAAAAAACCAACCCAAACCCCAGTCTGGTAAGTCCAAATAATTGGAGCTCCCCATGAAGCCCCCAACAAGGCTGCACAAGATACAAAGACAAAGTAGCAGCTGCGAAAAATATAACCTAAAATTCCCCTCAACCTCTCTGTTTATGCATGCTGTGCCACCAACAAAGACAATAAAGGAGCAGGGAGTGTTTCCTGTCACGTTCCCCACACCGGAGTAGTACAATCGCCTACATTTCTTGTCCGTGTTTCACAGACTTCAAACTCATTTTCAATAAAAATAAAGACAATGACAACAGTTCAGGCAGAACTCAGGTAAAACCAGGTCTGTCTGTAACATGGCAGATGCAACTTTTTTGGGAGTGGGGTGGTGAGGAAGCTAAACAGAGGTGTAGTTGGCTCTACTACCTTAGTGCTCTAGCCTATGTTTTTTAGGCAAGGAGTAGATCCTAGGACATTTGATCTTCATAATTTTCCTGCCATTTAACAAATGATTAGGTATGCTGTTGGCAAGGTGGATGGCTGCATCTATCTTCTAGTTGTTTTTTCTGTAGCCAGAGAAATCAAAATACCTGCTGTGTATCCTGTGCTACTTAGTGCAAAACATGAGTTACAACTCATGTGCAAGGATGATTCTTCCATAATGAAATATCTCTTTAAGAAACTGTGTATTCTAAAGCTATTGAAAGCATCTGTTTTGCTAATACAGTTACACAAAAGAAATGTTTCAGTGGAAGTCCAGTGCCATGTTTCTTTGCCTTATTGTGTACGTGCCGACTGAGACAGTAATTCGTGAAACTTACCGGCTGTTTTCAAACCACCCCCTTATTCAGATCAGTAGCTACAGATGGAGTGGGGGTGGGCTGCTACCAGGAGGAAAGAGTGTCCTTCAGTTTTCTGGAGAGCTGCGTGCTATTGCTGGCTCTCCACACTCTGAGCCTGAGCAACACAGGCTAGCACGGTGTCCAGGGACTGAATTAAGGTTGCGTTGGCATTAAGGTTGAATTACTTTTCAGGTCTTGCATTTCTGACAGTGTTTCTTTGCACACAGTTTACAATTTAGATTTAGAGATGTATAATGTATATGAACACAGAGTTCAGCTGTTTGGCTTGTATCTGCTTAGAAAGTACATTGGTTTTGATGTGTCAAAAACAAAGCTCAAGAGAGTCAGAGTATTGTTTCCGTGAATGAAATTGCTTGTGTATTGGCTTTATTATTGTATATGGAAGCTCATTTTAAGCTAATATTTGTTAACTGTAATAGAAAATTTCCTTCAGCTTTTCCCAGTAAGTCATATGAATTCATTGGGAATGCTCAGAATAAAAGTACCTACCAAAAAATAATGCTTCCAGGATTAATCAGTTTTTTTCAAGTGTTGCTCAGGTCTGTGTTTTAAGAACAGGGATATCACTTGTGAACCGTATATGCCTGATTTTGGGGAAGTGAAAAACAGAACACAAAGAACATATCATTAAAATAAATTCATTTTTGAAGGATTTTCTGAAGATATCTCTGGGTAAATAATGGGCTAAAGCATGAGTCGTCTTAGGTATTTTTTGTTCCAGTTAATTTTCTGATAATAGTTGTTTTCTGTCTCCCTCAATAGGTATCCTCAGCTCGAGGTATCAATGCTTATGGAAATACCTCAGTGGTACAGATAGGCAATGTTTCAGGCTATATCGATACGCCAGACCCACCAACGATTATCAGCTATTTGCCTGGACTTCTGTACAAATTTAGCTGTAGCTATCCGTTGGAGTACTTGGTTAACAATACTCAGCTTGCTTCGTAAGTGTGCTTTTCATTTCTATATGTTTCATTCCCATGTTTGTGTAAGCCCATATGTATGTGTATATATGCATGTACACCTAAATATATGCATGCCATAGCAGTATTGTCGACATAGTCGACATAGTGTCCACTAGACCAGGTTGCTCAAAGCCCCGTCCAACCTGGCCTTGAACACTGCCAGGGAGGGGGCAGCCACAGCTTCTCTGGGCAACCTGTGCCAGTGTCTCACCATCCTCACAGGAAAGAATTTCTTCCTTCTATCTAATTTAAATCTACCCTCTTTCAGTTTAAAACCATTACCCCTCATCCTATCCCTACACACCCTGATCAAGAGTCCCTCCCCACCTTTCCTGTAGCCCCTTTAAGTACTGGAAGGCTGCTCTAAGGTCTCCCCAGAGCCTTCTCTTCTCCAGGCTGAACACCCCCAACTCTCTCAGCCTGTCCTCACAGGGGAGGTGCTCCAGCCCCCTGATCATCTTTGTGGCCTCCTCTGGACCTGCTTGAGCAGGTCCGTGTCCTCCTTCTGTTGGTGCCCCCAGAGCTGGACCCAGCACCGCAGGTGGGGTCTCAGAGAGGGGAGTAGAGGGGAAGAATCCCTTCCCTCACCCTGTTGGCCACACTTCTCTTGATGCAGCCCAGGACACTGTTGACTTTCTGGGCTGTGAGCGCACATTGCTGGCTCAGAGTCAGTTTTCCATCCACTAATACCCCCAAGTCCTTCTCCTCAGGACTGCTCTCAGTCCACTTATTGCCCAGCCTGTATTTGTGCTTGGAATAATAGAGAGCAAGAGAAAATATTTCCATGAGTAAACCTTGTACATCATGAAAAGTGGGTTCCTTTTTGTCACTTTGCCTCTCTGCTAATTATTTTTCTGATTCCTGTTTTCAACAGTATCCATTACTTTCTGCATAGTTAAGGTCCTGTCAGTGTTTCCACTGTAAATTCCTCTTTCTGAAGTTTATAACCCAAATACGTAAATTAACTCCTTGTGATATGACTCATTGAGTTTTTTAATGATAAAAAACCCGCTGAAGTATATAAACAGAAAAATAAGGTATCTTTCTTCATGATGGTTTTTGGTTTCTGGTTCTGTTGTAGGTCATCAGCTGCTATTTCTGTAAGAGAGAACAATGGTACTTTTATCAGCACTTTGAATTTGTTGCTTTACAATGTGAGTATAAAACACAGTAGTATGACCTGAACTAAATTAATCTCTGCACTACGTGGGTACAAGCTGAATTAGAAGAGCAAAGTATGGACTCCTCTTCATTATTTGCTCTTCCCTTCCCACTTCCCATAAGCAAGGCGTTTCATCCAGGCATCTTTCATCTCTGAATTCCCTTGTCCTTTTTGTTTGCATATGCCTGTTGTATTTATATGGCTGGTCTTTGAGGACACACACAGTCTTTTTGTCCTGTATTTATACAGTTTCTCAATTTACAGCTCTGGCTTTCAGTTTGTGGTGCCACATAACTAATCATTTGTAGTAATTACAATCATACTCCAGAGTGCACACTTGTGTTTGCATTTATTGTTTATGTGTGTGCATACATATTACTCTGTGTGTGTGTATATGTGTAGGAACATTGTACTGATACAGAGAGTACTCTGTAGAATTCTGTAAAAATATTCCAGACCTGTTCCCTTAGCAATAAACTGTAGCACTTTTGCTAGGGTATTTTTATTCTCAAGCCTCATCAGAGTGTTTTGGTCATCTGTAACTGTAGTGAGGGATGTGGGATTTGTTCCAAATCTATAGCCCACTGCACTTGTTGCCTCATTCTTTGGACTTTCAAGATTTTAAGGGTTAATAATTTTAACAGCTTTCAACTAACACTTCTTCCGTATGTTTTAGATAATTTAACTTGAATATGCATTTTGTAAAAGCTTTTACTATGTAAATATGGATGGCAACAGTAAAACATGAAAAATGCACGGACCTCTACTTAACATTAATCCCTGAAATGATATTTTTGTGTTGATTAAAACTTTTATTCATACATTTTAAATACCTGATTTAAATATCAATTTTTCAATCTATCAAGCATCATTTTTGTAAATTATGAATCCAATTTTTTTGCATTATTATTCATGCCATCATGATGCTGAGTTATAATTCATGCAACTGATTTAAAAGTCAATGCTTTATGCTTTGAACATAATGAGCTATAAATATTGTAACAGGACATTTTCTGACAGCGTGCTTAAAAAAAAAAATCATGTTTGCTCGATAGAGCAGAGCTCCAAATAACAACCTATGATCTGTTAAAATGAAGATTATACTTCTCTCATTTTTAAATAAACCTGCGACCAAAAAGATGGGGCAGGGTGAGGGTAACCAAACTTCTCAGTTAGGACAAGCATTGGCCACCACATGGTTGCTGCCTTTCAGGGCTCAGTTCTGCAAACAGCCAGGTATAAATGCTATTGATGCTCAGACTGAGGACATTTTTTCCTTAAATACCACATGTCAAGGTGGGCTTTCATCCTCCCTACACCAGTGAGTTTACAAGTTGACCATGAACAGAGGTGACTTATCCTTCTGATTTCAGTTGTATCACTCTAGTGAGTAGCACTATCATGAATAATACTGCTAAGACTGGCAGATTCAAGTGGTAGGTATGCCCTTCTGGTTCACATCTTAGGGCTGGGTGTACACACAGGCAGCTTGTGCATTGCCTGCAGTCTGTCTGGTTGGGAGTGCTGCTTGGGACACCCTTGGTCTTGTGAGCGCTGATTCTCTGGGCTCACTTGGTCCCTGTTAGACAGTTCTGGTTTGGGGAGGGGCCTCGAGGCCCCTGTCCACCCTTGGTATTGGTGAGGGGTTGTGTACCGATGTGACTCTTGACTGTGAGCAGCTGTATTTCCAAACATCAGCTACAGTGTTATTTCCTAACATTGACTCTTCATCTTCTCAGCTCACCTCCATCTTCCCTCACAAGGTGATGTTTACATTTACTTTGTGGTGTTAGCACATGTTATTATTAGGAGAGACAAGAGGAGGCGTCATGATAGGGTCAGAGTTTAATAGCAAAATGTTTAATGGGCTTGCACACAGCCTAAGTGGCTATGTGCTTTTAGGCCTTCCTGTAACGGTCTAAATGCATATAAACTATTTTTTAAGAAAAAAAGAACTACTATGGAATGTAATAGTGAGGGACTTACTGTAGACTTTTTAATCAGTTGCAGAATATGTCAAAGCCACATATTAGAGAAATGTAAAATTAATTTTAAAGGTGTCAAATTTACCTGATCTCACTTGAATGAATCTTCAAGGACTTGCTCTGTGTATGTCACAGAGCTGCTCTGTGTGTGCATGTGTACCTCCCAATCTCTGCAGCATTGGAGGCCTTGAATATTGGGCATGCTGTGAAATTTGGAATTGTTCCTTTTGAAAAAATACTTTTATGTTTGTGCTTAATCCTTCTTGTTGCTGTCAGCTGCTGCTCTTGGTCTTGTCTGCCATACTGAACCCAGTCAAAATTCTGTTTTACAAAATTTTTCTTATGTATTGAGTGTTTTGACCTCTCACAAGAGGTGCCAATATGCTTTCTGGATTAGCACCTATTTGACATAGGTGATGTTACCAGTAAGTGCAGTTTGATATGCTGAATTAACATCTGTCACTCAGATAGATTTCATGGCTTTGTTGCCAAAGTGACATTAATGGTTCAGCCTTTGAACAAGAAACCAATAGAACGGCTATATCTATGTAGTAGTATATGAGGAATTTCCAACTTTTTATACAGGCTTCTTGAAACAGCTTTTTAAAAATATTAGAATTTAAATGAAAATGTTTGTTACTTGTAGTCTTCAGCAAGCCAACTTCCATAGAAACTACACTTTGCATAATGGAATGTGTCTGTTCTCCCAGACTACAGCTTAAGATATATAAAACCTGGTGGCATTGCTATCTCCACTAAATCAAATAACCTTAACAATGTTTCCTGGGAAGGGGTACACTGTGACAACTCAGTTAAACTCCTCCTTTAGAAAACCACAGTACCTGCTATGTTTGCCTGTAGGTGATGGGAGACTTACTGAGGTGTCAGTGAATGATACCTTTTCTTTAATCACCGATCCAACCACTTCATAAAATCATAGATTCCCCAAAATAGTTGCATAGGAAAAGGCCAGTCAAGCGTTATTCATCTTCACAAACAAACTTGTAGGCAAATGCTCTGGCACTGCGTTTTGCTTTTTTCCTTATGGAGGACAAAGTAAATGACTGTCCTACATAGAAAAGTCAGAAAAATGCTCATTCTGAGGATGCAGATGGGTTGTTACAGTGGGATTTCTGGTACACTGAGGCAATGTTTGTTTTTCAGGATTCAACCTACAGCCAACAGCTCCTTATTCCAAGTACAGGTTTACCTTTGAAAACCAAAATATATGCAGCTGTAAGAGCAACCAACCTTGATGGCAGGTACCATAAAGGATGCTATGTCTTGTCTTGCTTGCTGTTCAGCTCTTGGTGTTGCAAATTTTTGTGATTTAGAAGCAACGTCTTTCCTCATAGCTTTTTGTATGTCAAAATAATGGTTGGTATTTGATAATTGCTGCCCTCAGCTGGAGGGTATCAGGTCCTTGATGGTGAATACATACCTTGCTGCTGTCCTCATGAAAGTTTTCCTGAATTATACTTTAAATTCTATATTGTTGTTATTTAAGAAAAGGCATCTGTAAGATCAAGTGAGAAACTCTGAGGCTTTTAAAATTGGGATGGTTTTGATTTCTAGTCCTATGTGGCCATAGCTTCTGAGAGGAGGTATACAACATGTGTTGGTATGGTGGTTGACTTGCATGAAACCAAGTGATTTGATTTATACAATTCTGCTGCTATGCTGTGCTGTTTAGTTTTGTAAGTAGTGGGAAGAAACAGGTGATATACTGGGAATGCAGGATGATTTTTACGTAACCTGTTAAATACAGTAACTCAGCTTCAATGTAACAGCCTACATTATCAGTTTGTATGCTTGCCTGTACTGCCTTTTAATCTTATCTCACTCTCCACCCCTGCTCTTACATTGCCAGTTCCCCTCATCTATCACTTTCCTCCCTGTGCAGGTGGAATGTTTTGATGGACTACTGTTACACCACGCCATCTGGTAATCCTAGTGATGATGTTCGATATGATCTTTTTTTCAGGTAGGTCCTATGCAAACCCAGTGTTTTGTGGGTCCTTCCTTTAAAAAACAGTTATAAATCTCTCTAGTAGTGCTGTTCTAAACTGCCTGGAAAGTCTAAGCAATATTAGCAGGGACGACCGAGGACGAGGCTTACAGATAACATGTCAGGACTTATCTTGTTTGTGAACATAATCATAGAAGCAAGTGTGTGTGAAGTGGTAAGAATTATGAAGGTAGAGAAACATATATCCAAAATGGCTCTACTAGAGATACCATAAACACCCAAACTGAATGGCTAAACTGGCCTTTGTTTTACCAAAGGTATCCTTGTAGTGAATGACAGTGGTATAAAACATCATAGACTGCAGTTCAAGAAAGCAGTTAAGCAAATGATGAAAGATAAATAGATGCTTCTGCTTCTACTCCCAGTAATAACATTTATTTGAATTGGAACTTTGAAAAACATCTTGGAAGTCTCTCAGATTAAATCTTACCAGTGACGATTGCTGAAAAGATACTGTCTTCATTTGGAGTTACCTGTCTATACCAGTTAGCATACCTGATTACTCTTTGCTTCAGATCTCAGATTTTTTGGGGCACTGGAATTAAATGGCATCTTGGTTATAGCTGTGATGTTGCAAAACAAAACAGAATGTTTTTGTAGGAATGCATTTCAGCGCAGGACTGTGCAGCCTAACAGGCAGATGTGGCTGCTGGTGTTGCACATTAGGGCACTGTGTTCTTTTCCAAGGAGCTAAAGCACTGAACTTGCTGCTTAAGCTATCTTATTCTCAGCTAAGAGCTTCAAAATGCTGATATAGCTGCTCATCCTGGTTTTAATCTTCTCTACAAAAACTAGCTGTGACAAGGACCCTCAGACAACTATTATTGAAAATGGCAAGAGCCAAATGGGCCGGTTTTCCTTTGAGGTGTTTCGCTTTGTGAAGCACAAGAACCAGAAGATGTCTACGGTCTTCCTTCACTGCGTAACAAAGCTGTGCAGAGCAGATGACTGTCCCTTTCTTGTGCCAGTAAGTTTCAGAGGACGGAAGTTGCTGTTAATTAGCTGTATATAAAATAGGCACACTGGAGTTATTCTGCATACAAATGCTATGCAAGTTTGGATGGCACAGAATGAAGGTGACTTGCGGAGTCTGAAGTAAGAATGTTTTCTGTGTCTGAAGCAATGTGAAACAAATGATGAAGAACAGGACAATGAACAGGTCATCAGGACATAGACCAAAACTAGACCTGCAAAACAGAGCTTGCAGAACACATGAGAAATGACCTCTTTGCCTTTTGGTTCCTAATTAACTTTTTAAAAGTAACAACTCTGAGACAGCTTCAGAGCTGATATTCTTAGTATGGCATCTAAGAAACAAGGTATCCACAATCAGTGGATTAATAGAAATATCTTAGAATAGAGTTTATGGAAAAATTAAAGCTATAGTAAGTGCCATTATACTGACAAGGAAAATTTGAAAAAGTTTCTGATAGTGAAGAAAAAAATTTACTACAACCCTTATAGTTTATTACCACCTCCCTTATAGTTTGGACACTGCTGTTTTGTTGAAGTTCATGAAATTGTGTCAATGCAAAAATTATTTAATTTTAGGAGTGTCAGGAACAACAAATATATTTTGGAAATTGAAACATTTAAATAAATATATAAACACAGAATATTCTGTGATGTCTTCACAATGCAGTATTGTTTCCCATTGAATGACTTTCCAATTAGAATTTTAAAATGCTATCAGTTCAGTATACCTCTGGCATTTTGTACATTATTTTATACTTTTATGTTACACTTTTAAATAATTCATTGTTTCTATTGAATTTATGTTCTGAGGTTTTTGAAGTAATTTCACAAGAAGTTGAAATTAAAGCAGTGCTCTTGGTTGAAGCATACTCGAGTACCCAAGATTAAAGTAGATTATAAATTAGAGATGTTAAAGGTGGATTCCAGATGGCAGAGTGCTGGGGATTGTTTTAGTCTGGGTCATTGCTATTTAGAACTCCATGGAAAATGTGCGAACTTTAACTCGAGAAGCTTGCTAGAATAGGGATTGTAGCATGTTGTCTATCCCTAGTCAAGCAAAACACATTTGTTGGGGAAAACCGTCTGTAAACAAAGCTTTGGGAAATTAACTACTGAAAATTTAATATACTATAAGATGGATCTTGTACACAACAGCAATGTAGTTCTGTAAACGAAGTGAGGCAAAATACAATGGGAAGCCAGGCATTTATAAGATAGACTTCTAGGGAATATTGCAGCTGGTTTTATTGCAAAGTAATTTAATGCATACTAAGAAATAAAATCAAAATTGTAGTATTGCTTATAAAAGAGTTTACATTAAAGCAGGAAGCACAGAAGGGCCATAATTCCATTCCACTCTGAAACCGTGATTGTTTTGATTAACCACTCAGATTTGCAGTAACAGAGAAAGAAGAGACGCTGGTGGGAGGACAACTTGGATCCCTCAGAGCACCTCTGGCAATGCTGTAATCTCTGCTGGCCCCATCATTACAAGGAGTGGTAGGCATGAGTAAACTTTTTCTATGGACTGCATAAATTTCAGAAACCTGGGGAAATGTTTTGCAGTTTAATATAAATTTGCACTGACTTAGAGAAAGGGTGGATTCTCCATGAGTTTGCTGGGTACTTTTTTCCCTACCATTGGAGTCTTTGGTAGAAATTTTGAGCTAGTATTCCTGCTCAGCATTCACATGTTTCCTCCCTAACACAGTAGAATCACTGTGGGATACTGTTATAAGTGTATAAGGCCATTATAAAAGCCCAATCTCAGGGGGTTGATTTCTTTTTTTTGGTCAGATTTCACTGAAGATAATAGAATTTAAGGTACTGTGTTCAGTGTTGCAATTTAATTTGGACAGCTAATGGATATTCACTGTCACTTTCTATTCGCTGTTTCTTCCAGCTTCACCTGTGGGTTTTTATCTAAGTGTTGCATAAAATTAATACATGCTATGCTTAGCCTTCAGCTATAAGAAAGAAAGAAGACAAAGACATTGTAAATTCTAAACCGAGTGGGCCAAAATCTTACTCCTTTAAATCCAGGGTGAAACTCCATGATTTCCATTTTTATTGCCAAAGTTGGTTTTTTTTTTTTTTTTTTTTTTTTTTTTCAAAAAGCATCTTTAAATGCAACCTGCAGTCTTTGAAAAGAATTTATGTGACTGCTGTTGACAAAATAATAAAAATACAATACTTGAAAAAATTTAAGAAACTCTGTCTACAGATTTGTATAAGTAGTTGCAGTTAAGCAACTGATTTCAGTGGTCTTAGATTTTAGGAAGCTGAGAGCAGAACTGAATCCTGTCTATGAAAAATAATTGAAACACTTGGGAATAAAATCCTTCTGTAAGTGCAAAGTGGTTGTGCCCACATATACAGAGAGAACTGACCCTCCAGAATAGGGAACACTTTTTAGACCATTTTTAGAACAAATACCCTCAGTTATAAGCAACATTTTTTACAATGAAAATGAGGACTTTTTTTCAACTGGGACTATGTATAATGCAGAGTTGCTGCTATCTGATTAATCAAGAACAAGTGAAAAGAACTATCTTCAAAGTTTCATACATGAGTACTTAGGGGAAATGAATGACAGATTTGCTCAGACAAACACGTATGCTAGAGAAATGCTGCCTTTGACGAAGAATGGAAACTAGGTAAATCTTGTTATGTGAGCAACCCAAATTAGGTAATATAGCTTATGATTCAAATGCTGTGAATGCTATTTTGACAATTAAAAAAAAAAAAAAAAAGATACTCATCAGTTACCTTTAAATACTGCATGACTTCAAGAAAACAAAGATATGTCCATGGGCATTTAATGGCCCCAAAGAAGGGATAAATGATTTATAATTTCTTGACCACTGTTGAGGTTTTTTAAATGAAAACATGAACAAG
Source organism: Strix aluco (assembly GCF_031877795.1). Taxonomy (NCBI): domain Eukaryota; kingdom Metazoa; phylum Chordata; class Aves; order Strigiformes; family Strigidae; genus Strix; species Strix aluco. Next base: position 12,330,321 of record NC_133932.1, read on the forward strand.
GCTGGAAAAGGAAAATAGTAAATTTTTAAGTGTCTTCTACTTAAGATATGTAGCTAAAGCTTTTTAGATTATACTTATTTCTGCATCTCCATAGTATACTTTTGGAGCATCCCACTTCTGCTGACAGAAGGATGGTTTGATGGGAAGTACTCTGAAAAAAATGGGATTCAGTTCTGAAGTCTGCCACAAATTTCCTGAGTGGCATTGGGCAAGTCCCTTAATCTGACTTGCACTTCACTTTTCCTTCTGGAGCAGAAAGAGGGAATTAGTGTTTCCTCCCACTGTCCCTTCCCATTGAGAAAGTAAGAGCATTAAAAATGTGAGGTTCATGAACACTATAGTAAAGGGAAAAAAAGGGGGAAGGTCATGAAAGAATTTAAACAGAACTGTCTGGTTTTAGATGAGGAGTGCTGGCTTACTCTGGTGCAATGTTGCATGGAGGTGCTTATGCTGCTTTCGAGGGCAGCTCTGATCCAGCTTTAGTAGAGATACATTTGTACAGAGCCCATCAAACCTGCTGCATGTGCCTCACCATAGGACGTATGCCAGTGTTAGTTCTGCACTCGCGTGGATGTGCAACCCCCCACTTCCCCCATTTAGGCTGGTGCTGCGTCTGACCCTGGGCACTTTGGTGTCTGCAGAGACACCTCAAGTGAGCCAGGTCTCCCCGTTACTCTAGGCACTGGTGGTTCTGGTAACAGAGCTGTTTATGCAGTTACCTTGATAGGACCCGAGTTGTGCTACTGCAAATGAGTAATGGTCCTTCTGTGTATTTCTGAACTCGTATTTCTAACATTTTGTTCTTTTCAGAGAAACTTTATTCTTGTTTGTTAATCCAAAATAAGTCATTACAGGAGACATACAGAGTAGAAAATGTTTTAGTCTCTGTGTATAGAAACAAAGCAGGTACCTACTGGTGAAGGTGAAATTGTGTAGCTTTTGATGGATGTCTCAAACTTAGAAGACAGCTGCTCAAAACAAATGTATACATGAGCTGTGCTTACAAGTTGCACAAAAAAAAGGAAAAGTAGTGACAAGAAATGTAATTCTGAGATGGACAATGGTAAGTAAGTAAAAACTGAAGACAAAATAAAAATGTTTCCTGGAATATAATGCCACCTTGTAACTGTCAAGAGAAAAATGAGCATGGAGAAAGGTCATTTTTGTAATCATTTATGGTCACTGATGTATTTTTCCTTTGAAAACACAGATTAATTTTTTTCCTATAGAGATCTGTGAATGGACTTCCATGTAATATTGTGCTTATGATTGTATTCTTATTGAGAGAGAGAATAGAACTGGCTGCCTTTTCAATTAAGATGATCCTGCATTAAGGTGTTGGGGTTTTTTGTGACAGAATACTAAGTAACCTTGTATTGGTGTACTCACATTAAAAATGAAACAATGTCATGTAATTAACATTGTTTTCCTTATTCTACCAGAGATGCTAAAAGCTACTAGACAGTGTTGCAAGTATAGCTGATGTGTTTTGAAAATAAAGCTAGTACTATTGGCTGTTGTGTTGCAAGGAGGGGAGGAGGTAGGCAGAGGTATTTGTAAAATATAATGCATCCTGTTTTTATTTTATACAGATGAGACGCCAACCAACAATTCACAGCTTGGTAAGTTAATCAGAACTCCAAGAAACATAACAGAGGGTTTATGAGTGAAACAGAACTGAGGAGATGAACCATTTTGATTGAGCTTTTTGCACTGAGCTGGAATGTTTTTTCTGTTTTTGGCTTTTTTTTTTTTTTTTTTTTGTCATTTAAATGAGTCAATACTGACATGCTGTAAAGAAAGCAATTGGTGAATCTGGAATGCTCAGTTTAATTTGTGTACCCAGCCCCGCCAGCATAGCAACTTCTAATTCCTGTGATAGAGTTGAAATGAAAATCTGCTGCTATGACATATGAGGTTGAGGGAACATTGCAACTGCCAGATGCAAAATCAGACTTAAGCAGTAAAATTTGCTCATGCCATGCAGGAGTAGAGTAGCAAAATGCTTATTATGCTGCAGTCCAGCTCAGCTCACAGCTTAAAATCAGAAGAGCTCTGCCTCAGCTCCTGTTGTCCTGGCATTTAACCACACAAAGAGCCTGTGGAGAAGCTTGGATAGAACTTGTGGTCTTCTAGGGCAGTGAAGGAAATAGGCTGCAGGGGAGATCAAGTCTCTAAGTTTTAGGGTGCTTCTCCTTCGGGCACTTGGAGGACTTTTTTCAGCCTGTTACTGTTCTCTGCTGGTAACAAGGACTAGCTAATGACTAAGAAAGGACGGTCAAGGTAACCAGGTGGTCCGTTGGGCCATTCCACCTCTTACTTGTTCATAACAGGACTGAGTGGCACAAAAAACCTACCCTGTCCTCTGAACTCTAATGCTATTTGTTCCCTTCTTTTGTCAACTTAGACCACATAAAAGCAGCTACCTTTCTTTCCTGGCATGGAAATAAAGTTTTCCCTGGTGTGTTCCTACCCATGGATATAATGAAAATAGTAATAATAAAAAGCAAATTCTTCGTTTGCTGCACACAGCTTGCTGTGTGAATGGCTGCTACCTTTCCTTCCCATCCAACGAAAGCAGCAGCCCTCTCTTTCCATCCCAGAGCAACATCCTTTCCTGTGCCTGTTGCTGTCCCAGTGAAGAGTGTAGAGGTAGAGCAGGGTGGGATTACTACTGTAGTGGAGACAAGACAAATTTGGTCAGAAGGCAGCACAATGTTGAGAAGGGGAGAGCAACCTCATCAACAGAGCTGACTTTTTTCAGCTTTGGTGATGAGGGAGGGACTGATGATGTTTGAGGGCAGGTGGCTGCTTTTGGAAGGAGCAGTCTGGTTTCCCACGTAGAAGCTGTGTTGTCATTTCACCTCACTCTCCAGCACTGGTAATGGCAAACACAGCTCTTAGGCAAACACGCATTGGTGCTTTGGGTAGCACCTACCACTCAAATGTTTTTTTCCCTCCTTCTGGAAAAGATGGTACAGGCTGGATGTGTGTGTTTCAGTATCCAGGAACCAGTCCATGAACAGCCTGTTGAGCTACACTAAATAGTAAATATGTTACCTCTTCTACCTGAGAATTGATAAATGTGGTAAGAATCCTTTCGTGAAGGCATACAAACAAGCTTAGAGTAGCTCAGGTATCTGGTGCCAGATATGTCTGTTAAGGATTTATATACACTTTGAATTGAGATGTGGGCAATGCTATCAGCGAAGAAATCCTTTCATTAACTTGATTAGGTCACAAATTCATATACCTCTGCCTTGATAGTTCTTGGACAAATGATAGTCTTGCCTTAAATAGCACAGTTCAAGGTTGGTCACTAGCATATGAGGGATTATGCCTTAGAAGTATCCTTACTGTCTCTATTGCCCAGAATGTTGGATATTGAAAGAACTAATAACTATTTTCAGAGTATACTTAGATAAGCTTTATCCAAGTAGACAGGTGCTCATTCTGAAGTATCAGTTTTAGTCCCTTCATTGTAATTATTCTGTGTACAGGGTGTTGTATGGAAAGACAGAAGTGGCTGGCACTGCTGAGAGATTGTAACCAGGTCTTACTTGTTTTCCTTGCAGCTCATCCAAACGGACCTCCTTTCCAGCTGAACGCAGTCACCAGTACACTGATTTCAGGCGTTGTCATCTTAGGAATCACAAGCATTTTCTTTTTCTTATGTTCCCTAACTCTTCTGCACAGAAAGTGGCCCAACAGTTCAGTCCTGAGTGGCATCCGAAACCCAGTTTTCAACTGAAAGTGATGATTTACTTGCACTTTTTCTTTGGGGTTGCCTTTTTTGTCCATGAAATATGATTCCATTAAAAAGTAATATTAAGGCAACACTCCAGCTGTATCCAGCTTCTATTCCAGCTATTCTATATTTGTAGATTTGCTAGATGTTATTGTGTAGGTAAGCAGCAGTGATATTAGGTAACAATCCTAGAAAATTATGAGAATCTCAATTGTGTTTGTGGTCAGACTGTATGATGTTATGCCCATGGGTGTGCTGACAATAGAACTTGTGTCTCCAGCTTCCCAGTAAGGTCTCAAAGCTGAAGATGCTGAAGGTGAGAATCTTTCCAAGTATGCCACTCTTCATGCAAAACCTGACACATTCAGAAACTTTCATAAGTTCATAAACATCTACTAAGATAAGGATCACTTCTATTTTGTCATGGTATTTTTCACAAATATGAAAAAACAATTTTGTCTCAGGAGGAACTTGTTTTTATCTCTCTTGGCTAAAAATAACCCTGGAGAGACTTAAAATAAGTGACTTTTGCTTATCATTCATTTGGAAATGTTTTCTTAGATTTATCTTCCATTCAGTTGTGGTGATATCATGTGAAGGATATAATTTTGCTGCATGTCTTTGAATCAAATAGCTTAGGTCAAACTGCAGTTAGTCCCAGGGAACAATGCCATAGTTCTTGAGGTGGAAAACTTTTTCCAGCAAAATCACTGAAGGAGAATTAGTGAGAGCTTTAAATCTAACTAATGTTCAGCAGAAAGTTAATTCTGTACAGAATTGCCACATCTGCAGCCTTCAGTCAAATTGTAACCCCAGGAACTGCTCCAAGGGGAAAAGTGTTCCTTTCCCCCCTGATTCCTTGAACAGGCAAGCTGATACAAACAAGTAATGCCCAAACTTTTCTCATACGAAATTATTTTTGGAGCACAATTTGGCAGTTGAGTAAAACTCTCATTAATATCCTAATTTGTAAGGGCCAATTTTGCCCCATGGGTTTTGCAGTTCTCATATAAGGCTTTCCTTTCTACATGAAGAGTGGTAAATCAACGCTTACTTCTTTACCAGATTTTCCACATGGATTAGACTTGTTCACTGCATGTATGAGGGGAAGAGGACAACTAGGAGGATAACAGGCCACAAGCAGTACTGTACTGTTGACTCTAGTTAATCTGATAAACATCAGACTTATCTGAAGTGAGTGTGAGTGACCAGGTGCCCTCAAAGAGGAGCAGAGGGCAGTGGCATAGCTGTGTAGAATAGACAACAATGCTGGTTCTAGAGAGGCCACTGTAGACACAACATATATTAAGCTGGACTGGATAGACAGTTGGGATTTTGGTCACACATACAGCATTTAAATTTCACTATTCATGTACTGTACATATTGGCCTAGAAACACCTCATTGATATTTATCATCATCTTGTGTTAACCATGTCTGTGTTTTCATTGACGTGACACAACTGGCTAATGATCAGGGCTTTTTGGCTCTCAAGACTAAAGACAAACACAGACTTGTTCTCAGTTTTCTCTGATCCTGCAAATGCTGTATAAAGGCCTGTTGTTTGCAAAGTCCAATGTGCTGTAGTGTGGTATCCCTAACAACCAATACTGTGCCTGTTTTCCTCCAGTCTTAATACCTCAGAAACATTTTCGCACTTCAGGGGTTAGGTCTGATGGCATGTAAAACATGATTGTTTAATAAAATTGTTTGAAATGTTTCAGAATGGATGCTTTGCCTGAAATGTTTTCCTCCCCGTGTCAAATTGTTAGTTTTGTACGTGCTTTCAGTGACCTCATTCTACAAAGATGAAAATGGGACATGTTTTTTTTAAGTCAATTTGATAAGAGCTTTCAATATATAGGATAAGTTAATGTAAGTATAGCTCTACTGGCCTTTAAAGGAGGACAATAAACTCTGGAGATTTATATCCCAATCTGGGGATAATTTATTTTAACTTACTCATAAAGACAACCACAGAAATTCCGTTAATGTAGTTACTACTTCATAACCAACAGCTTTAGCTGAAAGTTTCCAGTGAGGGAGATAGTTGTTACTATCCTCAGTAACCTGTTTCAACAGTTAATTGCTGTCTTCAGTACTTTTTAAAAAGACTGTTTCTAATGTGAATGTGCCCAGCTTAATTTGCCAGCCATTAGAAACTGTTGTGCCTTTGTCTGCTACACTGAGGGAGACCCTTTTTCTAACACAAATCTCACATTTGATTAAGACCACAGGGAAAAAAAGTAAAAGCTGCTGATATCATACTTGTCCTATTTCAATTTCTCTGTATTTTTGGAAAGACAGTTTGTTGCTTTTATATATAGAAAAGTAATTTACAGTAATTAACAAAGACTCATTGACCAAACTTTTTGAGGCTTGGGCAGCCTATTACAAAAATGGAGTTGCTTCCCAGTAATGTAATATGCAAAATGTTTTTCTTATGTTAGTTAAAATTTCTGGAGTGGTTTGCTTTTGTGAAGAACCAGATAAGATGATGTTCTTTGTGTAACTTTTCGTCATATGAAAATTATTAGTCCCACACTAGCTGAGTTAGTGAACAGAGTTCCCACAGTCATCTGTAGGAGTCATTACTGAACTTGCTATGGACTGAATGTATTTGTCTCCATCATTCATTAAATGAGATAAATACCTGTTCCTCCTTGGTAAAGCACCATGGAGAGTCACAGGTGAAAAATGATGTCTAAAACCAAGCTTATTCATTTGCAGATCTGACATGAGAATCCTTTATCAATGATTTTTAGGGGACGTGAAAACTTGAGCCAGGCTGCCCAAATATTTTTAGCAGGGGAGAGGACTGACTGTATTTCTAAAAACATCCCCATCCTGGTTTGTTTGAAAGTATATAGGTATTTAGGAACACGTGGAGGCCATAACTCATGACCTCACAAATTCCAAGAAGCAGGTTACATAGAAGTTGGGTGAATGTGCATGAAGGTTACACCCTACTTTTTGAAGGGCAGGATGCTAGACGAGAGGGAAGGGGGAATGGGTTGAAAACATAAATTACATACAGTGGGCAGGCACTTCTGGCACTCAACATACCAAGTTTTAAATGGAGCAGTGAATTAAGAAGACATTATGTACTTTGGATGAAGGAACTCTGGCCAGATACATAATAGGGGTCTCGCAGGTGTTAAGTAAAACAATTACTAAAAGAATAGTGGCTCTGCTAATAAAATCACTTCTATTAGGGGTGCTCATTACATGTGTTTAAATGCTCTTTTTGCACAGAAATCAGGTTTCTGTAGGTAAGCACAGTGTACTGAAACGTTTTCAGATCTGTGACCCCATTGGGGGGCAGACAGGAAAGAAATTGAGTGAGACTTTAAGAGTAGGTCTAAATCCAGTAGAAGTTAATAAATCTATAAAGAGGTGAAGACACTTCCTGGCTTCCTGTCTTTGGAAAAAATAAATGGCATATACAACTGCAGCTGTGCACACCAGTGCTTGGGATAAGTTCAGCTGATATTTGAGAAACAGGCAAGGGAACCTGGAAGTAAATCACATTCCCCACCTCATTTGGCAGGTAGTATTTTTTACTCTTGATACCTCTCAGGCTCCATAAATATGCCAGAAGAATCAACCTTGCCCTGTTATAATCTACTCTTCATCTGGAGGAGATATAGGCAGGAGTATCATGATGAACTAGGAAATGTTGCAAGTGCGGCAAATTGATCCTTCCTCAGGTTACTCCCAGGTTTTATTTCAGTGCCACTTGGACCTTTCCCGTGCCTTTCAGGAAGAAAGAGGTAGGATGGAGGTGGAAGAGTCAGCAGAGAGTAGGTCTGTACAGCCATCAGTGGCTAGACTGGCTGTTTGATACACTGACGGTTTCAGGATTGTATCATGGCTCTTTGCCTTAATGTCTCTTTTGAAAAGTTTTGATAACTTTTCTGTTATTCACTAGTTATTTAACTCTTTCCTAGTCTTTAAAAGGATATGTTTGTACAATTAGGAAGCACATCCTTGAGATAGTGAAATTGAAAATGTAAGGCAGAAAAGTTGAGTGACTTATCTTGTGAAGAAGGTAAACTAATTACTGTTGGCAAACTGATGAGGGTTGCTGGCCAGCCAGGTTTCAAATGCTGATACTACATTTATAACCTCTGCTTTCGGACTTCAGGGTATAGTGTGAAAAGTACTTTGCGCTACACCAGGATCCACAGCAGTCCCTGTAACCAAGAAATACCATTTAGCAATACCTAAAATGTTTTGCAACCTTGCTTGCAATCCCCTACTAGAAGGGGAAATCTTCAGTGCCTTGGACTGATAAGATGGTGGTGGTTCTAGATGTACAGTATCCTGGCCTGAGCAGGCATTGTGTTCTCTGTTTACATCCTGAACTGGCTTGCTTATGTTTAGACTCTAGGTCTCTGAGGTGAATTTATTGAACTTGCTTGTTTTGCATAAACAAAATAAAAGATAAAAAAAGGCTTGCTTTGGCTTGTTTTCAACCCCTTTCCTTGGAATGGAGATTAAATTGGGAGAGGCCTTGTGTTCTGGCCCATCAAGATGGAGAGGCTGAATGATGTCCATTAGAGGTGCAGAGTGGGTGAGGCAATATCTGCTATTGTGACTGTTTTCCCTGTGGTGCTTTAATCCTTTGTGTCTTGATTCAAGCTGATGTCTACTTCTATTAAGTCAATTTTATTATTCTTAGGAGGTGGTAACATCTGTGTGCTCAGCAGCTGTTTTGAGGGACAGACATAGTTTTAGTGGGGTTTTTTAAACTGTTTTTTAGAACACAGATTTTATTTTTTTTAACCTTATGGAGGGGATTTAGTGAACTGGATTGATCAGTGTGATTACAGGTTACTTTATATAGTAGGTATTCCTGATTTATTTTTTCCTCTCCAGACTGTAGTGAATAAAAATAACAATGCTGTTAATTCAAATGTTAATTGTAAACGAATGTAAGGGCAAAAGTTCAATGTGGGATCTGTGCTGGATGATTCATTTGGTGCGCATGAGCATGCACATTCACCAGGTGTATATTCTGCACAGGCTTCCACTGATTCTGGAGCCTCTGACTTGTCAGGAGGTAAGTACTTGCTGTGTACGCACAGGTACTATCTCGCTTGCAGAGTCAAACCCTGCTTCTGGGTGTCAGGGGCTGCACAGATGAGTCAGTGCCATGTGATTAAGTAATGCCTGCGGGGCTGCTCTCCCTCCCCTCCAGACACCGACCTGTGGGGTACACATTGTCCTCGCAGCACTGCAACTAGTATGGCCAGAGCCCTGAAATTGTTGGCCAGGACAGCTGCTCCCAGTCAGCCTCATCGCTGTTTCCTGGTGCCTCCTAGGCTGTGGGTCTGACTCTGGCAGTGCTCTGCACATGCTTTGGAACTTGGCAAAGCAAGAGCATGGCCTTGGCAATGCTTTGGCTGTTTGCTTATATTGCTGCACATTGATATTGCTGAGTAGCTTGTCCTACTACACATGAACTCCACACAGACTTGCTCTAGTGGGAACACTGATTAAATACACTAACAAACAGAAGTGTATGAGTTAGTGGGAAGTCACTGACTAACTCTCTCTCTGGATAATTGTGTTTGCTTCCACAAACAAAAGCAGAGCAGGGAGAGGGGGAGGTGGCAGCGCTATGGCCTCAAGTGCGAGGGCAGGATCCCCTGCAGAATGTGCTGTTAAGACATCAGGTTGCAAAGAGGAGGCACAGCTTTATTCCCTCTCTGCAGTCACACAGGCTTCAAAGGCTAGTGAATGTGTTATGTTGCAGGAGTTGGTAACATTTTATGGTATCTATGGGGCAGCCACATGTCTGTTCTTGGCCTGGTACACTGCAGGGCAGTTAGTGCATAATGTGGCCTCCGTAGTATAAACTAGGCAGGACTGGGTCATCCTAGGGAAATCTGCTTTGATACTGAGCCTGCAACAAGATCACAAGTGGACAGTGAAAACTTGAGCACTCACGTCCTTTCCTCTTGTACATATTGCTTCTGCAGCAGGAATGGGCTTTTTGTTCAGTGACACTTTGACATTCTCAACAGTCAGCTGGGAAAATCTTTTATCAGTGCTTGCAGAGGATTGCACCAGTACACCACGCAAATAAGAACCTCTCCCTGGGACTCTTTATTAAATTAATTGTGCTTAATAAAGGTGTTTCTGGTCTGTCAGGCCAAACCTGTGGGTGTGGCTTGTGTCTTGGCTCTTAAATTAGACATGCTTTGAGTATGGTGGGAATTTCCATGAGCTCCTGATGGTAATTTGTCTTTTCTTAGTATTTTTCAGCTCTGCAAGTTCTTTAAGCATATTACGTTCTCTCTAGACTGAACAAACTCCATTCTCTCAGACTTTCCCCACAGCGCAAGTACTTCAGCCCCTGAAAATCTTGGTGGCTCTCCACCAGATTTGTTCCAGTTTATTGATGTCTTCCTTCCATTCGAGGGACCAAAAAAGAATACAGTATCTAGGTGCGGTGCAAAAAGTGGTGAGTAGTGGGGAATAATTGCATCCCTCCATTTACTGGCTGTGCTCCTGTTCACGGAGCCCAGGACATTGTTGACCTGCCTTGCTGCCAGGGCACACTGCTGGCTCCTGTGCACCCTTCTGTCCACCAAGATCCCCAAATCCTTTCCAGTGGAGCTGCTCCCCAACAGGTCAGTCCCCAACCTGTGTCACTGCAGGGGTTATTCCCACCAGATACAGGACTTTGCAGTTGTTGAATTTTATTAGGTTCCTGTCAGCCCATTCCTCCACCCTGACTCAGTTTCTCTGACTGGCAGCCTTGCTCTTTAGTGTATTAGCTGATCCCACTAATTTGCTGTCATCTGCATACTTGACAAGAGTTCACTGTCACCTTCTCCAGGTCATTGATAAAGGCATTAAACAGGACAGGTCCCAAGTAGACTCCTGTGGTACTCCTTTTGTTGCTGGTATCCAGGTAGACAATGACCCATTAGCCACTGCTCTATGAATTCAATTATCAAAAAAATTTTTACCATCTAGCTGTTCACCCATTCAGACTATAATGCTCTAACTGGGCTGGAAGAATGCTGTGAAGACCATGTGGAAACCTTGCTGAAGTTGAGGTGAATGATGCATGTTGTGCACTCAATTATAGATTCAGTCATTTTATCAGGTTGGTCAAGCACCATTTTAGCCTTGGTAAATCCATGCTTGCTTTTCCCAATCACCACCACCTCCTCTGTGAGCCCAGAAATGTGTTCCAAGAGCACTCGCTGCATGATCGCTCCAAATGCTGAAGAGCACTTGGGATTCAACCCAGGCGGCTGAGTGTTGCCACCTCCCAAGTAGCTATGAAGCGTGTGGTTGAAGTCTGTTTCCCATTCACCAGTCATCACACTGACTTGAAGTCACTACCATTCCTCCATTTGTTTAACTGAAAGAGATTGTTGCTGTCATTTCAAAGTTCATGTTCTGCTAATCGTGTATGATAGGGACAATGATGATGCTACACAGTGAAGCTTGGTTTATTTATTTTTAATCAAGAAACTACATCAAAAATCCAATCCTGACAGAAGGCTAATGTTACAAAGTAAAGCACTAAGAAGCTATGCTCAAGCATAGTGTGCTTTCTTGGAAAGGCTCTTATTTTCCATGAAGCCATGTTTTGCGAGGCACAGGATGAACAGTGAACTAGGGTAGTTTCCAACAATGGATGAAAAGGAAGTTACTGCACAGTGGAGCCCTGTGTCCTTTACTGAAGGAGTTAGTTTCCAGTGAATGAGGCAGGGAAGTGGTTTAAGAGATGATGGTCGCATGATTGAGCTGGTTGATTCTGGTCTGCCAACTTAGTGCGTCTGGGTCGGTCTCTTGCTGGATATGGCTGGGTTGAATTGACAGATTAAATTGAGGTCATGCTCTGTACCTTAATTCTTCATCTTCTCCCCTCATCCTGTCTGCTCAAACCAAAGCCTTAATCCTTGACATTGTTCCTGGTACATCTTTCCACTGCTGTGGGTGTCTGATGTTATTTTGACATTGCCAGCTTCTTTAGGACTCCTTGGCACTGTAACCTCTGTGCTGTCCCGTGAACATAACTCTTGCTGCTCCCTGGGTGGGTGGGCACCTGCCTTCTCTTATTTCTGATCTCAACCTGCCTTGCTGCAACTCTTCTGCTTCTGTCCAGCCAGCATGGCTTAACCCTAAACTGTAACCATGTCAGCACCACCCACACTGTGCTTCTGGTTCTGAGTACCAATACCCTCCCTCCTGGTGTGGGGGTGGTTAAGCCAAACTTCTCTTAGGTGGCTGTTGCCTTCTCAATTTCTATTTACCTGGGATAGGGCACGTGGGACCTCTGGTTACAGTAATGAAAGTATACAGTGACTAACAGTCTAGAAAATGAGTTCTTGTTTTGGTAAATGTCAAACTTACTGTTCCTCCGGGTAAGTCTTAAGCAAATAAGTCTTGATGCTCAATATATTGAGCATGCTCTGCTGCTGTCATCCTACTGGAGAAAAGGAATACTAGCATTAAGAGGAAGCAAAAAATGTTAAGCAATAGCAAAACCTTATGCTAATATTTTTGCACTTACCTCATAATTAAAAATAAACCAAAATCTATGTGCTTCATAGCCTTTTTTGTCTATTCTGTTTTGGACTGGAGTTGTGCAAAAATGTCGCTGATATACTCTGATTTACATGGTTGTGAATCCAGCATGAGGGCCCTTTATGGTTAATAAAATAAAGCAAGCAAGATACTTGTGTTCTCAGAGGGCATCCCTCTTATGTACTTCCTCAGCTGTTTGTTCATATGATTTGTACAGGTTTGCTCTGATGCTGCAGAGACAATTTGCTATTCTCATTGTTTTATGAGTTTTGCAGTGGAAGAAATCTGGAGAGAGACTTATATCCTGCTTCTTGTTTCTGTTTCTATGATTGACTGGGTTAATTCTGCTTATAGGTGTGTTGGGGCTGCCAATAATCTCTTTTAAGGTGGGTATGGAGATCACTTGTCTTTGCCTGCCTGCAGACAAAGAAGCTGAGCTTTGCTGCTGCTTGTGCTGTCTGGAAACAGCTTCCCCCTGTGAGAAATACCTCTGTAATGATTACCAGGCAGTGAATATACAACAGAATAGCTAATAGTATCTGTATCTGTTGATTCAATGTGGTAAAAACAGTCTAGTCTCTCATGGAGTTGCTTCACAAACAGTTCCCAATTGAATTGCTGAAAGAAACATTGAAATGGGTGTATTTTATAGACAGATGCAAATTTTGTGGTGTAAGCTGCGTGCTTCCTTTTCCTAATTCATTTCATACTGTACATGGTTCCCTTTCCTTTGAAATTTTAGTTTCCTACCTCAGAAACTCTATGAAACCTCTTTCCTTCTCTAATATTCACCTTTCAATACCTTCTTCAGCATTGCTAGAGCAGAGTCCTTCACTCTCTAACTTCTGCTATAACTCACTGGTGTCTATTATAGTCAAAGCTGCTAGGAACAGTAGGAAAGGTACCTACAGAGGAAAATAATAAACAGCAATCTGATTATTTTTTTTCTCTGATTTTTGCAAGATATCCTTGACTAAGTAATTGCTAAGGTGTGGCAATGAAAACCAGGATTAGCAAAGTAGTCTTTGGATAGGTTTGTCTTTGAAAAAACCTGTGTATCCTTCCAGCTTGGCTGAAACATCTCTTCTGAATTCCTAGACTTTAAAGCATTCTTTATCTGCATTTTATTGTAATTGGGTGTCTTGGCTGGTCAGGGTTCCTTCCTGGGATGTGGGATACTAGTGTACAGAGAATACATGGGCTGAAGGTTGCGAGGAGAGTTTAGAAAAAAATTATTTGTTCCCATTTTATTCATTCAGCCATTTTGAAGAGTTACGCTACTTTAAAACCAAGGAGATGGAGAGATGTTCCTGTGAGATAAAGCACACCTCTCAACATCATGTGTCCTCTCATTCTGAGGTGGCAGAAGCTGTTCAGATGTGGTGGTGGTGTTCAGGTTTGGTTGATATCCAAACAGGAAGGTTGAGAAGATAAGTTAGCTGGGACTCGTTCATCTCCTCGACAACAGGATCTGGTGTCTGGTTGTGTGCTGAGTCCCACTCGCTCTAGACAAGCCTGTGCAAAACTCAACTGAAGGATTATTTACTGATATTGTAGCATCTGCCTTGAGTAAGTGACTGTGAGAAAAGCTGAGGTACAAATCTACAGTTTGTGAACTACACTGTGGTAACTGCCCAGCTTCATCTGCTTCCAGGGTTGGGTAAGACACCTGATGTGGAGTAGCTACCAAAAGATACCTAAAATTTAAATCCATGTCCAGCTTAGTGCGTAACTTCCTCCTGGAGCATCAGGAGGACAACTGCCTGCTTTCAGAGTGCCCAGTGCACGTCTCCTGCTATGCTGGAACAACACCTGTGTTTCTTGGAGAGCATCTTCCTCACGGTGTATCCCAAAGGGAGGAAATGTTTAACACTGTGGGTCAAATAATGATAGAAAAACAGAGCGGAGGCAGAATTAAGATCAACAAGCAAGAATGAAATGAGGTTTTGCAAGTCAAAGCTGAAAATATGTCAAGCCCAGATAATTTTCCTGATTCCAGACTGGAGCTGTCTTAAGGATGTGTTGCAGCACCTTCCCTGTACAGACACATCAGCTAGGTGGGTTATAGCCCTGGACAACAGTGCTTTGAACTTTGTTTATTTTACTGACTAGGGAGTAAGGTGTAAGACCGGTAAGCTAGCAAATATTATAATTGATACACCACTATGATCAGATTTGAACAGTTGTGCTATTTTGTTTCTGAACCAGCATGTTTCCAAGTCAATACAAGCCAGCATGAGGGATTTACAAGCTGCTGCTGCTGTTAGTTCATGGCAACACTAATAAATTTACTGAGACGTCACATAATGGGAATCATTCAGATTAGTATACTTAAAGCTGTGGTGTCAGCGGTGTCGGTGTAAGCTCAGAAACTGTTCATATTAGCGCAGCTGATAGCACTGGCTGTATGAGACAGTTTCTTGGAGTATTGCTGGGGAAAATACTTCCTTTATGGTTGTTGCACTACCTAGCAGTAGGGAGAAGGCACATAGTGATGTTAAAGATTAAACATTAAAAAATAAAAATCTATGGCATATCAGGAATTTATATATCTGTACATAGAGATGACCTAAAATTCTTGACCTTATCTCTTGCCTTCTGTTAACAGATGTGAAGCTGCTGTTCTGTGATTTCTGATGACAGTTCAATACCTCTTTCCTATTGGGACTGGCTCATCCCATGAATGGTGGGAGAAATTGGAGCCCTGCAGCTTATATTATCTATCTCGGTATTTTATATCATGTCTGTCAATCATTGGAGTATTGAACAAGGCCATTTCACATCACCCAGATGAGTTCTGAGAAAATGACTTTGTGCTGCAGAGTAATATCATGTTTTGCTTTTATAATTCTGGACATTGTACTGCAATATAATGAAATACTTTTTTCTTATAATATGGCACCATTATTTACTTTTTCCATAGACAAAGGCCAAGCAGATGCCCTTTGTTTCCTGCGCAATAAACTTGGTGGTAGCAAGGAGGAATAAGCTGCTTTTTCAGGGGTACTGACTGAGCAGTTGAAAAGCCAGCAGCAAGTGCAAATAGATGTTGTTTCATTTTATATTAAACATTTTTATTCTCTGTAGAAAAAAGGCAAACAAACTTAGGAAGCAGTTTGCAGTTTTGAAGTGAACAGCACCTTTTTGACTAAAAATCCTCATGTGTCTGTACCTAGAAAGTCTTCACACTCAGGCCTGTCCTTCCAAAATTAGCTGTGGAGTAAACTGTTTTCAATCCCCCTGGCTTGGAGGAAAGGCAGGAAAGCCACTGCTGGAGTTGGAGCTGTTGAGAGCAACTGGCAAATACCAACAGGTGACAAGAAAAGAAAAAAGTCACTTTTGCTTCAGCGACCTTCTAGTTTGGGATCCTGCCCTCTGCTTGCAGGCAGGTATGGGTAATAAATAAATCATACATCACAGTGAACGCTTGCATGGTACCGAGGGTGTTACAAGGCAGTGAGGTCCAGTCTTCTGCACTGTCATCTGAAAGGATGCAGTTTAAAGTCTGCAATTTCAGACTTCATAATACCCGTATTGGCCAAGGCAAGCATGGGTTCCTTGACAGACTTCACTCAATGAACACAGATTTATGGTTAATTAGATATTATATTTGGATTTTTGACCATCTGCTATCCATCATCTGCCAGGCACGTGCTTTGTATCTTTATTAATAACGAGTCATGACTTGATGTGCTTGTGTGCAGGACGAGCTGTGGTCTGCCTGGGCTCATTTTGTGCCCTCAGTGACAGACTTGGGAGTTGCTGCTCTTGCTGTGCTTGTTCCACAGCAAAGCAGGGTAGGTCTAGGCTCTGCCTTGCACCCCTCTCTCAGACCTCAGGCCTGGCTGTGGCTTTTCAGGTCAGGTATCCCGCCTGAGGGCAAGCGGGATGTAGCATCACTGTTAGGTTAGCGTTGTTTCAGAGTTGCTGCCATGCCATAGGTTAAAAACAAAACTGCTGGAAGTCTAGTAGCTCCAGTATTTTTTTGACTGTTCTTTCTCAGATTGAATTCCTATAACTGTTTCTTGCCTCTGCTGGTTTTCTCTGCTTTATGTTCTTGCAGCTCAGGACCTATGAAGTTATCAAAAGGAGCAAAGAAAGTTCTTTCATTCTCAGAGGGCAGCATCTCTGTATCCATTAAAAAGTTCAGTTAACTGTTTATATATGAGATTTAAGCAGTCTTGCTTGGCACTGGCCTGATTTTTCAGACGGTTTACTAAGCACCCAAGCTCCCTTAACTTTAGAGGGATCTGGAGAAGATGACATCTCAAAACTGTCAGACCAATAATCCCCTTGTACACAGATTAAAGAGATGGTCACTGATGGTGACCTTCAGGTGCTGAAACATAGACAACTAGTGCCATTTTAGAGATGTTGCAATGTTCTGCCTGGTCTCTGGCTTCCACTCCACGAAGATGTCTCCTGTAGGTCATGTGGCAGATGTCTTGCTTATGCTAGAGACTATAAGTCTCTGCTGAAGTGCCTGGATGGCTCATCAGCTCTTCATTCATATGATTTTGGTTCAGTGGCTGAGGGGCAGCATAAGCAGATACTGGGAGTACTGAGTTTCAGCTCAGTGAAGGGTACTGATGCCATATATATGTTTGTCCCTGCAAGGTCATGAAGACAAGCAGTATAGGAAGGGTTACATATAGTAATGTCAGAGGACACGGAAAGCACTCATTATTTACCTTGGAACAGAGAATGGGAGATAATTCAATGCCAAGCACTGAAGACATGAAAAAGCATGAAGACCATTCCTGCACTCTTCTTGTTCTCCCTTCTTGTATTTATTTATCCGTTTCAACGCTAATTAGAATTCCTTTAGTCTCTTTAACCTGCAAGTCTGTAGTGTGTTGTGGAGCACCTCCAGGAGCGAGGACATATTTGAAGCAGAATGGCAATGAATTTTTGGCTGATAAAGAAGAGTGCTACTGTATGTGCCCTGCCACAGAGAGTTAACTCAGAAATTTCTACCGTGCTACCAGGTATGGTTGTAGCAAAGAAGCTCTCCAGAGTAATCATTGGACTACACAGAGCAAGTAACTGCTGAACTCTGAGCTCCTTAGAATATAAGCAGAGTGCCTCAGCGACTTTGGGTAATAACCCCTGGTTTGGTTTCTTACATTAGTCTACCCTACCTAGAAAGGCAGTGGATGACACACATATAACCTTATTGCATTTCACGTTTTTCTCATTTTCTTGGTGTCCTTTGTGAGAATGGCAGGGGGGAAACAGTACGGTGCATAGACCTGTTAACATCATCAGATGTCCTCTGCAAAGCAGGGAGCGAACTCTTCTCCACACAGGAAGAGACGGGAATATTGTTTTATTTGTAAGACGGTGGGAGGTGAAGGGTTGGAGAACAAAAAGCCTCAGTGTGATAGCATGGACTTAATCCATGCCTGGGAATAAAGGCGAAGGTATTGTACAAGAAAAAAAGAAAAACATCTCAGGGATAGCTGACTCAAGCCAACAAACCTCCCTAAACATTAAATGATGTATGACAAACTCAGAAGTGTTATTTGAAGAATGATATCTTCCCAGTTACACTCCTTCTACTTATAACAATTACCTATCAGCAGATACTGCAAAGTCAGTACCGCTTTTGTGAGGAGCCATTGATGTTTTAGCAAATTGCTTCACTCTGTTTTTTTCCTTGGCTGGACAGTTGCCTTTTATTAGCCAAGACCTAGCAGTGATTGATTTTTGGAAAGAAGGATTGACATTTGAATAGTCGGAGCTGCAGTGACCTAATTCTTGTAATAGCTTGATAAGAAGCTCCACAATGAATTGTGCTTATGAACAGCTGTATCTTTCAAAAACATTTGCTCCGTGGGAATTTTAATCTCATCTCTGGCCCTTTGTAGCTAACTAAACGTGTGAAAATATAAAGATTTCCCAATGAGTAAGTCTGCAAAACTGCATTTGAAATGAGTTAAATGGTGCAGAAAGTGGGTCCTGACTGATCTGTCAAAACGTGAGAAATGCTGTAATGTCACAGGAAGTTAACTCTCATTAGGAGTGGGGTGTAGAGGTGGTGGTGGTGTGTGTCTGGGGCTTGACATGCTGTTTTTGCTCAGATTGCTTTTTTACCTCCATCTTCTGCCTCGGGTTTGGAAAAGTTCCTTAGCTGCCGGCACCGCTCCTCCTACCCTGCCTTCCCTTGCACCTCCCTGTGTTTCCTTCCATCCTCACACCCTTCTCCCCACTCCCTAGTTTTCTTCCTTTTCCTCCTCTCTTAATCATTATGCCTTCCCTGCTTCTTCAGACCCTGAGTAAAGATGAATCTATATACCTTTACTGATAATTTTAAATCATAAGTCTTAATTTTGAGATGAAAACAGTGTTCTAGCATTTGCTCTGGTTAAACACACAACATAGAGAAATAATGTATTAAATAGTTTATGGGGAAATTAAAAAAGGAAAAGCTAAATATATAAATATATATCTTAACTTTCCCAACTTCATGATTTTCTTTTTTGGTTAAATAATGCTCAATAGATCTTTCTAGAGTTAACTTTTTAATAGTTTAATATTGAGGTTGTTTATGTCAATAACTTACTGCTATGTAACAAATTTGCAGAAGGTTCAAGACAATGATCTTTTGGCTGCGTTTCAAATCAATAGGAATAAATGAGGCATTTCAACAGTTATTTTTCCATTGAAATTACATTTCACTCAGGAATAATTTCATGGAAATAGGCTGCTACAATTAGAAGTAACTTAAATTAGCGATGATCCATTTCACAAAACCTTTCCCCCAAACAGAACAGACAGAAGTGCCTCTCCCCAGTAAAATACTCCTACAAAAAGGATCTTTCTGTTTGTGCTTGTTCATTTGAATAGAGAAAAAAATCAATTTGGTGTTAAAGCTTTTCTGTTTAGAAAAAAATCCACCCTCAATAGAATCAAGTTAACTAATGGAAAAGCTATTTTTCTGCCAAGAGGCTGCATCATTAAACTGGGAATTAGACAAATGAGATCCTAATGCATTTTAATAAAAAACAATATATTTCTCCCTTCATTCAAGAGCCCTGTGGTCTTGCATATTTTTTGTACTTTGGCTACTGGCTATGTGGAGCTCAGTTATAATTGTTCACCTTATAACTCCTTCTGACATTTATACCTAGAGCAGATTGCGATACAAGAATGTAGATGTATTCCAAGTGCATGAAATATTTTGTAGTTATTCTAGAACTATGTTCAGGAGAAATGAAGATAATTTTGAATGGTTCTTCAACCACTGAAAATATGAATCTATTATGCATTTTATGCTATTATGCATATCTTGCTATTCTGCATTGTTCCATTAAAGATGTGCATTTTGAAAAGTAATGGCGATATGTAGAAATAGCATTACTCTACGTAACAGTTCTTTCCTTGAGCGTACCGAGTCATATTTATTTCCTTTTGTGAGTAAAACTGAGTGTTATGACTTTTATTTCTTTTACTTGCAGCTAACGTTGCAGAAAAAAGCATTGAACGCTGAGCCAGATTCTTGTCTGACCCCTGCACCATTGGTTTGAGCCTTTTCACTGAATTCAGTGTTCAGGATTGTTCCTGACGAGGTGTTAACCCAGGACAGCTTGCTCGCCTTTGGCCCCTGAGCTGCCAGCAGGAGCCTGTGAAAGCCAGGGGAAACTGGTGAGAGGGGAACTCTTCCATCTAGTGAATAAGCCATATTTAATTTGTGACTCATGTTCAGATGTGAATGATTTTTACAAAAGTAATTTTTCAGTTTTCCCTTCTGTCTGAGAGGTGCTAAGCCTGTCTTCCTTAGCTGTATGAATCCATATGCACCACCCCTTTCACCTGTTTGAAATTTCCTCCCGTTTGTCTTCTGTTGCTTAAGCAAATCAGTTGTTTGATATCCCTGCTGGATTTTTGGCTTCCCTTTTTAATGTGTTTTTTTTTTTCCCTAATATGCACAGCTCGTGTAAACTCTATAGGATTTTCTTCCTTCTGTAACTTTACTAGTGTTTCAACCAGGATGAAATTGGAAAGCTTTCAAGTAGAAAACAAGTCCACGTACTGACAGAATAACATGGGTATTAAACACTGTACAAGAAATGCTAGTGAATTTTTTTAATTCCTCAGAGTGGAGTTGGCTCTCCGGTGGGAGAAAGCATTTAAGAAGCTGTTGCTGAGCGTGAAGTGAGCAAACATTGTGCAGGAGAAGCTTTGCCACTGCTATTTCCCATTCCTTGTTCATGGTTTTCACCTTCAGAGGGCTTTACACACAGTAGATCCAACACACCGCAGCTCCTTGTCCTGTAGCTTTCCCTGCTGTGTCCACTGCAGGCAGTCCTCCAGCAGAAACTGCAGCCACGAACTCCGGGCTGTCCGCGTGTTTCTGTGAGCTATGGCGGGGGGTGTAGATGTGGCCTGCTCCTCAACAGACTTGCTTTTTTCTGGTAGTTGCTCTGGGGGAAAGCACCAAAATCTGTTGCTCCTCTCCAGCCAAGAGGGCTCTGCTAAAGAAGCCTTGGCTCTGCGTGGTGGAGTGTGCTCCTCATTACAAACGTGGCCAGAGTTTGGGCCACAAGGTAAGCAAAGCGTGCCAAAGTGGAGAGCACACTGAGTGGTGTACTGGTCGGTCATGTTGGCAGGCTTGGTCATGTAAAGTCAGGTGGTGAACGTGGTGCTGGTCTTTCAAATATTTGTCTGGGCTTCCTGGTTTTTCATTTTTCATATTACTCTATATGGTCATGAAGGAAGGTGATGAATTAAAGCTGAGAAGAACTGGAAGAAAAAACAAAACCCCAATGTTTTATCTGTAATCCTACTGGTAGTATTCATGGATTTGAGTTCATGTAGTACTGGTAGGCAAGAGCATGTATGAAGTCCACTGAAGAGAAGTATTTCCCTTTATTCATTGGAAGGCAAAACCCAAAGATCAAATGTGCCCTGAAACCACTGCCTGTCAGTGTAATCGAGACACGGAGCATAGCCTTCAGCCGTGCCCGGGGTGCCTGTGTGAGTGCAGGCAAGATGCAAAGGTAAATTTTAAACCTTTCCACCCTGCCCCCCCACTTTGCCCTGCTCACAGGGGTGATGAAGGTCAAAACCAACCTCAGACCTAAGGTCGGGTTGCCACAGGGCTGCTCACCCTCTTCTTACTCGTCCAGACTACAAGTGCTGCAGATTTGATTATATCACTGTTAAAAAGATGAAGCTTCGTGATCAGTGTGTACCAGTGTCTCACTGAGTGATGGTGGTCAGGTGGACTCCTCTGACATGATTTGTAGTTTCTGTGGTTTTTTAGAATCTTTGCTACCTTTTTCCCCAAAGCTGTTGAGTTGTATAAAATATAACAGTGTACTTTGCACAGTGAATTGTAGAAATTTTGTCTCTTTTTACACTGAGTCAGAGGTGAAGCTCTTGACTTGCTTTGTCTGTCATGCCTCATCTATCACAATAGGAACAAAAAAATGTTTCATGGTCTTGATTCAAACCAAATATAAGCATGGAAAGTGCCTGTTAACTACCATCAACATCAAGTAATTTTCTCCTATACAGTAGTTATATTTGTTTGTTATGCATGTTTATTGCAGTCTTCTGGCCAGTGCTCATGATCAATACCCATAAAGGAAGAGAATGTAGAAAATTCAGGGTCTGACTAGCAAAGCCCAGTCAGAAGTACTGTAGTTTAGTTCAGCCTGAGAAATATAACATGATAGTATTGTCAGTTTTGTTATCCTGTCCTAGGTTTTCAGATAGAAAACTGTCTCGAGTATCTGAGGGCCTTTAATTTGTGAAATAGTGTAAGCATATAAAATTGGTATAGTTCTTGGGGATAGTGTTGTAATTCCTATTTCACTTGCTGTGTTCTGGTGCAGCTCTGAACATGAGGCGCCCTGTTCATTCCCGGTCTTTACCTATGGACAGTTTTGCCAACTCTGTGTTGTGATACGTCTGCTAATTTTTGTTACCATAAAAAAAAAAAAAAAAAGTCTCTTTTTCTGGAGTTGTATGATTAGGTGAGATTCGCGGGCTTTGTTTAGAAAGTTCCTGATCTTTTTTAGTGGTGGAGAGGAATTTGAAAATGTGATCCCTAAGGGCTCAAAGGCTAAAAGAATGAATGTCAGAGGTATTATTTTCAAATTTTATTCATTCTTGATATCTGCTATGGCTTACCATGGCTTGAAGAAGGCATTACAGCCTTAAAGTGCCTGACCCAGATCCTGTTATGATGAAAAGACAATTATTTTGCTGCACTAGCAAAAAAGACAGGTTGGCACTGAGGCACCTGAATCTGCATTCTTGGTGGAAAATGGGTGTCTGCTGCTGTTGTGGAACCACACAATCCTGCACCAGTGTGGAAAGCTTTTCCTCTCTGCTCTACTGGTTGCTTTGTGCAAATGGTGCTGGCTTTGGGGAAAAAGTGAAAAGTGGCTTCACACAGGTGAATCCTTGGACTGAGACAAGGTGCCTTCTGTTCTACTTAAGACCTCATGCTGTAATAGATATGGTGAGATATAGCCATTTAATTGTTAGTTTGGTGAATCTCGTACATTTTCCTTGTCTCAGTAACCCAACAATTCCTGTCCCCAGTGCCCCCCAAACATTGTCTGGGAAAGTGTCCCAGACCAAATGAAATTCGGTCCTTTGGTCACTGAACTGATGAGCAGCTTTTGTGGCAACTGACTGGTGCTAGCAGAAGTGATTCAGCACGCTGCCTGACTCTTTGGGAGAAGGCTTGATTTGGAGAAGAGGTGATATGTGGGCTTTGCTTTTTGTTTACCTATGTGTGTAATGGGGTCAACAGTACTTCCCCATAGTTCAATGTGTGGTTCATAGTCTTTTCCATGAGGTAGATCTTCTGTGGCCAGAGCCCAGTTTGTTTAAGAAGATTTCATATGAGAAGTAGTTCACAGCCTGAACTGTTTTAATCATGATGTTCAGAAAAACTTTACTAAGTCCCCTGAAACTTAAAAGTCTGAGCCTTTACTGAAGGTAAGTCATGTGCTGGTTTTGGCTGGGACAGAGTTATTTTTCTTCATAGTAGCTGGTGTGGGGCTGTGTTTTGGATTTGTGCTGAAAACTGTTGATAATACAGAGGTGTTTTCATCATTGCTGAGCAGTGCTTATACAGAGTCAAGGCCCTTTCTGCTTCTCACACCAACCCACCAGCGAGTGGACTGGGGGTGCACAAGAAACTGGGAGGAGACACAACTGGAACAGCTGACCCTAACTGACCAAAGGACTATTCCATACTGTATGATGTCATGCTCAGCAATAAAACCTGGGGGAAGAAGGAGGAAGGCGGGGATGTTTGTCTTCCCAAGTCACCATTACATGTGATGGAGCCCTGCTTTCCTGGAGATGGCTGAACACCTGCCTGCTGGGGGAAAGTGGTGAATGAATTCCTTGTTTTGCTTTGCTTGCGTGCATGGCTTTTGCTTTACCTATTTAACTGTCTTTATCTCAGCCCACGAGTTTTCTCATTTTTACCCTTCTGATTCCCTCCCCCATCCCACCAGCGGGGAGTGAGTGAGTGAGTGAGTGGCTGTGTGGAGCTTAGTTGCTGGCTGGGGTCAAACCACAACAGTCCCTACAGCTATTGAGAGCTGGCTAAACTTGCCCCTTGAGGTGGTAGAAAGAGGGATGGTCTGGAAACCATTTAGGCACAGGGGTATAGCAAATAAGTTCTGTTTAAGGACTTCTCACTTGGACACAATTGCACAACAAAGCATCTAAACAGTTTCCAGAGCAGGTGTTGTACCACAGCCTTGGAGCACAGGCAAAGCGACCCCTGAGCACTGTGCAGCTGCTGAGGTAGGTACACTCTCCAGTTCCTTTGAAATCCCAACTTTTGGCTTTATAAATCCCTTGGCGATCCTTGTAAGAAAATGCCTGTGTCAGAGCAAATTATTATTGCTCTGACATGATAATAAAAGGTGGAATCAGACATTGCTTAGAAAATTGAATTCCTTCTGTCAGGGCTGCGCATTACACAGTACCTGCATTTGCTCATTTAAAGTAGTATGTCGTCTTCAGCTCTACAGCTGGCTTTCGGCTCTCCCCCCCCCCGCCCCAAGCCCCCAATAATTGGCAAATGACAGGATGTGATTACATGGCCATTTACAGTACTTATTAGCATTTCAGTTATAACATTATCATATAAAACTGACTTAATTGCCCTCTGGGTGTAAACATTTAAATTTTGTAAATGACAGCTCCATTCACTTCTCTGCCACTGTGGAATACAGTATATTACTTCTCAGAAAAGAAAACACAAATTTGTCACGGACGACTACATCCACTGTATGTGAAGAAGAAAGAGCTTAAAAGATGCTATGGCTCCTTGGGAGTATAGACAAGGATAACAACATAATTTGCATTCAGATATTTGCATATATGGTACAGTAATTTGGCATGGGTCCTTTGGTTTTTATCTCACAGGAGGGAAGGATTGTCATTTTTCAATTTAGTATCCTAAAAATCACAAAGTCTAGCACTGAAAAAAATCTTTGTAAGAGCATCCATAGCCTTGTTGCTGTAGAATTTTTCCCAATAGAGTATGTATTGGTGCTTAGCCAAATCTGCATTTAAATATACCAATTGATAGCTTGGCATTCATTTCTGTTGGAGAGTATTCCAGAAGCTAAGCAATGGTCGGTCTGGGGATTTTTTTTTCTAATTGTCCTAAATTTCATTCCAGTTCTCCCTCTGTTCTTACCTGGTCTGTCATGTATGCACTTATTCAGCCAAGCTGGACATATTTTTTAGCCATGCCATCCACATTTAAATCTCGTTGCAAGGGACATCTGAGCCAATTCAGGGAGCTGTTGCTTTCTACCTCATGATGCTTTTTAAATTCTCACTGCTGATCTCTTTCACTCTGCCCCTGCTCTCAAATGTTATTGACCATTTTCTTCTGAACTCCCTTCAGATAACAGCTCACTCAGACCACCCAGACCATGTGCTAGATGCTGTTGTGCTGGGGCTGTGGGTCTGATCCAGAAGGAACCGGAGCCAGAAGAAAGCCTCCATTGATTTTGGGTTGGGGTTGTAATGAAGAACCAGGGAATAAGATAATGATTCATAACTTAAAACACTGAAATGTGAGCCTGCATCGTAGGGCAAAGATGGAGAAGTTGAAGGCTAAGGGTCTTTCATAGCCATAACCAAGAGGCAACAGCAATGAGCTAATAATCCTAAAAAACAAACCAAAACAAAAAAAAACCCAGAGTAGGTTAGGGGTCCAGGAAGGCTGGGCGCTCCTTAAGAAGGAAGTGTTAATGGCTCAGGAGCAGGCAGTCCCCAGGTGCTCTAAGAGGAGCAGGCGGCAGAGAAGACCACCCTGGCTGAACAGGGAGCTTTGGCTGCAACTCAAGGAGAAAAGGAGAGTTTACAGCCTTTGGAGGAAGGGGCTAGCCACTCACAGTGATTACAAAGATGCTGTGAGGCTATGCAGGGCGGAAATCAGGAGGTCCAAAGCCCAGCTGGAAATTAATCTAGCTTCAGCAATCAAAGATAAGAAGAAATGTTTCTATAAGTATGTCAATAGCAAAAGAAAGACCAGGGAGAGTCTCCATCCCCTGCTAGATGCTGAAGGAAACTTGGTAACAAGTGATGAGGGGAAGGCTGAGGTCCTTAATGCCTTCTTTGCCTCAGTCTTTAATAACAAGACTAGTTGTGTTGAGGGAATCCGGCCTCCTCAGCCAGATGATAGAGACTGGGAGAACGACACCCCCCGCAATCCAGGAGAGAGTCAGTGACCTGCTACACCACATAGACACACACAAGTCTATGGGACCAGATGGGATACACCCAAGGGTGCTGAAAGATCTGGTTTCAAGCCGCTTTCCATCATTTACCAGCAGTCCTGGCTGACCGGGGAAGTCCCGACAGATTGGAAACTGGCCAATGTGACGCCTATCTATAAGAAGGGTCGGAAGGATGATCTGGGAAATTACAGGACTGTCAGCTTGACTTCGATACCTGGGAAGCTGATGGAGCAGCTCATCCAGAGTACCATCTTAGAACACATGCGGGACAACCAGGGGATCAGGCCCAGTCAGCATGGGTTTATGAAAGGCAGGTCCTGCTTGACAGACCTGATCTCCTTCTACGACAAAGTAACCTACTTATTGGATGAGGGAAAGGCTGTGGATGTAGTTTACCTTGACTTTAGCAAGGCCTTTGACACTGTTTCCCACAACATTCTTCTGGCGAAACTGGCTGCTCGAGGCTTAGATGATCGCACACTTTGCTGGGTAAAAAACTGGCTGGATGGCCGGGTCCAGAGAGTTGTGGTGAACGGAGTTAAATCCGGTTGGAGGCCGGTCACGAGTGGTGTCCCCCAGGGCTCGGTTTTGGGGCCACTCCTGTTCAACATCTTTATTGATGACCTAGACGAGGGGATCGAGTGCACCCTCAGTAAGTTTGCAGACGACACCAAGCTGGGTGGGAGTGTTGATCTGCTCTAGGGTAGGGAGGCTCTGCAGAGAGATCTGGATAGGCTGGAGCGATGGGCTAAGGCCAACTGTATGAAGTTCAATAAGGCCAAATGCCGGGTGCTGCACTTGGGTCACAACAACCCCCAGCAGCGCTACAGGCTTGGGGAGGAGTGGCTGGAGAGCTGCCAGTCAGAGAGGGACCTGGAGGTGTTGATTGACAGCCGGCTGAACATGAGCCAGCAGTGTGCCCAGGTGGCCAAGAAGGCCAATGGCATCCTGGCTTGCATCAGAAATAGCGTGGCCAGCAGAGACAGGGAAGTGATCTTACCCCTGTACTCGGCACTGGTGAGGCCGCACCTCGATGACTGTGTTCAGTTTTGGGCCCCTCACTACAAAAAGGACATTGAATTACTCGAGTGTGTCCAGAGAAGGGCAACGAAGCTGATGAAGGGTCTGGAGCACATGTCGTATGAGGAGTGGCTGAGGGAACTGGGGTTGTTTAGTCTGGAGAAGAGGAGGCTGAGGGGAGACCTCATCGCCCTCTACAACTACCTGAAAGGAGGTTGCAGGGAGTTGGGGATGAGTCTCTTTAACCAAGTAACAAGTGATAGGACAAGAGGGCATGGCCTCAAGTTGCACCAGGGAAGGTTTAGACTAGATGTCAGGAAGTATTTCTTTACAGAACGGGTTGTTGGGCATTGGAATGGGCTGCCCAGGGAGGTGGTGGAATCCCCATCCCTGGAGGTGTTTAAGAGTAGGGTCGATATAGCGCTGAGAGATATGGTGTAGATGGGAACTGGCAGTGCTAGGTTAATGGTTGGACTAGATGATCTTCAAGGTCCTTTCCAACCTAGTTGATTCTGTGATTCTGTGATTCTGTAATTTTTGCAGCCAGAGGAGGCTGAAGGGGTTTTGTCAGGGTGGGCAGAGCTCAGCTTGGCAGTGGTGGGCTGGGAGCAGTGCAGCAGGCGGTGCTCCCCATGGGCTCTGGGGTGAGAGGAGAGCTGGGGAGGGCTGGGGGGCAGGGTGGGGAGCTGGGGGGCTCCCTAGAGGACTGGGAGGATTTGGTCACAGACTGGCAGTGTGATAACAGTTTGCTGCTTTGGAGTTTGGTGGGAGCAAGGGGAGAAGAGGTCCACAGGGTTGGTGGGATCTCAGCAGCTTTGAGAGAGTTGTGACTGTGAATCAGTGCGGATTTTCTCTGCTTCTGAAGCCACCCTCCACTCCCGCCCTGAGTGTGGGGAGGAGAAAGCTGTGTCTGGAAAGATGGACGGTCTAGGCTAGGCCAGAGGCAGCTGCACACCTGAAAAACCAAGTGTTTTTCTCCTGTGGTGTTGGGGGCAAGAGTGACCAATGTGAATCTGTCTTTCAGCAAAAGGCTGTACAGATGAGAGATGGGAAGCGACTGCCTGCAGTAGAGGAGACATGCCTGTCCCACCTTCTCCCTCCCCGCCATGTTGCTGTCTCAAGCAGTTTTGTGTGTGCCAGTTTGTCTGTCTACAGGCTCAGTGTACAGTGAAGAAGGGGATGGCTTCTTCCCCAGGGCTGTGGGCTTCTATTCTGGTCTCACCTCTCCATTGGACACCCCTCTGCTCTTGCCATGTAGTCGTGTGACATTTCTCCTGTTTGTGCCTTGCTTGCTCCTAGCACCTTCTTGTTTGGGCATGATCCCACTGGCTTCCTCCATCCCTAGAAAACCAGTCCTTGAGCACTCTTGCCCCTAAACTGCTGCCCCATCTTCTTTTGCCCTTTTCTTTCAAGTCGCCAGCCCTGTGATTGAGCACTTGCTCTTACACTATAGCCAGGACGAGGAAGGTGAGGAGCGAGGTGACTTAAACCTGCGTAAGGAGCTTTTTGGGTATTACTTCAGTCATGTAAGTCAGGGGCAGTGTCAGAAGCTGCTCAGTCCTCTGCTCTCCCACAGCCCCCCTGGGTTGGACTGAGGGCAGCAGGAGTGCCCTGGCTCTACAGCCCTACCCATAACGTGCCTTCCAGCTGACAGTCTGACAGGCTCTTCTTTATCTCACCACCCAGTGCTGGGGCCCGGGAACGAAGCTAAAAAAGTTCTTTGGAGCCTGCAGTGCGCAGGAATGGTCTCTGCTTCAGGGAATGCTGCCAGGATGCCCCATCATCCTTCCCAAAGAAGCTAACTATGTTATCTGAGACAGAGACTGCCCTCCTTGCCTGAGGTAAGGCAACACTTGAGTGGTATCAGCATTGTTTTTCTCCTCTCCCGCAGTATATTCAGTCTCATCCGGGCTTCCTGCAGAAACCAGATAAGTTTTCATTCTTTTATCAAAGACCAGCATTGCATATTTCCATGGCAGACTGAGCTAGCTGGCTGATCTCCTTCACATCAGCAAGATTGTTAATTCAGATTTACTTCTCCTTTCAGCTTTTGTCCAAAATAGCGTTACTCTTACTGACTTTGCAGGTTAACTTTTTCAAGTGTCCATGAGGAGAAGGCATCTTTGGGAATAAACGAAAAATGTCATTATACCTGAACACGCACAGCCAGGATCTGAAACACATTTTTTTGTTTTCCATAAATGAATGAAGGAATGTGAAAAAATTCTTTGAGATTAGGCAGGAGAATAAAAATATGAAAAGGAAGAAGTGTGAAATGAAAGGGGAAGGAGAAAAGAAAAAGGGACCCGCTCACCATTCGACAAATGATAAATAGCACTTGCAGTGGCCACGTTTTCACAGCTCATTCCTAAGGATGCACTGCCACCTACCAGCCTTTAAGCAAAATGCATCGGAAGAAAAAGTGGATTCCATTCCTAATTGTGCTGTTCTTTAACTGCCTGAATGGCCACGTGGCCTACATATCCATTTTAAAAATAACTCTGCAGTCAAGGATTTACATATGTATTTATACCCTGATACCCTGGCATCTCACATTATGCGAAGAAGTGGAATACATTTGCAAGGTGAAGGACCCTGAGCCCCGGCCAGGGATGGCTGCGGCTGGGCTGCAGCGGGGGGCTCCCCAGAGCCCCTCCTTGGGCTAAGTGTTATCAACAATTTAGGGGGAAAGGCAGAAGTAATGGAGGTGTTGAGAGGAGTCAGTCTATGCTACTAGAAGAGATTAAAACTGCTGCATATTAAGGGATTGTTAGAGCAGGAGGAGTGGGTTGCTGAAACTTGAAGGTGACAAATAATGGAAGGAAAAGAAATATGGATTTAGGGTGGGTGCCCAGGAGTAATGGGATGAAATTTCAAAGGGAAACATGAGTGTTGTGTATTAGGAAATGCTTCCTCATACTGAGATCTATCAAACTGTGAATAATATCCCAGGGGAAGCTTCTTCAGTCCAGGCATTTTTAAACTAGACTAGAATAAATGATATGAAATTATTATAGAGTGAAATCTTATAGTGGTAAGGGGATGAAATAGATAATCTAATAGGTTTTTATTTCTTCTCAGATTTTTTACTCTCCATTGTCTTTCATTATGCAGCATGCACAAGCTGTTCAAGTTCGCATATCAAACAGTATACTACTATTACTATGTACACAAGCATCTGCTAAGCATTATATCCATCGTACAACCCCTGATAAAGGATGTGTGGAGCACAGCTTTGTCTTGAACTTGTTGTAAGTGGCAATGTAAATGACATTTTTGATCTCTCGGCCTTTTAGTCCTGTTTCACATTTAGCTTTTCTTTAACACTGTGTAGGGTCAATTACTGTGAAGAACCTCCTATATACTTTGTTCAGTATATTTCTTAGGAAAAAAAATACTTCTGTCATTTGAGGCAGTACATTACCTCAAAACCTTACTGAGTCAAAAGCAATTTAGTAAGCACAAGCCAGTTACCTCCTCCTAAACTGTCATTGTCTTTTCCTGGTAGGGTTGTGTGGGATGTAAAAATTCAGAAATGCCTCTGGAAATTAAGCAAGCCTTATATCTCCCTGTTAGACATTGAATGCTCTTCTCTGGGTTGGGACTGAGATCAAAATAACTGTCTTGTGTTCATGACTGACTCAATACCTGTCATGCTTATTCTTAACAGAGACCTTGTGACAAATGGCAAACAATTAAAGAAATGATTACTCTCTTGAGGATTTGATTGTCTTTTTTGCATACAAAGGTAAAAATTAGTGAAAATGATGGAAGAACATAGGTGGAAAAGCATGCATCAAACTGATTTTTATCACCTGGTTAACTGAGTTCACTCCAAAACATTGGCTAAAAAGAAAGATTTCTTTTTCTTTTTTTTTTTTTTTTTTCCTATGTAGGTATTCTGAAATACAATTTTAATAGACCTTCTTTAATATTTGTGAAAATAAAGTTCACACAACAGCCATTTAATAATTCCTCTCAATAAAGGCACCACATCAGTTGAGCATGGCCTTATGAACATCATGCATTAGCTGCCATCGTTCCACTGTGAGTTCAGCTTTATTCTTTCCTTGTGAAATTGACTGTATTTGTTTTTCTTCTCTCTGGGAATCATTTCAAAACAAGTTTCACCTACAGATACTAAGAGAAGTCTTAGTTTAGGAAGGCAGTTACCATATGCTTTAAACTAGGCATGTACCAAGCCTTGTTTACTTCAAATGAGTATTAAGAACATGCACATGTTTCTAAAAAGCAGTGCTTGTCTGTCATTGAACTTTGGTAACTGAACTGGTGGATTTATTCTTGGGAAATGTAAAGTTTCTTTTGCACTGAACATAAAAAAGAGAAGTAGTTGCTCTTCTCTACATAGTCATGCCCAGTGCTACATCACTCTGACGATCAAAGTTGGCTGACTGCATGTGGTAGTGCCTGCACTAAGTTGCTTTATATCTGTTCTTATCTCTTGAGTTCCTTAGCTCTCAGTCCTTTGGCTGGAGCAGAGGGTGAGTTAGGGTGGGTATGTGATGGTCTTTTCTACCAGAAGCTCTCTTCAGTTTGGCTTTTCTCAAGCACAGCATGGAGACCTCGAGCACCTTGTTGAGTCCCTGCTACAGATAGGTTAGAAGTCAGCTGTGAAAGTCAGAAGAGCACCAGTCCCCAGGGTTCAGTGTATGGAAGCTCAGGCTTCACCTTGCGGTTCAGGCATAACCAGTGACCAATCCAGAGGACAGTTTAAGGGTACAATGATGAAAGCGTGGTCTTCTGAACCAGTGGGTCACAAAGCACAGTGTCATGGCAGAGTGCATGAAGGTTTAAACTGGGCCTGAGCAGCAGTTCCTTGCAATCTGCCGGAGAACCTCTTTCAAGAATGGAGCAGCTGGGAAGCAAGATGGTCCCTGCTTCAAATCCAGTTTCCATTAGCTTCCCTTCAGGACAGAGGGATTGGATGAGGAGTGGTTTGACAGGGAAGAGTGAAGTTAGTGCCTTGTGGAGGAGGGACAAAGGTGCTGCAAAGTGGGTGAGGAGGAGTTGGGTGAAAAGCAAAGCATCTGTAGGGGTTGGGATGATATACTAGAAGAAACAACAAATCGTATGGACTGATTTATCTTCATTATTTTGCCTTCTGGGCAGACTATACTATGGATTGGGACACCAGGATAATGAATGCTTGATAAATATAGAGTATTTGGTAGGACTTTCTTCTGACATGGTTATGCCAGTGTCAACTTAAGCAGGAGACTGGTTTATTTGTAGTTTCTGCAGGACAGGAACAAAAATGAATACGCACCTCATTCATCCCTTTTAAAGTAATATATGGATGTACTAAAACTTGTACAGTTCTGTTTCTTAATAAACAAGGAAATCCTTATGAAAAGTTTATCAGCTTTACGTCGGTTAATCATGTCCATTGTTTCACTCCTATTGCGTAGTTTGCAAAAATAAATTAACCTAATAAGCCTTTATGAAAGTCCTTTTAAACAATGATTTTGTTTAGAATTTCTCCACTAGCTCTGTAAAGCTCTTTACATTTCCAGGTTCTCACACTGATTTTCCAGCATCTATTGTGTTTGCCTAAATGTGGAGATGAAAAGGAAAGCCTAGTTCTCTTAGATATGCCCTCTGGGACTAATTACACTCATTTGACTAGACTAGCAGTTAGATCTGAATTATAGTCATGAATAAGTTAGATCTTAATTAAAGTCATGTTTGGGTGCAAAAGGCAATGTCATACATGCAAAGAAGCTGCTTTGTAATATTCGGAAATTAGTGTTAATAATAGTTTGTGTATGAGATTTGGATTTCAATTTATTCTTCATATTGCTCTCTCTGGCGGTTTACACATACAATAGTACATCCTGCTCTTGTTTCCATATTTGAGTACTCTCAAGGTAATAAAAGGTAAAATATTGCTAAACCAAAAACTAAAATGACCCATTCAATTCACATCAATATTTAAAGAGCTTTGTAATTGTTAAGGCCTTATCAGGTGTTTGACAGTGTCTCACTTCTATTTGGAATATATTGAAAAATTAACAATATTATAGTGTAATATAATTACTTTCTTCCGAAGACTATCAGTTTCCAAGGAGAACAGCCTAGTCTCACACTTTTTCCTGTTCTGGTCTGCACTGACCTCTCCCATAAACTTACTGATAACACATAAATATATGTACATACGTAAATAATGATACAGCACACTTTAAAACACTGTTGCATTTGGGTAACCATCAGACTTTGTTTTGCTTTGGACGATGGTATAAAGCTTCTTAGGGAAAGATCTACTCCACACAGGAGATAAAGATGACTCTAAAGCATGGAGAGCTGGTGTAAGGCCAGCTGACTGCACAGGCCTGAAAGATCAACATGGAAGTGCCATCTAGACCACAGGATGTCTACTTGGAGTCAGCAAACAACTCCAGAACAACAGCGGCTGTGGCTGGTAAGTGACTTTATTTCTTTGTGGTCTGTTCATCTTGCTGCACGGTGATCTAGGTCTTGAAAAGCAAAGTGTTACTCCTGTTTAGCACCAGCAGGTAGCCTGAGCCACACCATGGAAGCTTGGCAGACTTCCTTCTTAGGACACATTTTCTGCCAAATGCTGCATCTGAATATGTTTGGTGACAAAGGATCTTCTAAGCTTTTTGTGACTATTTTGTCATTCCTTTTTATTACTGAACAAAACATTCTGAGAAAGTCAAAGTACTTTCTTTTGATATTCTCTAAGGAACATGTTGTTTCTTGAAAGAAGATGCTATCTTCTCCTAATCCCAAGCAAATTCTTTTTTGACTCTTTGATCCATTCATTTGGAAAAATAAGGAGGAGTCAAAGAGATGGGAAACATAAAATAGAAAAGAGCCTTTTTGACATCATCCTGAATGAACTATTTTTGCCTTAAGCTGATATTATTTTTTGCCCCAACAATTCTCTCTTTGCATTAGATACACTATATATGTTGAGAACAATCCAAGCAGGCAGGATGTACTTGGTCACAGAGGAGGACAGAGACACAACGTGAATTTTGTATCTCTTTCACTGCTCAGGTTACTGACTGAGCCTGTCTTTCCACTGAATAGCACTGAAGATCCTGGGTTTGGCCCTTGTAAATACAGTGTCCAGAGGGTGTGGATCTCAGCAGATCATCTGGGAAGATGGATCTGGTGTACAGAGTTGCACCCGGACAGAGGTCAGGTCATGATGCGTATTTAACTCTGCAGCCATTGCATTGCTGCCAACGCTGTGCTCTGGATACTGCAACTGTGTGGGCAGAAATCGCTCTGTACTGCTCACTGTGCTTTTAATGGTCATTTAAAACCACTCAGTGGCTAAAACACTTAGGGTAAAGGTGTGTAAGACAATCTGTTTTAGGAGGAGTTGTTTGTGCTACAGGTATGTAATGACATACAAACAGGGCAAATCGTGATGGGTTTTAATTGCAGCAAGGGAAATTTAGGCTAAACTTTGAGACAAGCTTTCCAGCAGTCAAGTGCTGGATTTGTCAATCCATAGACCTTATTAAATTCTGTTTCATAAAGATTTTAAGAACAAACAAGTCAAATAAGGAATGATTTTGGTTAAGTAGATCTGTGTTTGGCTGGAAGATAGATTAGAGAACTTCCTCAGGCTTTGATGCTTAGTTAGATCACTCAAGTAAATTACTCACAAGACACCAAGGGTAGCTCTTCACACAGTTTTGGACTTAAGATGTAAAATATCTTAGGAAAGCAGTAGAAATTTTAGGACTTGATCAAATAGCTTGTAATGAAAAATAAAAGTATATAAAGTAAGGAAATATTTAAAGAGATAATTTGGACCTTTTTACCTTTTATTTTTATTTCAGAAATGAAGATAACTTGGTAAAGTGAAGGCGGAAATTGTGAAAATTTATATGAAGATATTCACCCCCCCGCATCTCTAAACCTGTGAAACTCACTGTTTCTGGACACTATTACTGAGGTACTGAATTTGACTGGAGAGCATTCCACACAGGTGAATGTCTGTAGCTGCACTAGATGGGATAAAGTAAAATATTAATGATCTGAGTCCTTCTGCTTCAAGACATTAACCAATCTTAAGTGCCTTGGTTTTAGAAGAAACATCCTCTATGGGAACATTACTGTGTGACTGCCTATGAGGATTTAAAGCACCTGTTGTTGGTACCTGTCAGAGACAAGATATGGGCATAACAGACTTATTGCCTGATTCAGCCTAGCAATTAATTTTCTCTGTAGGAATTATTATCCAGTAAAACACAGAGCAGAGCGAAGTTCTGCCACTTTTCTTTTGTCTTCGACATTACTTCTTTTCTTCTAGGAGAAAAGTAATAATTGTAAATGGAGAACTTGAATTACAAATACAGGTAACACTCCTGTAAGTGAATGAATTATTGTCAAGAAACTATTTAAATGTATAAAATCTCCATAATTTGGAAATTAATTACAGGGTATGGGTGCTCTAAGATGCCAAAGGCGTGCTGAGCATTTGCATAGATGCATCGTGCTGCGAGGGAGGTGCAGCTGACCCTCTCCCTTGTCCTTGCATGTGATGGTGTTTACATGAGTTATTCTAATTAGTTTGAAATTTTCTTTTTTTTTTGCTTATTTGCAGATTTTCACAGTCAGTATTAGTAATATATTTACTCTTATTTAGCTAGGTACATCTGTGTCTGGTTCAAGGTGCTTTGCTCCTGTTGGCAAAGGCGGAAGCACTGTAATTCCCATTCATGTGAATAACCCCAAAACACAACTCAGGGACTGATATAATTAGAACACATTTATGCTTGTTTTCCAGCCTTGGTCTGCTGAACAGCAATTACTTTGAAAGATAGGTCCTATGCCTGATTTTTAATTTTTTTTTAATTTTTCTTTTCCAGTGTTCCTTTTATTCATCCACAGGCATGCAGCAGAAAGATGGAGGGAGCTGAGAGGTACATAGTGCTTTGCGTATTTTTCAGTGAAATGAAAAAGAATACAATGTACCTGATACAATAATCTTCAAGTATACAAAGATAGCTGCAAAGAGTAAGGGCCTTGAATAAAAAAAATTCTTTATGAAAAAAGACTAGAAATAATGGACATGTATTTCACCAAGGGAAATTGAGACTGGGTATTAGAAAAACACATATTTAGTACAAAATAACACTCTTAAGGAAGACGTGGTCTTCTGTCACTGAAAGTCTTTAAAACAGATTAGACTAACTGGTTGGGAAACGCTTATGAGTATTTGATCCTGCTCAGTGCAGAGCAGTGGACAAGATGGCCTCTTAAAGTCTCCTCTAGTCTTCATTATTTGATGTACACCTTTGTTGCATTGTGTTTCAACCATATATGCACCATACTCTTAAAATGTAGTTACATAGCTACGACAGTGATGGAAGCAGTGTAAGTATATGCCACCAAGATACAGTTGCTCCTGTGGAAATGCCAGCCCCTACCAAACGCTGTCAAACAGCAGAGCTTGCAGTGGAGCAGGAGATGACTCTTAACTAATTATAACAGTGATGACTACAGGGTTCACACACAACAAGCATACCACATACCATCTGCTTCATTGATAAAGGTATAAATGCTTCACGCTGGTACAGAGCTTTCATCCGAGGATCTCAAAGTATTTTACAAAATGGAAATAGAAAGTGACATTATCCTAATTGCACAGTTAGCTGAGCAGGATTACCACCTTCCTTAATTGCATGCTGATAGTATATCCTGGCAACTTCCTGAAGATTTAGGGCTTGTCCATGTGCAAATGTTGTTTTGCTTAACCCTTCTGCGGATACCGGGAGGTAAAATTGTTCTGTTGTGCCACAGGCCATATACACGTGTGTGTGTATAAGCACATATTTATTTTACTAGCAGAAATTCTTTACATAGTGGATGTGATGTAATTTGGCTCTTGTGAGATATCTTCTTTATAGAAGAACGTGTACATCCAATATAGCTGGTTCTGTATGTCTGCACTAACAATGTCACTGAACTGACATATTTACATTGATGCGGGTTAATTTATGCCCTCAAGAATGAGTTTGATTCCCAGCCAATAATACCTGGAGATACTCATGTGAATAGTTCTGCAAAAAGCACCACCATTACTGAACTAGTGTATTTACACTTATTTTGCACAGAAGCAAATGACTGACGATGCTAGGAACAGGCCTTCTCCTTTGAAGCATGATTTCTACTGACACAGATGTAGTATACTTGGGAATAGACACGTGTGCACCTCCTCCCCACCCCAAATATTTATAGAAATAATTTCCTAGCCATTTCACTGTACATTTAGGACCCTAATGTGGAGAGAAGTTACCATTTTACCAGGCACTGAGTAAACATGTCACAGAGATGTCATGACTGAATGTGTGTCGGCAATGAACTTGTATCCACTCCAGTTCCTTTTCAATATCTGTCTAAGCCAAAGTGCATGTAAGATATCAGAGTGCGGCATGGAAGCCGCATAAATCCGTATTTGGACCCTAATAACGTCCTCCAAAACTTCCTTTCAGCAAGTAATTTCTCTCCCTACTCTCATTTTTTAAATCCACTCTGCAGGTGAGATAAGAGGATTCTTTTTGCCCTTAAATTATGGCAGTTACAAGTAATCTTTGCCGTCTCTGTACATATGGGGCTTTTTTGTTGGTTTTTTTGTCTTTATTTTTTTTCCCTAAGGAAAGCAAGTATTTTGTGCTCATGGAAAAACAGGAGATTAGCTTCAGCAGAACACGAAGTACGAGTTAACCTGAGGCAAAGCACAGCCGAACAGCAGCAATACAAACTTTCCCTTGGCTCTGGTGCCAAACGTCTCCAATGATAAACCTTCGGGGGCCATTAAGTGGAAAACAAGTGTCTTTTTTAAAGTTTCCTTTTTTATTAAAAACAGTAAATACAACTGAACATCTGATAGTAAATAATTTCCCCCCCACCTCTCTGCAGATAAAGGAAGGTTCTGAAGGGCAGCAGGTACTTGCGCTCAGAAGAAACAATTTCAAGATGGTTTGAGGCAGCAGCTGCACTTGTGATCAGACAGGTCAGTGACATTAATATTGTTTCAATGCATATTTAAAGACTCTCTGACCTACATACAAATATTTTCAGGACATGTACATCCTTATTCTAGCTGGCATCTTTTATATGACTGGAGTGGCTCACACCTTGCTCTGCAGACAAAGGTGCTACCTCCCCTGTTTTTTGACTATAGAGAGGATTTGGAAGATGCTCAGACAAAGTATTTTGTGGTGGATTTTAACTGGGAAATACCAGCTCAATTGTCTAGAAGCTAGGCACAAACTTGAGTTAGGTTCACCACATACAAGAATCTGTATTAAAAAAGGAGAATGTGTTAGGAGAGAGATGCCATTCAGAGAAGGGCAAAAATGGTGGCAGTGTGTACTCTTCTGTTTCAGTAGTGTGGGCAGAGACACTTGGGGACACAGCAGAGACACGGTCAAATCACATCTGCCTGGTTTAGATCAGAGGCTGTAGGGTAGTCTGGGAGAAGCATCCCTGTTGCAGCTGTTCTACTTGTATGGATGCCAGAGAAATATGAGCAATAATTAGGCTGTTCACTAGGACACCTTTGTTACAGCCTGTGCT
The DNA here is from genome assembly GCF_031877795.1 of Strix aluco. Classification (NCBI taxonomy): domain Eukaryota; kingdom Metazoa; phylum Chordata; class Aves; order Strigiformes; family Strigidae; genus Strix; species Strix aluco. Next base: position 12,368,963 of record NC_133932.1, read on the forward strand.
CTGCATTGAACAGAGAGAAGCTGTTGAGACGTCTCCAGCAAGTGTCAATTACTAAGCTATGTGGGCAGGGCCATATATCCATTTTCTCAGGCGATCTGTGTCGCTCAGGTCTTTGTCTTATTTAAACAGGCAGGAAAACTGTTGCAACTTGTTAAAAATTTGAAAAAGAAGTGAAGTTTTCCAATTCAAGAGCCTTACTTTTTCCTTCCTCAGCAGAACAGTATTTTGACTGTGCTGGGGGAGGATTTGGGTTTGTCTTGAGTTGTAGGGTGGCAGGGATGGGTAGAGGAGCCTGTCTACCTCTGGGGCTAGGCAGCAGTGCTGGTAACTCTCTAATGACCATCCTTCTCCCATGCCTGGGGATGCCTAGTAGGGATGTATGTGCTTGTTCAGATGAAATGGGAATTTATCTTCTGAAGTTTGCCTCTGAACTATGCCAGTGTCAATGTTTTTCCAGAGTCACTGGCCCATGCTGGGGCAGGGACAGTGTGACTCTGCTAGAGAATTGGTAGAGATTACGAATTTGAGCAAGGACTGTTGAAGCTGGCATGTTGTCCCAAGAGGCCGCATCTGCATGTTGATAATAAGTCTGAAGGAAAGCAGAGTGGACATTTTGGTTGCCTTCCAGGACTTGTAGGTAGGACGATTTTTGACTTAGCCTGGCAGTTGTCTTGCTAATAATGAAAATGAGAGGTGGCCAGCATAAGAGTTAGGGAGCGTGAAAGACTTGTCCTCTGCTTTGTGACAGAGCTAAGAGGGAGAACGGGTGGTCTCAGAATCACTTATTCAGAAGAAAACTGGAGAGAGGGATGGGAGAACTTGAAGAATGATGAGGGGAAGATGAAAGACATCTTCAAGGGTATGCAGTAACAGCTTAAGGAAAGACAAGCAGTTTCTCACTTTCAATTGTTTGATCCCAGGGAGAATTTTACTTATCCTTTTGTCGTGGTTCGGGCTCAGAGGGCAACTGAGTACCACGCAGATGCTCACTTCCCCCTCCACCCCCAGCGCTGAGAAGGAGAAAATAAAGCAAAAGGCTCGGTGCTTTGAGCTCAGAGGTCAACTGAGTACCACGCAGTCTCTCACTCACCCCTTCCCCCCAAACACTGAGGAGAAAGTAAAGCAAAGTCTTGGGAATATAGATGAGGACAGGGAGGGATGATCCATCCATTATGGTCACAGGTAAAAAGCAGACTCATTAGGGGAAGAAAAAAGAACATACATTTAATATAGACACTAACAACAACAACACCACTTAACAGACAGAGTAGGACTGTGAGAAGCATTACCACATCTTGAAAACACCTTCCCCCATCCCTCCCTTCTTCCCAGCCTCAGCTTTGCTCCCGACATCTCTACCTCCTTTCCCCAGCAGCGCAGAGGGAGGGAATGGGGGGTGCAGTCAGTCCTGCTGCTTCTTCCACCTCAGGGGAGGAATTTCTGGCATTCCTCCCCTGTTCCAGCACAGCTCCCGTCTCACAGGACAGTCCTCCACAAACCAACTCCAACATGAGTCACTCCCACGGGTGTGTGGGTCACCCCCGCCTGTTGCAGTCCTCCCAGTGCCGAACTACAACAGCAGGGGTTTCTTCCCACAGGGTCCCGGCCTCCTTCGGTGCAGTCACCTGTCCCAGCGTGGGTCCCCACACAGGCCACGAATCAGCATCTGCTCCACCGCAGACCCCCACGGGTGGCAGGGTTGGGGTGGCCCTGCCGTCTCACCACGGGGTACAGGGAGTCTCTGCTCTGGCACAGCTCCCCCCTTCTCCTTTCTTCCACTGACCGTGGTGTTCGCACAGATGTTCTCCTCACAACTTCTCCTCACAACTCCCACCACTCCTCCCAGGTTCCCCTTCTTAAATACGTTATTGAAGCACGGCTGATTGGCCCGGCCTTGGTGCAATGGTCGGTCCAACTTGGAGCCAGGGGAGCTTTGAGAAGCTTCTCACAGGGGCCACCACTGTAGCCCCCTCCCCTGCTACCAAACCCCTCCACCATTCACTCAAACGAACACATCTTTATTTGTAGGGCCGTTAATAGAGACAAGGCTGGAAATGAGAAGAGTCTAAGTTTCTCCCCCTAGAAAGAAAAGAAATAATCATTGCAGTCATTCACATTTCAGGTAAAGCAGGAGTTGTTCTTCTGATGCCCACTGAAGGGAAGTTGGCAGTCAGAAGCGTAGGGAGACTGTGTTCCCCTATAACTCTGGAGCAGGTGATGAGATTGCATTGCAAATAGCCATGAAAATGTTAATTTTAAAGTATGTGCTGTGTTGTGGGAAGAGCAAGTGGGAAATGATGATATATGAGCAGCATCGATCAAACATCAGCATGTGCTGTGATTGCCAAGGACTCAGGCAGATCTCTTTACTGCTTCGGGAAGTTCCTCTGCCTCCCTAAGAATCACATGAGAGGCTTTCCCGTTAGGCAAAAATAACACTGCAGGAACTTGTGAAGTGTTCATTAAGTACAGTAAGCACAAGAACTTTGTAAGTGACTGAGTGTCACTTTGATGGATAGACTACAGTAGGTTATACTCAATAAATCCTCATGATCTCTATGTGCATTGTCATTCAAAATGAATTATTATTCCTAGGTAAAGAGCTACTGAAAGTCTAAAAGGTTTACACGATGTGCACCGTCATGTCCTGGGTTACTGGGCCATGTAACTGATGCCATGCAAGTCAGTATGGAGATGGGGAATTAGAAAGCTTATTGGACCCCCACAGGGATGGAGCTGGGCCAGATGCACTGAAAGTGCTCTCCCTGTAAGTGGGGCCCAGAGAGAGCTGGAGGGTTGCAAGTGGTATCTGATCTCTAGGGCTTCCTAAAGTCTTATCAAATAAGATGACTGTACAGTCATCTTAACATGTGCAAAGGGAAGAGGGAGAAATAGAGAGAAATTACATTTTGTGAAAAAATGAGAGATTGAAAATGCTATGGGATTAAAGCAGAGCCCAGTTCAAAATTGTAAAATTCACTTGGCTTTTACCATACTAAATCTTAGGCACAATTAAAAAGGACTTTGAAGAACTGGGGGATTCTTTAGCAGATGTGAAAGGGTAGGTGGATAACAAGGTAAACGTGCTGTCTGCATTAATTTGTAAGTGGAACTGAACTTCATTAGCTTGGTGATGTCTGAGAACAAAGCTAACTTTATTCAGCTTTTGACCAAGACATTGGGAGTCACGTATGATCTCATTTAAACTTCATCACTAAATTCCATACCTCATCTGTGCCCATGGGCATGACCAGGATACAAATGGGCTTACTCATTTTCTAATTGCTTTCATTGGACCGTGGATGGAAAGCAGGCAGGACACACGTGGGTGCAATATAGACATTTGTTGGTCATGTCACTGTGTAATACCACAGCATATAAAAACATACAGTATTGAAAAATCTAGCCACCTAATTTCCCAGAATCAGTACTAATTAAAAAGCAAATTGGAGTGGGGAGCAGCTGAAGAATATCCAACTATCTCTATTATCATAACTGCTTGCAGTAAAGGACAGATGAGTAAATGTTGTGTTTGAATTGGCAAACATTCATTGTACAGCTTCAAGGCTGCTGAGAAAATAAAATTCAACTTTTTCTTTTTTAAACAAAGATGAATTTATTATTCTTCCTGCTATTTAGTACACAATAATTTTAATAGATACAATACAACAATAAGGCTGCTGGATCAGGTCCAAAATAAACTTACAATGATCAGGTGTTATACTGTGAATATCTGAGTGTGACATTTTAGTTCACTGAATTGCCCTCCTTGCTCCATTTTCCAATGTCTATAAGCAGTGGCCCTGCAAAGTGCCAACATTTAGACTGGCGTCAGCACAAAGTGGGGAAGGAGTCTCTTGGCCAAGGGGAGGCTGGGTTCCTGTCTCCAATGCTGTGTGTGGTACAACAGGTTTGGGAAGGAGTGGAGTGGAAGCCCTAAGCAACATGCAGATATTGTGGAATGTGCCTGCCCTGAAACCTGTGCTTTTCTGGCATCCCAAATCACTTTGGTTGATGCTAAAACTGTGAGAAAAAGTATTATACACCTCTTAATATTTGTGTGTCTGCTGGGTTGAACAGTGACACAGAATATACACTAGAATAGCTATTTAACCTGGATCTTTGACTATAGCTCTGCAGAACTGGTTATGTTGTCTTCCTTAATCTGCTTCACATTATTTTTAGGTTGTGACTGTAAAAAAGCTAGCAGTTTGCTGGAGTCAATTTTCAAGAAAAGTCAGTGACAGAGTAAGAATTTCTGCCAATCTTCTTAACTTGCACTGAAAGCCTACAGTTTCTCAGGTGGTAAGATCATGATATTGAGGGAAAAAAAGGCAGCCATCAAAGCATGCTCTTAACAGAAATATTCTGCTAGCTTTCATGACTCCTTGCTTCACGCAGAAATGCTCAGATTTAGAAGGCATGACTTGGGCATAGTCCTATATTTTACACTGTCTACGTAACCCCCCTTCCCCCTCAATAGCTTGTCCGAGTCACTGGCTTTGTGAAAATAATTTTTCTTTTGGTGGGTCTCTTGGCATGGTTCTTCTTCTGGTACTGCTGCTTGTTGCTTCTTATTGCTGAAGAAGTGAAGAACTGAAATGACTGATCATCGTGTTTGGGTTCCTTCCTGAAGAAGGACCTTCCTTCTGGCTTTAACATGACAATGGAAGAAATTGGAGGAGAAATGTGACCCTGCACTTTTGGTAGCTTTGACCAAAAAGAGGGTGAGGGAGGGCTCTAGATTTCTTTCCTCTTGAGAAGAAAGGAGGAAAGAACAGAAAGGTGCTGGTCCTATGACCATGGAAAACTTATCCCAGGAAAAGCAAATTTCCCATAGTTTCAGAAGTACTTTCTTGCCTTACCAGGAGTTTGTGTAAGGTGTGCTGTGAACTGTAAGTAAAGTATAATGCTTCTGTGCCCCTAAACGTGTCCTATAGGAACTTGCTACATAATTGGTATGCAGTACATGTTGAGGATCTGAAAAAAGGAGCATGCATATGAGAAGTAATAGTTCTCCAGTAGGATGTGACCGTGTGGGTCAGGTTTTTCCTTCTCCTACAGGCAAATGTTTACTGAGTTCAGTATGGGTTGACAAGCATTGTTGGTGTTGGGAACTGGCTTTGGCTAGCTGTGAGGTTGCAATAACTCCTGAGGCATAGTGATTTAGCCCTCTAGGAGCAGCACATGGGCCTGTGATATCAGGGTTCCTGCATAGTGGACATGCTGGTCTTGCTCGATAACTCAGGATTTGCTTCTCAATTTACTATGGCTTCTGCAAGAATTTGCCTGCAGTGTGCATGGGCTCCATGTTCAAAACATGAAAAAATGGGTGCCCCTTTACTGGATTCCAATTGTTTTCAATGTTGTGGAAATGAGATGCTTAGAAATAAATAAACTGGCCATTTTTTCATGCTGTTTCTTCTTTGGTTTTAATGGCTTGTACTAATTAACTGGGTCCTGTCTAATTTCACTTGAGTGGGAGTGACACGGACACAAAGATCACAGGATGGCATTTACATTATTCTGTTTCGTTAAACAGAAAAAGATTCCGTTTAACAAGAGACACCTCAGAGGAAAACAATGCCAGAGGAAACAAAACTGTTTCTGTGCTCTCCAAGAACAGAGCTTCAATACAGTAGTCTAATTAAGATGGTTATCTGCTGGTAAACAAACATAGCTGACTTCTGTACAGTGGACAGGGGAATTTAAGGAGAAAATGTATTGATTGAGTCTGGAAGAAGAGCTACAGCTCAACAATGCACCAGATAAACACATATGCTTTCCCTGTCTCTTTCTTTCACGTTGAGCAGATCTGATTGTGTTGGGGAAACTATTTTTTTCTCATTTCTGGTTTTCTTTTCTTTTTTTTTTTTTTTCCCTGTCAGGCTTTTCTGTGAAAGACTTTGCAGCGATGGATTGGCAACATGGGTCAGCCAATTCAGCTCTTCAGTGAATCACTTTGTTTAATTCTTTATTCTTTGATTCTGTCAGCTCTGAAAACACTGTTGGTGCTGCCTTGGTTTGTCTGCAAATCCCTGCTGTATGAGTTAAGGCTTGTGCAGATGGTGGCAGTGCTGATCAAAATGACGCTAAAGAGTTGTTTTCTCTTTTCTAAAGTCAAACAAGAGCATTTTAAACAAGAAGCGGGCAGCTATTATGATTTTGGTGGCTTTTATCGCTGCTGTGTAAAAAGGTATAAAAGTCTTTGGCTGACTCTTCCACTTGTCTAATTTGAAAAAATAAGAAGTAAAACCTCCCCAGAAACTGGTGGGTTTAACTGTTGCCTTGCCTCAAAATCTCTTAGAAATCATAACTTTATGAAGGGACAGATGTTTTAGTTTTGGTGTGAAGCCCTATTTGGACCGAAGACACCTAGGAGCGTGAGGACTGAGGAGGCTTCACTGGTTGCTGCCAGAGTCTGAATGAGCAGTGCCCACGCAATCCTGTGGAAAGGCTGGATGAGGATGTTGCAGAGGGCATCTACTGAAACCAGCTTGGTGCTGTGCACTGGAAAACTGACCCTGGTGGCTTGATTTCACTTGGGTAAGTACATTGTCTATTCTGTTGTAAATGAACAAAAAATCCCACCTATCTTTTCCTTATTTTTGGCGTAAAATGTAGATATATCTGCATAATTCATGTAGTGGTATCCAAGCTAACTCTAAACAAGGTGAGGTAGACTACAAAGGAACAGTGCAGTAGGGTAAAAGTCATGTCTTCCTCTACCCATAATTTGTGCTATTGACTTGTAAGTTGTGTTTTTATATATATATATACATATATGGTAAATTATAAATCACCCAGGAAGCTGTGGAAAATGCCTCTGGTCTGTGAACACAGGTAAGGCAGGGAATTGGGTTATGCTCAAGTCATGAAGAACATCAACCACTCGCACTTTCTACTACTCTGGTTTCCATAAATTTCTTGCAGCTGGTACCTCAAACCTGAAGCTGATTCAACAAGATGTGTCAGACAATGCTGAATGGCATTTCTGTGTGAGTCTCAATGGTTTGGCCCAAACATCCAGCCAAGGTGTGGGGAATGCCATGTTGTTTAATTGACCACTTGCAAGCCATAAATAATAGGTAGTCAAGGAGGTAGCTGAAGTGACTAGCCCACAGACAGGATCCATATGTTGAAATATGTTTGCATTAATTTTTTGCCAAAGAGCCTTGAATAATGAGCAGATTAGTAAAAATCAAAGTCCTTTGTGGATAATTTATGAACAGGAACAAAATGAAGTAAGTTATGAACTGCAAAGAGTTCTCCTAGCTGTACTCGTTGGCCTGTGGAATTCAATCAATGCCTAATATTTTAAAGCTTTTTTTAAAAAAGGTTATTTAAATGAATTGAGTTCATCTGGCAAAGTGGACACAGTCAAAGAGACCAGATGGTTAAAGAAATGTCATGCAATAGCTAGACAAAGGGATATAGTTGGCGTATGTAAAGTGCTCTTTGATTATGCCTTTTTGTGTATATGGTATCTCTTTTCTGCAGAGGCTTTTGGACAACATCCAGCAAGCATACAGGAATGCCATGGGGACAAGCACTGTCCATAATTTGGACTGGAGTGGCAGATCAGACTCTATGAGCATGAGATACAGACACAAACTTGATCACATCTGGCAGAGAAACCTGAAGTGCCAAAAGTTTAAAGACAGCTGTTTAAAAGCCTGGCTGAGAATTGGCAGTGGGGAGGGAATACAGGACCTCCAGCTAAAAAGGGCGTAAAAGATGCAATTTTGAGAACACTTGTTAAAATATGTGATTTTCCCCAAAGCAGCCATCCCAGTGGATTGGAGAAAGGCAACTTGCAAAACTGTGTCCCTTGGTACGTACAAGAGGAGAGGAATTACCATTCTGATTTTCTTCCAGAGCCTTCTCTAGCAGCTTTTTCTCCTCCCTGCTGCTTCAGCTCAGGCTGCACATGCCTCTGGTCCATGTGCCAAGCGACCCGCCAGCCTCACGTTGACTCTCCCACTGCTTGTCATGAGCACTGAACTCTAGCACTTGCATTAAAGAAACTTGTCCTGCAGCTAAGATCATTAGGTTGCTTTAAGCATGAAGTGGCCAAAAACCACTGCAGAGGACAGGGTGATTGGTAAGCGTGTTACAGATGCAGGGAATATCCACTCTGAGTTTCTAAGGGCCAGCAGTTTTTAAAAGGCTTACAAACCAGCTCTTGTTAAGGACTCTTTCAGCATTTTCTCGGCAGAGATGAAGCAGTCTCTAAAGTACTGCAATCTACTACGTGAAAGCAATGAGCAATTTGCTAAAGCTACTTGAAAAACTTGTTTGAATGTCTTTCTTTGCTTTCTAGGCTTTGCCATGCAGAGCTTTTGTTGAAGTTTCTTCTGTTCTCGCTTCACAGCTCAACAGTCAGTTCTCCTTCCCAAATCAAGCTGCGCCATACACAAGACCTTCTCCTGCTGGACTGCGCTGGGCATGGCATGGATGTCAGGTAGGCCCTTTGTACAGGTGGTGCAACATTGCTTTCAGATCGAGCATGCAGCATTTCTTGCAAACAGTATCTTCAGGTGGTTTAGTATTTCGGCGCTTGATAATTTCAAATTGACCTGAACATCTCCTAGCCCTTTTTTTCTTTTCCATCAAATGGCAACCATTCCATGCTTCAGGCCTTGAGACTTCCTTCTTCACTTTGGAGTATGGGGCATCTGAAAAGCCCATTTTCCTTTAGCCAGCAGTCATGCAATCCCAGCCTCTCAGTCCACCTCATGGGCCAAGCTGGACCATGAGTTCACTCTCTAGCAGCACATGTAGGTGAAGCAGACCAGTCTGATGGCACTGGGTGAGAGCATGGTCAGTTTAACATGGTTGCCTGGCATCAGCAGGACATCAAACGGTGTGCTGGTCACAGGCTTGTAACATCATTTCAGCTAGAGAAGGGATGGAATAAAAGAACTGTTTCTGAAAAGAAAATCAGAGGCTTCCTCAACCTTGGTTAGAGCAATAACATACAACTCTATGGCTGCTAAGCCTCACTGGAAATTTTGAGAAAAGACAGTTTCAGAAGGAGTGAGCATTCACCTCCATGTTTAGGAAAAAGCATATTGTAAACGTTTGTCTTTCATGTTCCCTCAGAGCTTTTTATTTTACCCATTGCCAGAAGCTGAGCTTCCCACTCTAACCCTTTATTGACAGTGAAGTGCCACCATATTATGCTGACTTGTCTCATCTCTCATGAAAGCGACAAACAGCTCCATTAATGTGCTGTGACACAGTAACCTCTGCATGTGGAAGACCATGGTCTTGCTCTAAAGCACCCACCCCCCGTCCCCCTGCCCCAAACCAGTACACTCAGTGCTCTGCTCTAGGAGACCAGCTCTGTCCAGAAGGGTCACAAACTTATCTGTAATGTTTTGCAGAGTTTTGTATGTGTCTCTTTTGGGAAACCACATTCTTCCTCAAGCCTCAAAGAGAGTTACATATACATAAAAGGAAGAGAAAATGCTAAAATTATACAGGGCCTCCTTTTAATATTTCACTAAACATACCATACACTTTCAAGTCTGCTATGCTCCAGGCTATATTGCTCTGGCACTGTGATGAAAAGCAATTTCTTTGATTCATCCTCAGCCTTCTTTTCAATAATACCTGAGTAACATAAATTCATAGTAGAACAAATCAGCATGAATCCAGCAGCAAGTCCTCCTGAATGGCTTCAGCATCTACTTTCTTAAGAGAAGCCTTCTGAAAATATAGACATCTACTTTACCTCTTAATTCAGTGCCACTTACTCTGACAGCATTTGTCAGAGTTCAGCTGATTTGGGAACAAGCACTGTGAGTTTGAAAGCTGTTGAAATACGTTGGCGTCCTTCACTGATCTTCTACTGACTCCTCACACCAGGAGAAGACCTGCATTTATTGTCCATTTCAGTCTGAAAGAAAAACATATAGACTGCAGCACAACGTTGTCTGTTGTGCCCTTTTTCATGTCACTGCATTGTCCTCTTCAGAAAGAAGGAGAAACAATCAGCCATGACAGACAATGGCATTTACACATGTTGACTTGCTAAAGTAAAGAGATATATATATATATAGTTATTTGAGGAAGACCAAAGGTGATACGCTTCAGGAGGAGGCATGTGGCTGAATCACAGTGTAAAAGGGAGGCTGAAAAAGAAATACAGAGATGCATGCAAGAAGAAAAAAAGTGGTATTTTCAAGATTGTAGCCCTCAAATTGGTATTCGTCACCTTGGAATGCCAGTGCCTGGAGCAGTGTGAATTGCACCAGCTGCCTGAAAAAGCAGTTTTGTCTGGTCTCGAGTGCAGTGGGAGGAACCATGCAGGAGCTGCTGCATGTTTCATTCACAGCTGTGTGTCTGAAATGACCTCAGATTTAATCAAATGCTTGTCTTCTAGTTACTGGCTGCACACGTGAAATAAGCTGAAAGGAATATTATCATGGCCATTGAACAGGGGCTAAAATCAGACTCAGAGAGCCTTCTCTGCTCTATCTTATAGCAGTGGTCTGGTTCAGAGAGGTCCTGCTGTCTGGGTGCCTCAGGGGAACAGCCAGCTTGGGCTGAGCTGAGGGACCTCCCTCTGCATCCGTTTCACCTACCTTTCCTTCTTTCCAAGTGACAGCTAGATTATTCTAAATCAAACACTAATGAGGAAGCACATATCATAGTTAAAAAAGAAAATCTGTAAATGATCTAAATGTTCTCTTTTTATAATGTGCTCCATTAACATGCTCTATCATAGATAGCTCCAAATAATTTTTGAGTCAGTAAATGAAAAGAGGTCTTAGTCTGATAAATGCATTGCATTGTTTCTGTGCTGTAACAGACTGACATGTTACATACAAGAAAAAGATTGACAGCTTCATAGTGAAAGCAAATTGTCTGCAACTATTAGATTGAGTTAATGAAAGAGGAAAAAAAAAGAGGGGGGGAAAGCTTGTATTAAGCACGATATGATCATTAAACTAATGAGAGGAGCATTATTTCACCATTAGCTTAAAGACTAGGAATTTATAGTAAACTAATATTAGAATTGCATTGAGTTATGTTTCCACTTCCTGGTGAAGCAGAAAATAAAAATCCCAAACTGTAGGAGCTGGTATATTTTGTGCATGGGTGCATGTCAGTTTACAGGTGTAATATATAGCTTATACCTGGGAAGGAGTTTGAATTTTCTTGCCTGTTCTGAATAGTGTAAACATGACAGAAGGCAGCATTCAGTTGACATAATCTTTAAACATCACAGCATGGATGTCTTCATCTGAGCTTACCACACTGTTCCCTCTATACTGGGGGGAAAAAAAAAATAGGGGCTTTAGGACATGGTCTGTTAGATTCAATTTGTCATGCACATTAAGTTGAAATGGGTGGCCTCCACAAGTGCCCGTTTTTCTCCACCGACTACAAACGGTGTCCATGCTGGCTGCCTTACATTTGAACATAAACACATTTAGTCAGATGAATGCTATACTAGGGTCAGAATTTAGTTCATATATGATTACACTTAACTGTTGGTATCTGGGTGTAAGATAGGTGTTTAAGCTCCTGTTACAGCTGATGAAGAATCTACTCAATAAGTCTAGAGAACTGTTCTGCCAACTGTATGTTGGGTGTCTGCACCAGCAGAATGGAGGCTGGGTATGGGTAGGCTTGCTTGGCATAAAAATGTGAGTGGAATTGTCTAATTGAAAGGTTAAAAACAACAAAAAAATTTGTTTAAGGTGTGATACCTGCTTTGGATATTGAGACTTAAACAACTTCATGGGATCAGGAGAAGAAGAAAGAAACTATTGTCCTTTTAGCTAAAAATGAACAATGATAAAAAACATGATAATCAAGATGGGCAAGGTTAGCCATTTACATCCTGAAAAAGTATTAATGACCATTTTCCCCAGTGTTTTGTCACAGCTTCTGATGATCAGTGGTTTAAGGACTCTTTGGACCAGAACTTGCATTAGAAATACCATGTGAATAGTCACTAAGGGACTGAGGTTTCTGAACCTGGCTAATCTTTGTGAATCCATTTAACCACCCCAGCATCCTACTGCTTTGAGTTCCACCATATAATAATACATCATCCCCCAAAACTAAAAAATTCCTTTGTTTTAAACTGGTAGCTTGACAATCTTGGGAAAACTTAGGTACTGTGGAGAATGTTTGTTCCTCATACACCTTTTTGGACAGCAGTCAGTACCATTTTTTTCTCACCTTCTGTCATATTTCCTCTAACAAAGGTGCCTTTTCCATGCTGAAGTTTAATCTATGTGGCTTCCTTTCCCATTGATGAACCCATTTCATGTCTTAGATCATCTCTGTCATCCTTCTCTTTATACAGTTTTTAGTTCCTCCAAGTCTTTTTTTGACGTTGGTCTGACTGTGGCTACATGCTACGTGTGAGATGAACATGTTGCGGCTTAGGGCAATGGCTAAATGCTTTTTCTTTTCAAGTCCTTTCACAAAGACTGCTGATATTCAGTTTTCCTTGTGACCCCCCAGACCACTCTGCTGGTGTATCATGAAAAGTATCCATAATGATTTTCCTTTTGCTAGTAGCCTAACGCAAACCCATTCATTATCTACATGGTTAAGGTAACACTTTTTCTCATGTACATTACTTTGCTTTTAAGAACTTCACCTGCCACTTTATTTTTGGGTCACTTGCAATACTGTGAGATTTTTTTGCAACTGATGGTTTCACTGATGGTTTTAAGTTTTACTACCAAGGATTACTTATTGTTACTGACAAATATCAACATCATTACACCTCCTGTTTTCCAGATTGTTTCTGGGTGTGTTGAGTGACACAGAACGCACCTCGTGGATGGTGTGGGGACTTCGTGGTGGGTAGCAGGTGGCAACCTCAAGATTTCTCACTTGCTTTACTAAGAGATATAGCAAATATGGTGAAAGATTTGAATAAAAGCACCATTAACAGAGATACCAGAACTTTAGCAATGCTTTCCATATAAGTGTTAGCCCCTAGACCTTTGGATCATGTAAGCAACTGCATATCTTGAAGGAGCCCATTCCCTTGAGGCTCTTAATCAGTTACGCTTAAACTAGGCAAAGATCTGCAACAACACTTTAGGTTCTGCCAACTTAAATATCTCATTGAAATGCTGAATACAAGATCAAATAAAATAATAGATGATATCTACCATCCTAATTAGATGAATTTAATAAATAATGATCAGGCATTGATAGTACAAGATTATTGACTGAATTAATGAGTGTCTGTCCATACTCAGATAAATCCTTGCTGCAGTGCTGCCGTGATACAGAAAAGGTGTTTGACAAGATTAGCTTGACTTGGTCCTTTATGCAGATTTGGCTTATATGATCATTTCTCACCCAGCTTTTGTTGCTTTATTATAGTCCACAATCACTTTGACATAAAAGGAGACTAATTGCTTAATTCTTAAAAACTGTGTTTTACAACCTTTATTTAGCACTGCCCTTGAATTGTTGGAAATACAAATTAGGGCTAATCATAAACTGCAATGTGGGAAATCAGGAACATGTGATGTTAAACTATTACTTTATGCTGATGATCTACTTTTATTCATATTGGATCAACAAAAATCTTTTCCTAATATATTGGACATGGTAGTCAACTTCGGGAAATATTCCTGGTATAAAATCAATTGGACTAATTCTGAGGTGATGGCAATCTCCCAAAGTATGAGAGAGAGAAAACTAATCAATAGCCCCTTTCAATGGCAATAGACTAGTTTTAAGTATTTGAATGTTCAGTTTCCTAGGAAAAGCAATGAAATTGTTAGAGTTAATCTTAATCCTTTAATTATGGAACTGACTAATGACTTAAACAGATGGTAGGCTTTCCCCCTCTCATTATGGGGGAAGGTTAATACAATTAGAATGAATATATTACCCAGCCTTCTTTCCATCCTGAGTGCACTACCAGTTTCTGTTCCCTCTCTTTTACTTTTTTTTTTTTAAAAATTTAATATGTTTCAAGTTCTTGGGGATTAGGAAAGAAACCGAAAAAAAAAGTCATTAAGGAAATTTAGGAGTCTTACACTGCTCAATATTATATTGCATTATATGCCTGCTATCTTGGGGGTAGGTGGCTTGATTGCTAAACCATTATTTTTTAGGGTCCTCAGTGTGGCAATAGAGAGAAGAGAATTAGTTTCTTCCCCACATTTACAGGGCATTTTGAATTCTGATAACTTGTCTCCTCCAGGACATTTACCATGATTGGAGGCAGCTGGAAATGTCCTCTCTCGTAGGCAGAATTTTCAGCTTGGTTAAGCTGCAAATACCTGCTGCTCAGCCACCTCTGCTGAGGGAGAACCGGCATGGAAAGTCCCAGAAGTCTTGTGGAAAATGATGGGTGTATACCTTCCATACATCTCCAGGAGAAACATGCACTAGAGCACAGGAAGAAACTGATACATGAGAGAGAGAGAAATTTAAGCATGAAGTTACAGGACAATTTGGGACTAAATATTGTCACTGCGGTGAATCCTCCAGAACCCTTTTTGTTGGAGTGCTGTGGCCCTTTTGACAGGATTAGAAATGCTCTCCATGAGCAGACAGAGCCTAGGTAAAAATGCAGTCACCATTGTAACCACCATCCCCTGGCATCTCACATTATTCAATCTAAACCCATGCATGTATAATATACGTCTTCTGACTTAGACATCTGATTGCCTTCACAGAAAATTGCCAGGAGTATGCATTAGACCCATGTAAATAGTTTTAATCTGGTTCTGTATGTAGCACTAATCACTAGGTGCTGGCTGTGGGGATACTGAGATAACTTGCGGGACTGTGTTGTGAATCCTCCTCTCAGCAATCCGTCTTCCTCCTTACCTCTTGACTGTTTATTTTCCCCTGCTTTATATCTTCTTCATTTTTATTACTCTTTCTGCCAGCTAAATTTTATGCGATGTGTTTAAGTTAATATGATTAGTAGTTTCATTCATTGTATGGTAATTTCTGTTACCATAAAAAAATTCAAGAAAAAATAGCAGAGTTAAAAATAATATTGGCCTTATTTCTGAAAATGTTTACATGATGTGGAGAAAAATTTGGGAAAAAGACAACAGTGTCAGCAAGCCACCAAATGACAGCCTTCATACTGTATTTCTGTCTTCCTATCTGGAGATTATGCAGTATCTTTTAGTACAGACCATATTTTAATAGGCAGTTCTGATAATCTCATTTAAAAATTCACACATTATAAAGGAACATTGATTTTTACATTAGCCATACTTCCAAAATATTGTTGTTGTGTATAAGTAAGCACTGCACATACTCTACAACAAACCATTAGGAAGATCTTGTGCTCTAGCTGTTTAGGACTTGTAAAATGTATTTGTGCCTACTTGCATGGCAGCTAGCCATACAGGCATAGGAATAGCATTCCTATTTTTGCTTCAGTTTCAGGGTACAGATGTGAACAGAAGTGTTTTACTGGATGGGCATAATATTGGTATGCATCTTGTCTTGTTTATGCCTTAGCACTTTGGCCGTCATGTTTCTTTGATTCTGTTTCTTTTTCTAATTACACTGAATTCAGTTTTGAGAACACATCTCTAACCTTTTCTAGTGTAATAAGAACTAAGGTGACCCTTTCCTGCCACAAATCTGATTATATGCTTCATGGAAACAGAGATTAAAGAAGAAATATCAAAGGACAAGTATAGCACTCCTCATGAGAAGGAAATACTGTTTTTCTCATGTGGCCAAGGCAGGGAAAATTTTTCAGGAGAGAAAGAAATTCTAGAGTAAGGGAATCTGATAAATCAGATGAGAGAGGTTGAATATTTTCTGGGTAGATAGACCACTGCAGCCCCACTGAAACCCACTGATTTCAGCAGTTCCCCTCTGTCAGAGAACTCCTTGCAAAGGACTTTGACAAATGGGTGAAATCTGGGCTCAGTTGACATCAGTGGGGCTTTTGTCATGATCTTCATGGAAACTGATCTGGTTTCTGATTTTAATCTGTGCCCTAGATTAATTTTTTAAATGGAATAAATAATAATAAAAAAGGATACATACTTCAGAAAGAATTAGTAGGCAGGATGTAAAAACACAGCTTTTAAGATGGAAAGTATGTCCTTTAAAGATGGTTTTATACATGTTTTTGTGGGGAAACACACATGGAAAAGAAATAAGGATTCATAGCTCAAATGATAGAATCACTGAATATTGATAAATCATATTTTTCCATCACACTAGGATAAGACTAGCAAAAATACTATGTGGGAGTCAAGTAGTTATAGATAAAAATGAATATTTTTTCTTTTTTAGTGAATTGTTTGAATTGAAGCCTACATTAAAAATGTAGTCTTGGAGTGATAAACATTGCTTTGCAAGCTTGGGTCATATTCAGGTCATGTGGAAAAGAAGTGGAGGAAGCACTTGAAAATGTTATAAAATTCTGTGATAATTTTCTTCTTTTAATGATAGAAGAAATGAGCTCAAGAATTCAGCTGCAAAAGTAAATGGTGTTTTTTCTTTTGAGTTTAAACCCCCAAATCTCTTTCTTCTATGCATGTATATATTTTAATTGGGTGAAAACTGACAAATGCTGTTATTTCTGCAGTGTCATAGCAAATGGATACAGCTGGTACCTAGACTGATGGAGAAGCTATCAAGGTCAGAGGTTCAAAAAAAGGCAGACAAGCTTTAAAATTCCTTTAAATTCCTTTTAAAATTCCTTTTAAAATTCCTTTAAAACAGGAAGATTTTCCCCACATCCAGTGCTCTGCAGACTTTCATGGTCAACCTGGAGAAGGCAGTCCTGGATCAGTGGGAAAGGCCACTGACTGCTGTCATAACAAAAGATTACTATCTTCAATTTGGATTTCTACTGCTGGGTTACCCTGGCCATTTATTGATCAAAGAAAGCAGCACAGGTAGGTGGGCTTAACTCTATAATCCTCACAACTTCACACTTTCCCAAGAGAAAAATGTGAGGTGCCATCTGTGTTTAGTGCTTGCTTTTTCCCTCAGGTGTGCGAGCTTTAACTAGAGGAAAAAGGAATTATCTTCTTTTTGGTACCAGATGTTTCGCTATGAGAGGCAAGATCTGGGTGCTTAGGAAATGACTTGCTGGTGAGAAGAGTTCCTTCTTGCACTAGTTAAGAGGTTGTTTATGCTCTGATACCTGAGGGTTTACATCCTTTCCAGACTTCTGCATTTTCTGGTGTTTATATGCAATGTTTATCCAATAAAGAAAGAATCAGGCCATAAAATTGTAGGTGACAAGATTTAAAGGAACCTCTTAGATTACCATGTCCAGTCCTCCTCTTTCTGCCAGGTGATATGAAGGAGACACATTTCTGAGATGAATTTGCGTTTCTTTCTTGACCAAACTTGTCTGTCTATGTGAGTCTGTCCTCTATAACACAATATGCGTTTGTCTTTATCACCCACCTTCCATCTTTTGGAGTTTAGTAATATTTTTAAATGCCTGTATTGTTTTACCTGAAGTAAGGAAAATGTGTATGTTTGCAAAGCATTTTATGAAAGATTCTAGGACAATGACAGAGATTGCATGACCTTGGAACATTTTGATTTATTATAGAGCTGCATTAATTCGGTGTTTGGAGCCAAACACCTATAATTTGTTTTTGCTTGCATTTTTCAATTTTATAATGTATTAGACAGCATATTATATTACATACATCTCTCAAGTATAATGCAGAGGTAAAGAAGTGATTAGTCTTCCCTCAAAAGTTTGTTTTAGTCCCCCATTTAACACTTTAAATCAAATCTCAAAACCAGCCTTGTGATTATTTGGCTGTGGTACTATTACGGCTTTGTTTTGGGTGTCAATAGATGCCAGGAGTCAGCAGCAGCCATTTTGTACTTTGTTCAGATGTTACTCACAGGCCTGTTTATAAGGATGGCAACTGATATTTTTCTTTTATGAATTTTTAATGAATATTCCTTAAAAAACTGAGATATAGGCAACTTTCCTTTCATATCATCCCTGTTCCATTTCCTTTATTTAGTCTCTTAAATCTAAAAGTGTAGTCTTCATACTTAAAAGCACACCTCCCAAGACATGAAAATGGCAGAAGTTTATTATGTATCTTTAAAAAAAAAAAAAAAAGAATAGGACCATCCATTATTGCTTATTATTTCTTTCTAGTTTTTTTAAAGCAGGTGAAAATGTCAGTGAAGAATTATGTAAAAACTATAAATAGAAATCAAATACAAGGGTAGAGGCAGTTACACAAAAGTTAAAAATTTCAGGATGAGACACTGAGCTGATAATTTTATAGCTGCTTATTGCAGTTTTTTGGTTTGGTTTTTTTGTTTGCATGTGTTTTTTTTTTAAATTGTGTTTATCTTGCAGACTAGAAAAGCAGTTCTTATTTTGAGTTGAAAAATTCAATGAAGGGCTCAAATACTATTCTTGTCAAGGGCATTAGTAATAATCATTAAGAATATGCAAAGGGCTTCAACAAGAGCTGAGAGATTTTGTTGCACTCTGTCAAATGAGGAGCAAAGTTGTTAATCCTTTCATAATCTCCATACAGTGCTTTTGCACCTTCTTGTCCTTATCCATAGGCTTTCTAAGGTGCTACAAGGACATTTTTTGCTGCAAGGTTGACTGGAGATTGTTTGGACTAGCGCACTCCCTCTGTGCCCTCAGCAGCATCTTCCAATTTAACAACCCTGGTTAACACTGGAGGATGTTTTTCTCCTCTTCTCAGATTTTTCATTGTAAGGTGTAATGATAGTATTCTGAAAAAACAGGTTTTTCTCAATATGAATATAGTTAATGTATGTCATGGAAATGGGATGCAAGAGCAGAGACTATACAAGACAGGCTAGTTGTTCTGAGGGAATAAATTTAGAAGGTGCATGAGCATCTCTGTACCTCCTTATACTGCAAGTTTTATTGCTGAGCAGTGGGTGCACGAAATATAGAAGGATTTTAGAAAGGCTGAGGATAACTCCAGCAAAATGTGTTTTGAGGCACCGTACAGAATCAGTCATGCCTTTGGGCACATCTAGAAAGGGAATAGTTGTCTCTTCTGGTATTAGAGGTGAAGCTATAGAGTTTCAGCCAATACATAGCAAGGTCATGTAAATTAAAAACACTAGACCTTGGAATGAAACGGTATGGATGGAGACTTGAGCAAAGGAACAGAGTTACATACTACCTCAGCTTAATTCTGCAGCTAAGACATTATTCTCCTACCTTTCTCCAATCAGTATTTCTTTCAGTCTTTCTGAAAATAAACACTTTCCTATCAGGTCTTAGAAGGAAATTGAAAAAAGAGGTAATTTTGATGTCATGTTAGTAGTTAGAGCCAAGAAACAAAAAAAGGAGAGTTGTCCTCGAAGACAATGTGTTAGAGTAGAAGTTCTACTGAAAACTTTGCCATGGGTGCCTATCTCCCCATGTATACAATGGGGGGGGGGGGGAGGGGGGGGGAACCCCACTAATAATAGGGCTCAGATGGGCAGTAGCCTACAGATCAAGTTACATGTGGAAAACAGATTTAGCCCAAGGTACCGCAGTTTAAAATTACTGAAGAAATTACCAAACCCATGGCTAAAGCTAATCAGAGTTTTCTCTTGAAATATAAAGGCATTATTAAATGAGTGTGTAAGAGGCTGGGAATTTCAAGGCAAAGACACAAAAACATGTTATATGGAAATTTTTTCTTGAGCAAAGGGAAAACATTTGTTGGAAAGAGCTCCAGATCTAACTGAATGAATAAGCGCTTCAGTGGAGATATCTGGGATATGCAGAGATTCCATAAGGAATGGAAAAGCTTGTTGATCAATTTGAAGTGCAGGACTGCCTTGTGAATTGATGAGCTCAAGTGAAGCTCGCACAGGGTAAAAACCAGGAAGCATTCTTCAACCACTTACAAAAAAAATAAAAAAAAGCATGAGAGAAACAAATACCCCATGGTGTATCATATATTCCCCATGAAATACTGGGATGAAACAGACTTTAAAGAAAATATCAGAAGCGCCTTTCTCCTCCTTTCCTCCCCAAATACACTGCTGCATTTTTTAAGAAGGGTAATGTTAGGGTATAAGAGCAAAAGACAACAATTCCTGGTCTCAGGTAAATGTTTCTCTGTGACCCTGAAAGAACAGTACAAGGGCAAAGTTATAGCTCTGCAGAATGTGTAATACCTCTATTTAAAAAAGGATTAAAAGGCATCTGAACAACTATTCATCCTGTAGTGTGACCTCAAATGTGGGCAAGACTTTTTAGACTGAGTTTGAAAAACTTTTAGACTAAGTTTGGAAGAAAATTCAATGGGAAAAGGGAGGCAGGGGGAAAGTCAGCCTGGGTTGACTCACTAGCAAATTGCACCAGTTGATGAACCTGGCATTTCTGATAAGATGTCCAGAAAATAAGTAGAAAAAATGCAGTAGATCTAGTCTTTTGGACATCAAAAAATGTTCCCTACTGTCCATTTGTTGGGAAAAAAACCCACCTGCATTTGGAGAGATGTGGATTACTCCAAGAACCATATGGCATATAAGGAGCTAACTGAAAGGAAAATCATGGTCATTAGGATTAAACTTCCTCTAGCTTCAGCACTTCTCTTTTAGTGAATAATCTGTCTTGGAACAGATGCATTTTAATATTTTCACTAGGCCCCTCATTTAAAAAGGTTGGTGTATGCCATTAAAGCCAACAGAATTTGGATATGAAAAAACTGAGTGATCTTGACAGTCTGGGGGAACAAAGGTGGGGTGAGATTTAGTAGCACAGAGTATAAGCCATTTAGCACTTGAGACTAAATAAGATTTTTGGCTATAAACTTGGGGGCTCATCAGCTAGAGGTGACAAAAATTAAAATGGATAGAGGATGCTTGTAACCCATAGTGTGATGGGAAAGACTAATGCAGCCCCACAGTCTGCCAGAACAGAGAGGGAGGACTTCCATAGTAGATCAATAAATCTTGATGCCATGTATGAGGCCCCAGTAGTACCCAGGGCCACTTGAAATATTGGTGGTTCATGTTTGAAAGAGTAACTTAGGCTGGTGGTTCATGTTTGGAAGAATAACTTAGGCTGGCGCACACATGAAGAAAGGCCACCAGCGTGATCAAAGGAAAAGATGTAATGCACTAGTGTTACATGTGGTATTGGGCGATCATGGAAAAAGTCTTCCAAAAGAAATAGTAAAGGCAAGACATCTGCTGGTTTCTTAGATAGATCTTGGTACATTTATGAGTGTGATTATGATATGGCTGCCTGCAATAGCAGGTGACAGACTTGATTTCTCAAAGTCCGCTCCAGACATATGTTTCTAAGCAACCCAGCTGATAGGGATGGGAGAGGCCACTGTTTATTGTTATTGGTGCACAATCAAAGGCAAAGTCTAAATGCACCCTTATTTCACAGAGAAATGTTCCGAAGGTATTAGAGCCCACAAACTTGTTGCCACAGACAAAGGTCATTGCCACACATTACCATCACAGGCAGTGAAGCTGTAGGCATCAGACATGGTGTGATCTAAGCTGCAGTTGAAGGCTGGAGAGTTGTCAGTGTCTTCTTTTATGTTCCTGTTTCTGATTCTTCAAAATAAAAAGTTCAAACAGACTAGTATCTTAGCTAGCAAAAAAACACCCAAAGAGCAACCTCCTTTGAGGATGTGTCAGAACTTTAAATGATAAACCAAAGAGGAATAAGTGCATAAATACTTAAAATAAGTTTGAACTGCAGCCAAGTAATGTTCTCCTATAGGTAAGCACATGTTGTACTGTACCAGAACTTAAACATTTTGTGTTCAGTAGGTGCCAGTGTTGTTGAATCTTATAAATCATAATGATGTTTTCAGAAAGTTAAACTGTGAATGAGTGTAATTGCAAGAAGATAGGCACTATTTGGCATTTCCATGTGCTCTTGGAGGTAAGTTTTTGTTGCTACTGCTCTAGATCGCAGGTATTAAAAAGCAGGTTTAGTGGAAGTCGTGACCATTCAATTGAAAAGTTTTTAGAGGTTACTAGTACAAAAGGTATGAACTATGAGCCTTTTTACTGCAGGAGCCCAGCTTCCTGCTGTAATGCAGGTAGAAACTTCCAAGTAAAGCAGGTAAAAAAATTTACCAATACCTTTAGATCACCTCTTTTTCAGACAAGATGACCAGAGGCAAAGCTCCTCTCCAACACTATCTCTCCCTCTCTGTCTCATCCAGCCATCTATCCAATTCAGGACCCTGAGTCTTCAAGTTTTTCTTCCTCAAATAGTGCAATTCATTGATTTTGTTACCTTTTTTTTGGCCTCCATTTACCTTTTTCAGAAAATTGTTGGTTAGGATCATACAGCTTCATTTTCCGAAGTACTCTGAAAGACTTCTCATGGTGGATTTATTGTAGATGTATCAAAAGTAGGTAGAAGCATTTGAGAAAGTTCAACATTCATATACAAAACTTTGTGGTCAGCCATCATAAGGAATGTGTCTTCTGCCATCTGCAGTCTGAAAAATTGGAGTGGAGAATCAAATTCAAAGGAAAAAGATAACATTAATGATGGCTTTGAAGCTTTCATTGCTGTTGATGTAGGTTTTTGAGATTATCAGTATCTCCCTGTAGGGAAAGTTGTTTTCATGCTTGAAGCAATAGAGAGCAAACATTGCAGTCTGGGCACTCCAAGGTTCAGTATGGGATTGAATGACCATAGAAAGAAGCAAGAATCTGTTTCTGACATACCCATAACTAAACAGTCTGTGAAATAAAGGTAGTGGAACATAAAAGACAAGAAACGGCAATCCTTACTCTCTCATTTGGACCTTAGATTTCTCACTGATGCCATTGGCACCATTCACTGCCTGGTATTCTTTGCTGGGTACAGCTGCATCTTTCCTTCTAGCCATCCCTGCCAGTTACTGCTCTGTGCTTGGTTACGATCATTCTTAAATCCCTGCAGTAAGAAAGTCTGGAGAAGAAAATTCTGAGAAAATTTGTGTCCTTTACAGTAACAATTATCAGTATTGTGTCTCCCTCTCAAGCAGCATCCTCTTTAAAGCCACTCTCCTTTTGGAGTAATACAATTGAAGCTTTTCCCTGGCATCATTAAGCAGCACTCAATAACCTACTCCTTCTTTCCTGAAGAAGTACTGGTGTAGTCCTGCTTGAATCCTGTGTTTTTCTTGGGCTCCCTCCATGTGCTATTTTCCTTATCTAGGATATCTGCACACAGGTCTGCTTCTCTTATGGCTTTGCTCCCCTTCTTTATCCCCTTTATGATGCCTCTTTCCCAGCTAAACATTTCTCTTTTAGGGATGTCTTCTTTAGGGGGTCTTGACAACTACGTTTCCCCATCCATTTGCAGTATCTGTACATTCATGTTCCTAATATTCCATCTTTGCCAGCATGGGGGTTGACCAAGACCATCACAACACAATAAAATACAGGAACAAAGGCCACCACTCTTCTGCTTTTATGTGCTGGGTGGTTGGCAGGCTCTTAATAACAAATGCATGCTCTCCTGCTAGCTTTTATGTGTCTTCATTGCAATACTCCATACCTACACCAGAAACTAGCTGGCACTGTTATTCTGCTTTACTATACTCTCCTACTTGTCTCTTAGCCATGTAAGGATATTTTCAAGGTCTGTATAATTTCACAAGATGTTTAACACATGCCTCCTGCACGTGTCCTCCAGGTGACAAAGTTTTTTCTTTCCCACCACAGCACTGCCTGCAACAGCACGATGCCATGGAGAGAAACTTAATGCTGGTAATATATTACTTATTTTTGCAGTGGTGTACCTTCAATTAAAGAAAAGCCAGAACTTGGCTGAAGTGAATAAAAAAGGGATTTTGTTCTGAGACTGGAGAACACAGACAGAATTCAACATGGGCTGCCTTGGGTCCCAGATGAATGAAAAGTCAATGAATTAGTGACAAAACTGCATGCTGCACAGAGCCATAAAATCAGGTACGTGATTGTGTCCTTGCTAGGTCTAAACACTACTAAAATTCGGATTGAGTATATCATTTGAGTTCTATCAGAATACTTTGATGTACATGAATTAACAAAGACAAGCATGTAGACAGCCAAGATTTATTACAAAACTATGTTGAGTCTTTACAGCTTTGAGTTTTGGTTTTTGGGTGGTTTTTTTTGTTTTTTTTTTGTTACAGTGTAGCAAGATTTTTCTGAATCTCTATCCTTTCCAAAATACTAGATTCAAAAGATTTAAGCCTTTAGGAAGTACATGAACTTTTCTTTACAAACTGTCCCTGTTATTTTTCTTCCTGTATAAATCTTTAATTTCCATTAACATGTAAAAAGTCTTTGATAAGATGGTAATTGCTTCCAAATACTTGGTCAAAAGTGATGGAAAGGATAACTTTATAATACAAGGGCATCTGAGATGTGTTAATGTTGAGAGGGTATTTACATATTTTAACTGACACAGCGAAGTTGTCTGAAACACGAGTCAGAGATCAGACTCTATAGATTGAAGTCACAAATATTACTCAATAAATGCCAATTAGCACCTTAAGCTAGACCCCCTCCAAACCAGATGTCACCTTTGACACTATGCAGTGCTCACAGTTTCAAAGTCTAAATATTTCCTAACATTTTCAATAGTTCATAATGCCACCAGCTCACATTTATGACAATTACTATCTGATGAGCTCTCATTTCTATTCAGAGGGGCAAAGGGCAAGGTTGTGGGAATGGTTAGAACATGGAGAAGACAAAAAAAAAACCCAAGCCCCTTTTACTTTCATCTTGTGAGTGGTTTCTTTGTGGCCAGGTAGACAACCAGGGTTTAATGTAACAACACTGAACCCCAGACCTAGCAGAGTTTTCTGCAGTTACCTTATGTGGGCAAGGTCTCTGGGAATGTATTTGTCCTAGACTGTATTTAGGAAAAATGAAGCAGATCTAGCATGGGTAACAGCCTCTGAAAGTGAAGCACTGCTGCATTGCAAGAAATGCGGCCGATACCCTGAACTGGTGGCACAGGGTGAACCCCAAGCCCTTGCAGATGAAGGTGAAATGGAACCCAACGCTCTCAGCAGCCCCCTGATGTTCCAGATGAAGGGCACCTTCATGGCAGGGACGGAAGAGATAGGGTTAGCGTACAACCTCACGCTCAAAGCTGCAATTTTATCTGCCTGTTCTTGTGTCTTGTGATACCTTAGAGGCAAGCATTGTTTGTCCTTTGTTTGTTTGACAACAATTTATGTAAAGGCAGTTTCCTTCAATGTTTGTGCAGACCTTTAGCTCGGCAGTGGGGAAGATAATTTATTGTAAAACAAAAAAGGAACAAAGTAGAAGGTGATTGTAAAACCAGAAATATTGTCAGGGGACAGACTTGTACCTGAAAGTAGTCAGGCTTTTTAAGGTACAGAATTTCAGGCTGATAGTATCTGTATCAATGTCTCTCTAGTAAAACAAAACTGTATTATACTTTTTCTGTGAAATAAAAAGCAAAAATAACTTCCATGGAATACCGTCCTGACAGGATGGAGTGGAGACCCTTTGGGAGGGCTTTGCACAAAGCATGGGTTCTCTGAATGAGCAAGGTGAAGTTAAAAGGATCTGAAACCTGTATGGACGCAGAAGTGACAGTGCTGCAGAAAAGGAACTGCGTCTGGTAGAAAGTGTACTGCACACTTTTTCCTTCCTCCACGTCTCTTTGTTGTGATGACGCAGGGAGACTTTTTAGGCTGCCCAGGGTCATTAGGCTCACAAAGAAATTTACTGTGTGGGAGTTACAAACGTGTCCTTGTGAGTGGCTAAAAGGAGGTCTGTGCAGTCACTTCAATGGGACCTCAAGACTGCAAAAGTATCTTACCGTGTTGTGCAGCCACATACACGTAACTGTGCTGTGCCCAGAGCGTGAAACAGCTGCCAAGTAAACCAGAATAGCTAAGAGAGGCCAGGGTGCGAGTCCCACACCTGAGCAAGCACCTTGGAATCAAGCAGATGTGAAGTAGTAGATCAAAGCTCTGCACTGGAGATTTGGGGAGTGGAAGTGCTCACCTGCAGTCAGTCACTGCATTTTCCCTTGGCAAGAAGTAGCTAACAGATGAGAGATGGAGCTTTCCAAACTGCTGCCTGTCTGGAAGTGCCTCTGGGAAGATCCTTGCAATGCAAAGGCAAAGAGGCTGGTTTTTTGGCTCCCCCTCTTTCCCCTGCTTAAGGGTGTGTTGAAGGGTACTCCAGTGAAGGTGGCTTGCCCTACACTGTTTGACAGAAGCAAATTGGGAACATTTGTGCATTGATTCATGGCAGGGTTATACGTTAGGAAGCTACCATTATTTTGGGCATTTTTTCCTCTCAGCTGAGGGTTGGTACTTCCTGACTGGGATAGTGTGGACCGAGTTGGTATGAACTAATGCAATAGATATAAATGCTCATTAGGTATGTTGGCAGGCTCTCTGTGAGTAAGCTTAGGGTTCAGAGCTCAGTTGTGTAGACACAGTGTTTTAGAAACGTGGGATGTTGTCAGTGAAGCTCTAACAAAACTCCCTGGGAGATATGCTTGTAAAACCTTTAAAATCCTTTGAAGATACATTGCTGATGGGGAGAATTTTTCATGTAATATGATAAGTTAAACTTTCAGAAGAAAAGTGTAGACTCACCTTTATTTTCTTTTTTGGTTGAGATTGACAAAAATATTAATTTATTTTATATTTTTAATAGAGATATATATATGTAATTGGTGGCATGGCAGACTGCCATGTGCTGTTTTACCTTAAGTGCTGATAACAGAAAGAAACCTTGTTACATAGGAGATTAACATTATCTTCTTAGATCCAGGAAATAATAGCAATAGCTTTCTTTTATGTTTAGAGTCTGTATGAATGGCAGTATCTGCAGGAGGTAGGCTCCCAAACACAATGCTCAGCAATTCAGTTTTCGTGCCATAGTGGCCAAAAAGACTGCACTCAAGACTGCAGGTCTTCTCACACTTAAGAAGGTTTGCACCTGTTATTTCTGGCAACAAAGCCATGCTTCATTAATTGTTCAATTGTTTAGTTTTCTGCTATGAAGGAGGCTATGGGAAGGGGCTTTAACTGTGTAGCTGCTGTCCTATGTACATGAAGGTCTAACTGAGATAAATCACTGCTACGCACTTTTGGTTAGGGTAATTCAAAGGACGATTCAGAAGCTCCCGATGTTGGTTGCTACACAGGCAAAAGTCTGTATTAGGTGGACTTTTGACTCAGTCTATCTCAATATCATTCAGAATCTTTAATCTGAAAAAGTCTACTATTTAATAAGCCAAGTAATGAAAATGCCATAAATGCTTATTTGTATCATGAACTAAACACGTTCATGTTCAAGACTGTGGGACTGCAGCTACTGCTTCCATGCTTAACAAAATGTCAAGAAACATAATTATACTGATAAGTGTGGACATGCCTCATCAAGCACTGTAGGCTTCATAAGAAGTTTGCTTCTGAACTGAAGCTGTCTATCCTCACCATCTGCTTAGGGGAGTGGTCTTGGGTTGCACAAAGCAGGCACCTTTCAGGTGAATAAAAGCCAGAAGGGTCACTCCTGCCGCGCTGCAGATGATATGGACATTCAGTCCATGGGACCAGACTGCAAACAGTTTGCACTAAACCCTTCACCCCCAAAGGGTATGAAGTGTTAGCACCAACTTTCTGTCTACAGATCTGCTCCTCAGTGAACTTGCTAATGCAGACACAGCTTGTTCTTCACCTCCATGGTTCTGGGTTCAACTACATTGAAGTCATTACAAATCTTTTTGACTTCACTGAGGTCTGGATCAGGCACCTTTTGCTCAACCTTCTCTAAGTGAGCTGTTTGAGAGGCTTTGAAATACATGTAGTGGGTTGAGAAAGAGAGGATGGAATTGCTGAAGCCTGAAAGGCTAGATCCATCAATATTTTGAAAGCTTGCTTTACCTTAAGATCAGCTATCAGCTGAAATGGCTACCTGAGATCTGTTGAATGAGAACTCTTAAATCACATATAGTCAGGAAACTTCTTCCTGACAGCTGATCTGCTATGCTTTGGAGCATGAGTATTAGAAAGCCTCTAATATGTATCTGCCAGTATAACTTTGTAGTCCATCCTGAGATGCTTTCAGAGGAAAGACTGCCATGTTAACTGCAATCAATTTAGACTGATACACAGCAAATAAATGTGTTTACCTGGCATTTTTGGCACAAACATAAACTTTTTATTAAGTGCATTCAATGTAATTGTATAATGGCATATAGCATGCAGTATCAATGACTTATTGGAAGTAATCCTAGTTGTATTTTTTGTCCTTAAAAATAGATATAATGTTGTAACTTTAAAGCAGAAGTCATCTGGAAGTTACTTTCTGTCTGTTGTGGATGTGTGATGAAAATACTGAGAGCCTCAGAAATGGAATGTTGGCAGCTGCGAGATTTCATTTTACTCATTGACGATTGGATGCAAATGTGAGCCAAAGCAACTGACACAGTATTGCTCATATCTCACATGCCATTGCTGAAAATGTGTCATAAAAATGAATCACCTCTGCCCTGACATTATTCATGTTGTCTATAATCTCCATGCATACAAAAAATAAAATCAAAATACATGGAAAATGAAACCAAGGGAAAAGACAACATTTCCACTGCTCTGGACTGCTTATCTCTAACACTGGTGTGCTAGAAACTCCTAATAAATGTGATGGGGGTTACCTGAGCCCTCAGGGGAGTCTTGATGAAGACTTTCCTTTTAGCTGAACTCATGCTAATGTTCCATGTAATTTTCATCCATGTGCGTCTGGAGTGACCTTCATTCCCCAGCAGGAGTTTTTTAGCACTATAGAGGGGAAGTGGAGGGGATAAAGACTGAAGTTAAAATACTTCACATGGCCCAAGGTACTGTTCCATCCCATGTTTGGATAGGTGTGATTTAAAATGCACATTTGAGCCTGACAAAGAATAATTTTAGGAATAGGGTGATTTCTGTGTCAGCGAAGTATTTTAACTCTTCCAGGGATGACTGATCACTTGTGATGGGTTCCTTCTCCAAATCACCCTAGAAGGACTCTGTTTTTCCACAGTTACAGTGGGCACGTAGAGCTAGGCATCCTTAGACTAAAGTCACCTTTGCGACCATACGCTGCTGTGTTTATTCCACAGTGGAGGGAAGGTGCAGTGCAGAAATTGTGAAGCACAGGGGTAGGAAAAGCACATAGGGCAAGGGATGCACTGGTGGCACTCGCCCAGCCCTGATGCGATTTCACTGTCATTCAAGGTTATGAGGAACTCCTGATGAAACAGACCTCCAAGTATAAAAGACTTTGTCTGCCTTATTTTTCAGTCGAATTCTTGGCTGATTGGTTCACACGGATACTACACTTCTAGTCAAGAGATTAGTTTGTGTCTAGAGGCACAATGCTACTCTGTGTGCCTCTCTGAGCCCTCACACAAAACGCTCCTGAAATGCCACTTGTGCCACGGTTGCAGAGCTGCCTTCCACAGCTGGCGGCAGCAATCCCAGCTGCAGGTGGGTGCGATAACAAAGAGACTTGCTTCTGAAGCTGGAACCAAACTGCTCAATTACACTCTCTTCTTTTGTCTTGCTGTGGTTGGATACCCACCGTTTTGCCCAGCATTGCTAGGAGCCTGGACGTTTTAAGCCTGCGGCAGAGCTTTCCTAGTTTCAATAAAATCATTTTGGTGTGTCAAACCTTATCTGTCAGGGACTTTCCTCAGTGTTGGAGGATGCTGTTCTGTGTGCTGACATACACAAATATCACTGTTCTTTTCCTTCCTGGTAGTTTTAATGTGCATTTCTTTAATCCTGCTATTTAGCATGTCATTGCAAACAAAATCTACCACAATATAACCACAAATGGTTGAAGTTTTCCATTCTGAAGATACGTTTGTACTTTCCATAACTGTAGGTAGCTTACATTCAATGGAAGACCAATCTGTAGTATCGTTACCATGACAGACGCCCATTTCTGTCCTTGCATATTAGTATTGTATACAGTTTTGAATACACTGTCAGATTTGCTGTCACAAATCCTGAGTTTATGGCAGCTGGTCCAAATGCTGTTAGACTTACAGCATGCAGCCTAATTCACCCTCCCTGTACAAAAGCCTACTGCATCATTATTGATTTCAACCTTTGGCTGCTTAATAGTTTCTTCTCCTAAACTATCAGCATTTTCTTTGCAGACCAACTGTGCATTGGTAGCTATTCAAGTATTACATCAGAGCCCTTAAATGTCGGTTCCAACACTAAGTGAACAACCTTGTCATACACAAACTCTTGGTGTAACTTGACCTTCTTGCTGTAATCCTCCACTGAATACTGAAAAGTCTACTCAGGCATGCCTTGTTAATTCATTAAAGAAATATAACATTTTAAATTATGTAAAATCCTATTGTAGAGCTCCGAATCTGGTGTTTCTCTGCAAATACTGTCATCCCGGGGTTTTTTTCTAATGTTTAGGATTTTAATCACAAAATTTCTTCTCTCGTTAACTGTCATCAAATTGTAATGGGCTCAGGCTTTTTGAATGTTTAACAGTAATGATAATTGTGGTGAATACAGTCCATCTTCATGTACATTTTTAATGCCAGTAGAGTAGATTTCTTTGCGATAACAGAAATTATTATAATGCTGGCTGAATATGAATGTATTTTCTCTATAGTATATGTACTAATACATTCCTAAAATTAAATTGCAAATGTTTCAGTCTTTAAAAACTTTTCAAAGATTGAAATGTACTGGATAATACAGTATCTCTTATGCATTATAGCACACCAAAAATGCTCAGGCAGTCATATTGCTCAATAAACTGAATTTACTAGCCTTATAGAAAAGCACTACAGAGTTTAATAGAAAACTCCAAATTTTACATGCTTTTGAACCTTTCTATATGATGTAGCAAAGAATGTATTCTTGGGGAAGATGGGTCATAGCTACAGATAGGATGGGATGGTGCCTGGAGTTTTACTCAGCAAAGCATTTAAGCATGTGCTTGTACTAGTGTGCAAGTCATCCTGCTGAGCTTGAACGGGAGACACAGATGTGTGCGTTTCATGTGACTTTCAGGAGAGAGGATTGTGATATGCAGCACAAACGCACTACTACTTCTTACACAGCAAAGCTGAGAGGATAAAATATTCTGGCACTGTGATGGGTTTCACGTGAAAAACTGGGCTTTTGGAAGTTGTAGACTTCCTGCTGTCCCATTCCATGCCCTTTAATTTTCAAGCGGTCTGGAGTTAGCCTGGTCACCTTTCCTCGCATCAGCCGCTGAAGGAGCAATCCTGACTCAGTAGTTCTCCTGTGACCACAGTGATTCCTCTTCATCTACATCTTATGGTCGCAGCATAATTTAGGTTGGCCTGATCTAACCTCTGCCTCCAAGCAGGGCCAGCTTCAAAGCCAGATCAGATTGCTGGGGGCCCCGAGGAATCAATACAAAATGCAAAGTCAAGCTGACAGCATTTTTAGTTTGCAGTAGTTGGTGCAAAGGGGAAGTCATTGCTGGTGCTTGTTCTCAGACAACTGGAACTCGCATGAAGGCTGAAAATGATGGCTCTAATAGTTTTCTGGCTATTGAAGTGGGTTACTAAAGTCTGAGCTTCGTAGGCTGCCACAGTCTATTTCAAAGGGAGGGTTTTCTTTCTAAGGAAAACGCGCAGTTCTGTTTGAATGCAGTATTTGAGGCAAGGCTTTTTGCCAAAATTAATTGCTAGAAAAATGTATTTCAGCAAAGGCTGCCTCCGTCTGAGCAACTGCATCCTCTGTGGAAATCGCTGTGTGTGCGTGTGTGAATATTTGATCTAACGCTCCCTCTGCAGCCTCTCTGGTCATGGGCCTGGCTGTCCTGAAGGTGTGTTAAAATGATGGCTGGATATAGAAATGTATATATTGAAGGTGAAGAATGGAGGAAAAGTCTAACCCTGCTTGCTCAGCTGTTTGTCTGGCCTCTCTCGCTTTACAGTTCATCCTACATGCATAGCAGCAAAAGACTCAGATGGCACCACACAAAGTGCTTGTCCTTCCTGAAGTTTCAATTTGGTGGGGGAAGCTGTCATCTGCCTTTGGAGGGAGCTTCTCAGCCTCTTGGAGCCATGCAAATGGTACAGCGGGATCGCACTAGCAGGCCCGCTGGGGATATGAGAACAAGCACGTGTTGTAAATGCTTGGGCAATGTTGCATGCAGCTGCATCGAGATGTCAGTGCCTGCCGGTGTGAGGAACCGGCCTTCCTGCTTAATTATGGGACCCAGTGCTGGAGGCAGGAGTGGGGGAGAGAATACATTTCATCCCAGAAAAGTGCTGGACAGGTCAATATCTGCAGAAGTATTTATGCACGGGTGTTTTCTTTCTCCAGGGTCGACCCAGTGTAGAAGTCTGTGTTCACAATCTTCTATAGAGGTGCTATTGACTAATTTGCTAAAACGCAGATTTAGCAATATTATAATGCACAGTACAATGCTCGTTACTTATGAAAAGAAAAATTAACTCCTCCTGCAGCTGACTGTGGACAGCCACAGCCCGGCAGGAAGGAAGGAAGGATCAAAGGATGGGCACACCGGTCTTGCTCAGTGGGACAGGAACAGGGACAGGAGCCCGTTTTGGAGCAGGGAAAGGATTTTTGAAGTACCCATCAACGAAAATCACGCTCCTTTGTCTCCCTAATTCCATGAATGCTTTTACTTACTGTTTCTCTTGCTGACTTCTTGATCAGATCAGCTCTAGAGCACATGTCTGGCTCTGTCTCGGTGGAGTTTAGCCTCGGGCTTGAAGTTAAGTGCAGGTGCTTAAGTGCTTTCCTGAATTGCATCAGTAGAGGGGCTGATCCAACGTCCATTCAAATCAGCAGAAAGGTCTCAACTCAGCCCTGATGAAGCCGGAGTGGAGATGATTAGCAGTCTTAATGGATGCTGCTACGCAGGTGCGCAATGTTTCAGCTTGTATTCTCACTCATAATGCTGAAAATGTTATTCCCAGTGGGGAAAAAGGTAAACCCAAGACTTCTTCCTGTATTTCAGGCATTCAGCTTGCATTAGTTACTGATAAAGATCATGCATTCTGATAGAAATTCTTCAAAACAGTTTTTTAAAGATTTTTCTAGAGAACACAAACAACTGTGTTCTTATCTGGCAGCATACGCTGTGTGCAGAAGCCAAAAATAATTGTATTGACTCCTCCTGGCTTTCCTTTTGAAACAAAAAGCAGCAGCCCATTGCTCTTTCTCAGAAGTCAGTGGGAAAGTTTTTGAGATGAGGAACACAGTATGCACCGGCACACTGCTGCTCCCAGCTAACAAATGACAGGATTCCTGCTTTTCAATTTTGGTTTCAGGAGCAATTGCTTTCAGAAGTGCCTTATTTAAATGGGCCCATAGTGGTAAATACAGCATAGATAGCAAGATCTCATAATCTTTTAATTTGTCCAACCCTGCAACAGGTAGTGTAGATAATAGTCTAGGATTATGTGTGAAGCAAGTGCATCTCTCAGAGTAACTTTATTGTGTCACGGTTTCAATTATTTTTAGAGCAAACAGTTTTATTCAGTTCTGCTTCCTAGCTAATACATTTATGCTAAATACTCTGAGAAAACAGAAGCCTCTATCAGAGCTTTTCTAAGATGCCAAATATTTGCAGTGTTTGTAAATACATTTACTGTGTAAGTGTATATATATATATACGGAGATGTGTGTGTGTGAATGGAAATGGCTCTTAAATAGTAGCCAGGACATTGAGATATGTCAGCAAGAAAGCCCATTCCTGATTTCCTCACTGGCAAAGAAGAAAGTCCATCAATTAGCCAGTGCAATGGAGCTGTGCAAAGATACCCTTGTAAATGTAAGCTGCTGCTAATTACTAAGCTGCCTTCAGAGGCAGGTTTTTAAACGTTCAAAATCCATAATGAAAATGGTGCTCCTGCTCCTAGTCCTCCCCTTATCCTTCTTCTCCACTGCTCTCCCTGCAAAGGGAACTACTTTCATGTTTTATTTATTTGTCAAAGAGCTTTGCAGTAATGGGTCCTTTAAGTCCCCTCAATGCTGACATCTTTGCATCACTTCAAAATAACACGGAAAAATGATAGTGTCCTCTTGGTGCTGGGGCTCAGCATGAAATTCCTGTCACAGCGTTTGTTGTTGCAGCATTTCTCAGAGCTTAGGGATATCAGCTGGCAGGAGATTTCCTCTCTTAACAGAATTTGTAATTTTGGTTCAATGCAGAGGTATGCAGACAAGGAGCCCCACTGGTGCCTGCATGGGGAGGAGGGCCCAGCTCAAACTCCAGGCTAGCTCAGCTGCTGCCACCACAAACTTCTCAGGAAGCATTTGCTTGTTGGGAGAAGGGGGAGTGGGAAGGAGAACGAAAGCATACCGGCTTTCCAAAAAGGTTGCTTCTCCTTCCACCGAATCTTCTCGCCCAGCTGTCTCATGGTTTGTGGGAACTGCTGTGCCCCTGCTTTGGGTCTTCTCTCTTTCCCATCAGCGTTAGCCTCCCGTTGTTGTGCTTATATTGGTGTTGGTGAGGAGTTAGCACAGGCAGTGTCATTTAACAGGGAATCCTCTGCGCAGTTGGTTTCCAGTGTGCTAAGTAACAGCACCCTACGACAGGCAGCAGGGGTAGGGATTCTCATTTACTTTTATTACGTGGAAGCTTTTCTCCATCACATCAGGCTGTCCTTCAGGGGTAATTAAGCAAATATATTTCTTATTCTTCCTCCGTTAACGGAGTAGCTTTGAATTTGCAGTCAGGCCTTCAGGGTAGGTTTTATGTATGGAGCCTAGATATTTTCAGTCATCCTCAGAGACCTCCCTCGGTTACACTGGTGTAACACCATTGCATCTGATGCAGTTCCTGGTGATTTACCCAGCATGAGAGGAGTGTGTCCTGGGCTCTCCTCTCTCTCTGCTCTTCTCCAAATGAGTCAAACAAATGCTTCAAAGCAGAAGTAGTAGCCATTTGTTCATCGACAGTGCCTATCAGTTTCTTGCAACAATGCACATGGGTGTTGTTATTTTTTTCTTTTTCTTCTTTTTTTTCTTCTCTGAGCAGCCCCAGATCTTCCCATACCAATAAATGTGAGTTATACATCCATCTAGGATTGGGAGAATATCAAAAGCGCCTGGTTCCTTATTTGTTGTATCTGGCTCTGTTCCAGGCTGCTGATTAATTTTGATGATTCAGAATCTTTGGCAATAGAGCACTGAAAATGTGAAAAAATATACAATAAAATATATTGAAAGCAACTTGAAATGTCAGGTAGAATTCAGTGGAAATAATGTACCCATCAAGGGAGATTAATGGTATTTCTACACAACACTTCACTACTTCTGCATTCTAGATGTGCAAATAACCCATTTCTCTCACAATTAATCATAGCTATAGATGTGGATATTCTCTGCATCTGACAACCTCTGCTCTCATGCGTTTTCCACCAGGTGTGTGCTTCTCTTCCCTTTTAATTATTTCCTGGGGTCCTTCAAACTGTCCTTTTACCTTTGGGCATTCCCAGCTTGCCAGCAGGCCTCTTTTGCAGGTGACTATTCCCTTTCTTCAGTCCTTTATTTTGTGGTGCAGAACATGCTTATTTCTGAAAGGATTTCTTGCTCAGGAAGGGTATTCTCTTTGACTAGGATGGGAAAGAAATGCTTTTCCCTCAAAGTTGAGGTTTTCAACTGGCCTTTATGTGAGGGACATGTTTGCTGACAGAAGAGGAGATGAATCCTCCCTGGTATGGTGAGGGTGTCAGGAATAGGTGGTGGTGTCATGTCTTTTGGTGTCATTTGGTCTTTGAGACTATCCAAACAACCAGAAGAAAAGCAGAAGATTATCTCCTCCCCAGTTGGTGGGTTTTGGTAAAGAAACTTCTCATGCCAGTCTTGGATGTTTCTTCCAGCTGGTGAAAGTGTCAAAGGAGAGGTGAGGACTAGCAGATCGGTGTTGGAATAAACTGTAGGTGAATTTGGCTGTGGAGACCCTTGCAAAAATATAGCATTGTTGAGAGCAAGTGGTTTTGTCAGAAAATGCTTGAAGAATTTTCTGTTCTTTTCCCTCAGATATGTGGAAAAAGGACCATGTAAGTGTTTCAGACTTGCCATAATGCAAACATAATGGCCCTCAATATAAGGTAAGATTACATCTAAAATGGCTCTCACGCAGGTGCTGGTAATAATCTGGGTTTATTGAGGAAATGTAGGTCATCAGTAAAAA
The DNA here is from genome assembly GCF_031877795.1 of Strix aluco. NCBI lineage: Eukaryota > Metazoa > Chordata > Aves > Strigiformes > Strigidae > Strix > Strix aluco. The sequence continues at coordinate 12,405,098 of NC_133932.1, forward strand.
CTGTGCTTGTAGCCTCAAAATCGAAACCCAGGAGTTTCAGGGAAGAACGAAATGATTTTGCCCTTTGCTTTATTGACTGCTAGTCCAGAAACACTGGCAGGCTTGTATGTGACTGGGGCAAGATGAGGTGGAGCGAGCGTTGCCCCGCGGTGGTACCTGGTATCATACCTGCCAGCTGCGATGCCGTGCTCTTCAGCAAGTGCGTGGAGAAACACCTCCGGCCCAGACTCACCCAGCTCACCAGTGCCCTCAGGTGAAATAGCAAATCCCAAAGAAGAGCTCTGCACTGCTTCTACACCACTTTGAAGTGAAATAGGCTCCTCCCTTTCATTTAAGGTCCTGCTTTTAGCTTTAGCAGAAACCCAACCTCCTTTTGCGTTACCTTTTCCTACTGCCTCTTGCCTCATGCATTTTTGGTCCACATTTGCTTCTCTTTCCTTTCCTGTATTTTCACTTCCCTCACCCTTAAAATGTTCTTTTTGCTCATTTCCTTGTCCCTTTGCTATGTGTGTTACAGTATGTATTTGCTGATCTGTGTCCTTTTCTTTTACATATGTTACTTTGACTTGCTCTGGGGCTTTCCTTGGCTTAGCACTCTTCTGCTCCCTTCTCCTGTCCCTCCTTTTACTTGCTACCTCTGTTCTCAGCAACATTCACACTATCATCTTGGTATACTTTTTTCTTTTTTTTGCTCCTTTTAGTCTCCCCAGGTCCCTTCATCCTCCCACCTACAGCTCTTTTTCTTCCATTTTCCTTTACTGGAAACTTCACATGAATATCCCAGAGGCTCCTTTAATATTTCATTTCCAGGAGAATTTGAGGGTGCTGATATGTCTTAGGATTTACTGTAGGTCTGAATAGTTTTAAAGAGCAATATTGCTGGATTGTAGCCAAGGCACCAAACCCTTCATTGTGTTATGCAGTCCGGGCAGATGAGGAGGTGAGCATGACCATCGGCTCCATGTCTCAGTCATGAAGCTTGAGCCTGGATTTCCAGAAGCCCCTGAAGAAGGTTTTTAGCTCAAACACAGCCAGAGAGATGCACTAAAATGTGGTACAGCTGATAGCGTGGGAACGCATCATGTGCTGGTTCCTCATCTGTCTCTGCGTGAAACATCAGGGGCACATGTCAGGGGCAAGCAGCCCTGCTGCTGCGACGAGTCGCTGCATGGTGTGCTGCCGTTTCGTCTGGCTTCCAGGGGCTCCGCTGCGGGGCAGGTGCATCCAAATAATGAAGTACTTTCGCCTGGCTCCACGCGTGCTCTGCAGAGGAGGCTTGAACCGGGCCCGTCCTGCTCCCAGGGTAGTTGCTGTACTGAGAGTACGAGGGAGCTGCCCTTTTCCTCCTCCACATTGTGAGCAGCCTGTAATATGGGCTCTCATGTGAGGGTCTTGCTTGGAGAGTCAGGAGGAGTTCATACAGGTGCCGGTGTGCTCGCCAACAGATTTTGCAAGAGCAGAGCTCTGCCTGCGGGGAGCCTGAGAGGTGACAAGATGAAGGCTGAGCCCTGCCAGCCAGACTGGTGTTTCATTAAATACCTGCTTGCCTGCACAGGGGAGCGGAGGCGGGGGGAGCCCCCTCCTTGGTCTCCTGGGGATGCTGGGGAAGCAAGGGCAGAGAGGACAACCTGCTGTGGAGTGAGGCTTCTGGCTGAAAGACCTGGCATTTGGGAAAGGTGGGGGGAGCGTGGGTGGGACGGGGGTTGTGCTGGTTGGCTGACTGCAGGTACAGGTGGCTGCTGGAGGGTTTGTGCGAGCGTGTGTTGGGCTTGGGGCAAGCTACCTGGGCACTGCAGGCACCCACCTCTGCTGAGCTGTAGCAGCCGGCAAGCTCTGCTCGGTGTCTGCAGCTGCTGCCCTGATTTATCTCTGCTGAAGTCCTGTCAAGCAGCATGCTTTTAATTGAGTGAGGGCCGGGGGTGGTGAGAGGAAGCTGGTGAGGAGGACAGAGGCACTTAGCCAGCATGGGCCTTTAGTCCCCCTGGGCTGCCTTCCCACCTCCTCCCACTGCCAAGGCAGTCCCCTTTCGGAGGGCATCTGACTGCCCTCCCTGCAGTGCTCCCTCCTCCTCCTGCCCACGTACCGATGGAGGTCTTGTGTGGGGGGAAGAGGAGTGCTCATGGCCACGGTGTGTGGTGCCTGACCCAGGGGACAGGTCTCCTCAGGCTCTCTTCATAAAAATCCGATGAGAAAAGGCTTCCTCAGAGGCTTCCCTCCCCACTGCCCTCAGCGGGAGGGCGGCTCATCTCCCTCCCTGCCTCTGTGGCCCTCTGAGCGCCGTCTCCTGCGCCGCCTCTTTCCTTAATCTCCAAATTTCTTGCTTTCAGGCCTCCTCAGTCGCTCTCTGGGGTCCTTCCTTCAAATATGCTTCTTTCAGAAATCCTTCCGATAACTTGTTCTCATTATCTTAATGAACAATTAGAGAGTGAATCCATCAATGTAATTCCTGTGCTCTTTCTCCTTGTCTTGGAGCAGCATGAGTTATACACCTCTGCTCTGTGACGAGCCGGGCCAGTGTTCTGCGGCATGCCCCAGGTTTCCATGGAATGGGGAAATATTTAAAGGCGCAGAAAAACTTTTGGGCTTTGAGACTGTTTAATTTTTCAGAGGAGATTATTGAGGCTGTCTGGGGAAGAGGGGTAAAGTAACAAATGCAAAAAAAAAAACACCACAAAAAAGTGAGGGCTATTTTTTCCTCTAGTAGGAGAAAAGCAAACTGGGGCATTGAAACTGAAAATATACCCGAACTTCCAGTTGGTATATGGAGCTCGCTAGATGCCTCAGTCCACCCCCGGCAAGGAAAGGATTGGCTGCCTGTACGCTCCATCTCCAGCAGAGCTCTGCTTAACTGAGGCACCAAAGCTACCTGTGATGTACATTGTGCATTGTACAAATGTTTAAAATAGGGTAATGACGGCTCTGCTGATACCCACTGAGGTTCTGGCTGGGCTTCTTTCCAGTGAGGCTGAAAAGGATGCCACCTTGCACAAAAGGCATAAAACAAATATTTGTATGCAGAGTCTTGGATAGTTCTGCAAAGATATTTGAATTTAAGCATTCATTAAAACTGAAATTGCTTCAAGTCAGTGGGTGAGCTGGGAGGGAAAGACAGATAATGCTACTGTGAATGGGGCCATATAGCGATGCTTTGCTCCCAGCAGATTGTGCAGATCCCGGTAATGTTTTGTCTTTATGTGTTTCTCACCTTCTGTCTTACCTCTTTAACTTTCTGAAGGAGCAGGGATATAATTGAACGCTGTGCTGACTTTCTAAGTTGTTGTAAATATCCATGAGAGCCGCTGTTTCAGGATACTAAAGTCGATTTCTTGCTGCTCTTAGAGCTATTGACGTAGGCTCTTAGGAGGCTGAAGCAGACAGCACCATGGATCCTACACTTTGCTGCCCTGGTTCCCGCCTTCTGTTTTGAAGTTTAAGATCCTGGGTGTGTGTGTGTGTGTGTGGGTGTGTGTCAGGAGGACTACACTAACTACCCCAAAGCAATCTGGTTCCATTCAAACCCCACGTTTCCAGAAGGATTCGCTGTTTCATCATTTGCCATCTTCTTGCAGTTTAATAATAGGCGTCTGGTACCTGTCACTGTCAGCTAGCAGATGCTATATTTAGATGGATCAGTATGGTGATCCCTGTGTTCATGTCGGTGGGGCACGCTAGAAATAGCACTAAAATAACACACTAAATAAAGTAGCACTTATATTAATGAAAACAGAATTTTATTCAGTGACTTACAATAATTACTCAAATCAGAACCTCTTTGCATTTTACATTTTTAGTACTGATTTGAATTTATTCTATACCACCCCCACCCCATTTTTCAGTCTATCTTTTTTTTTTTTTTCTCATAGATAAGGCCTGTGGAAAATGCTTCAGGCAATACAGGAAGAGGGATGTTTGGGTATCTGAAATTGAAACAATAGAGATAATTTTGTATCTGAAATGGAGTAAAAGTAGCTTTCTGGAAGGTTGTGACAACCACAGTATTCAGATATTCCTGCTAAATGCTGAAGAGTGGAATAACTCTCAGAAGAAACACATACTTTGTAGATTCTCAAACCTACCAAGAGCTCACTTAGCGGAAGGTGGCGTTTGCAACTCAGAGCTCTGATTTTTTTCTTTTTTTTTTTTTTTTCTTTCTAGAATGCAGTGTATTAGCTGACATTTCATTTATATTTCTGACATTTTTTACAGCCAGGAATGGTAAAACAATTAATTAAAAATCATGAGTATCTGGATGACTGGAATCTGTAGCAAACTGCATCACAAAATATGTAGCCCTCACTGAGCTAGGTAAAAAAAAACAAACTATGAAAGTTCTTTAAAGTGTCAATATTTTGGAAAAATATGTGTTTGGAATGACCTGTTAAAAATATTTTTCAGCCAACTGGCAATATGAAAAATGGCTTGTTTGTCACATTGCATTTTAAAAATATCAAAAGATTTCTTTTCAGTGTTCAGTTTTTTCATTTTTAAAACGGAAATTTCATTTCAAAGCTGAAGGCCGTTCCAAACTCAAGACTGAGATATTCCATGAAAAATGTCATTGTTTTTAAACATTTTTAATGAACATTTTGCAAAGTTCATGGCTTCACAGAATGTTTTGCTGTGTTCCGTTCTTCATTTTCCAGCAAGGCAAGTTAATGGTGACAAGCTTTCACAGGAATGCATAACAGAGCAGCTTCCTACCCCAAATCTTTCATAACCCATGATGACAGCCAGTATTTTTGTGATAGTTTTCAACAAAGGTTCCTCATATTCTTTGCACACTTAATGAGCTTCTTGCTTAATTTCAGAGGTTTTGCTTCCACTGTGCATCCCTGGGTAAGCTGCAGAGTAACCCCAGATCACACAGTTTTGTGCTTGGAGAAGGCGGAGACACACTTTTGGGTTTCCAGGGTAGTGGAGTTGTGTTTATCCTTCATTCTCTTGGCAAGGAGAGTGTGAGTGCTTCTTGCCTCCCAGGTGGAAAGGGCAGACACCTTCCTCTGCTGTTGAATCAGCAAGGTATTGGATGGGTTTCTGTGGCTTCTTCAACACTGCTGATATTCCTAGCTCATAAAGGGAAAAAAAGAAAGGAAGAAAGGAAATCTCCCATGTGTTTCCCATGGAAAATACACTGTCTCTTCTCCTGCAGATCCTGCTGAAACTCTCACAATGGAGCAACCTCCATGTAACCATGGCAGCATGTGAAATAAAACACCTTTTTTCCCCTTGGTTCCACTCCTCAGGTGAAGAGGCAGGGAGCTATAGGAGTTACCACCTCGGTACCCGGCATCCTCCTCTCCCTCAAAAGAGCACCCTTGCTTCTCCCCAGCCCTCTGGCAGCTTCCTTCTTCAAGCATTGGCTACTCTTCCCTGTTCGGCTGCGTTGGTCCCTCAAGGCAAGTCCCTGCCAGGAGCTCGAGGACAGCAGTTCTATCATCTCTGACCATGTGCTCCTTCTGGCTGCCCCACATCTCCTAACAGGGACCCTCTTTAGTCCCAAGCCTGGTGCCTCTAGGCGCTGGCAGAGGAGGACAGCTACCCAAGGCAAATATCTGATATGTGCTTCCAATTTCTGCCAGAGAGACAAGGTCACAGGTAATGGAGTGTGTGTGAGGCTAATGTGACCTCAGAGCACTTTAAAGGGCCATATTCTTTCCTTCTATGCCAAAGGAAGAACTATTGCAGGCAATTTGGCAGGAACTAGCCGGCAATTAATTGAGCAACATTTTCAACGATTGTAAGTCTCTATTGTGAGGGTATTGATGGCAAAGTGACTGATGCGTCCCAGGCTCCAGGTAAATGTGATTCCTGGTGCTGGAGTCAGGCTGACCGAAGGGGACTCAGTAATGACAGGTACTCCTGCTAGAGAAATAAGCTTTTGTAGGAATGAGTAACAGTAATATATGCTATATTCTATGTAATATTACACATACCTGTGTGTTTCTTGATTTTTGATAAGAAACAGTTCAAGCCTAGACAGAGGGTAGCTGGCTGTTGATTTCAGCTGGTAATGTTGCTAAAGGAAGTCCAGGTTGAAAATGTCTGACCTTCCCCATTCTGTCCCTTGGTCACCATATCTGGAAGTGGCTATGAACGTGGGTGGTGTAAGGAGTAACACCTGTGTGAAGGACCAAGGAGGGGAGCATCCCCTTTTGCTGCGTTGGGCATCCCTGTACCTCAGAGCTCCTTTGCAGCCTTGCTTCTTAAGTGGGGCTGGGTCCTCTGTGGCCAGTTGCTGGGACTAAGACCCCCCCCAAACATGGAAAAGCAGGCTGCAGTGTTTAGAGAGCTGCCAGGGTATGCTGCTGTGCCTGTCTTCCGCGATGGCGTGGGATTTGTTCAGCCATCAGTGCTTCTGCCTCTCCAGTCATGTTGCAAACCCAGGAGGGGGAAACAGATACACCGAAGCAGATGATGAACATTATTCATTATCCTGATTTTGTGGGAGGGCTTAGCAGTTCAAGAGCTGTGAGGGAGTAATTGAAGCACTAAAAACAAAGAGATGACTTGTCACGGCGCTTGAGAGAGGAATGAAAAAATAAATGGGGAGAAGAGAGTTCAAATGTGTGGGAGAATGGCGGTGGCTGAAATTTCAGCCTGCTTGAGAAATTGGCTCTCTTCTGGTATTAACGTCTCAGCTAGAGATTTTGTGGGGGTGCTGCAGCTAGCTTTCAAGCTGGGTGAAGTTGACAGAAGCACAAAAGGGAGTTTTCCTTGCTCCAGCCCCAACATCTGAGTGGAGGGAGTGTGGGAGGTGTTTCTCCCACTGGACATGGGAGGTTTCCTGCTGCCCCCAGGGACATCTTTACTCCTCAGGGGTCCCTCCCTCAGTGTGCAATGTGGAGGCTGTTCTCATTGTAGCCTCCTAAACTCTGGGATTCACCTCAGTCCTCTGTTCACCAGCTCTAGACACAATGATTTTGGGGTCAAGTGGTAAAACCCACTTGTTCTCCAGACCTTCCTCTGGTGATGGGAGTTTGCAGGGCACTGTAGTGCATGGCACTTGGAGTAACTTTCCCACTGGTGGAAAACATGAAGTGGTAAGTTATTCATCTTTCAAATGAGAGATAAATCCTAAATCCTTGCTAATCCTTGTATCCATAGCACAAAACCATACAAATTACAAGACGTGGAGAGCTTCAGTTCATTAGGAAGAGGCAATTATGTAGCCAACTGCAGCACCGGGCAGTGGTGGGTAAAAGGCTCAGATGTTTAATTTGGTGTGGAAAAAATGAGGTTCAGAGCTTGTATTGTCTAATTCCCAAATTTACAAGCCTGCCAAATGTATCAGGGTACTGCTAGAATGAATGACTTCTGTTTTTAGCCAGTATAGATAGTCTCTGTGTTTAGCATAGCCCTGTCATTTCCAGTCCTGGGTGGGTTTCAAGTGGGACAAAGGAGAATTTTAAGATAAGTTGGAAAAATCATAGCAGGAAGGTGAGGAAATGGTACGATCTCCTCTGGCTTCATAAAACAGCCCGTTCCAGATATGGGCTATGGCGATAATCTAATTCCGATACTCCTGTTTCCTCCTATGTAATTTCTCCATATCACAAAATACTTCTGTAAGGCAAATAGCTGTACTGGATTGGGTGGGAAAGATTAAGCACAGTAGAAAAGCAAAGAAAAGCTTGATACATTCAAAGCATCTTTCATGATTTCAGAAGCCTTTCCCTATCCCTTCCCTTGGTACTACTGATGGATGCAGCCTATCTGGAAAATGGACATGCTTACGCTACTGTATAGAGTGGGTTTTGAGTGAGTCCTAAAAGATTTTAACTCATCCATCAATTGATTATATTGTCATTGCTACATAAGACTATTCAGCATAGAGCATCTATTACTGGGGCTCTGATTGAAACATTGCCCTTGTTGTGCAGAACTATTTAACTTTGTCTCTTTGAAATGAAATGTGAAATGTTTCTTATCTTGCAAAAAGACAGATTTATTCTCAGCCTCTTGAAAAACAGGTATGTGAATCTGAAAACATTTCTTTTGGCCGGGTACATTTACAGGTGCTGAGTTTTCACCAGCAGGGCATAGTTTCTCCTTCAGCTCCGGTGAAAATATCACACTGTGAACTCTGGTGCCATACAAGGAGTGAAATGCATGTGTCCTTTCCCCAGAAACTTCCCTTTCTGTGGCTTGCACAAGCGTGCTTGAGGGATATATGGAATAAGGTCGAGGTTTGGAGTTTTTTGTGTGGTTGTTTTGTTTGTTTGTTTGTTTTTTCCTGTGGATGTTTTTTGTGGTATTTTTTTTTTGTCCCCCCTAAAATGTTATGAGAAGCTCACAGCTGCCGTAGCTTTCCCGACGGGGCTCCCGCGGCTCTCGGGCCGCCGCTGGGTGACAGTGCAGCCCCGCAGAGGCAGCCCGCCCCTGCCTCTCTCCCTAGCTCGCTGCAGCGTCTCCTACCCGCCTTCCCCGCCTAGTCCTGCTTCTTTTCCTCCCCCTCTCTTCGCCTCCCCCCCCCCCCCCCCCCGCCCTTTCCCACTGAAATGCCAGGGACGCCCCTGGTCCCCGGGCACGGCTCCCTGCCCCGGCGGGGCCGCGGCGGCTGTCGGGGCTCCGCTCGGCGGCCGGGCTGGGCACGCAGTGGGGCCACTGAGCCCGAGCTTCCTCTGCCGGGTGCTCTGGCAGCCTCCGCATCTGGCTTCGACCTGGAAATCGTGGGGAGGGGAGACCTCCATTGTCCCTTACTGCACAGCTCCTGGGGCTGGGGACGTGGCTGAAGGGGATCGCTCGGATGACTGGAAAAAGATTTAACCTGGAGCTGCGGGAGCGTGCTATTACCCTTCGGTAGTGCTGAGCGTTTGTGGCTGATTTAGTGCAACACCTTTGGTTTCAGCAGAGGGAGGAACGAGAAGCACCTCTTTCTGAAAACCAGCTCCCTTTAGGTTGGACGGTTCAGAAATCAATCCTATATATCCAAAGGTAAAATTAGGCTGTGAGGCTGTAGATAAGGATTCCTAGAGAGTTTGTGAATCTGGCAATGGTAGTTTATTACTTCTACAGCACTTTTCAACCAGCAGCTTCACAGCTGCTTGCACCAGTGTCTGTGAGGCAGAAAAGCACTATCTTCACCTCCAAAATAAAAGCAAATGAGCTACATTCAAATAAACTGGCCTTCTCAAGTAGCACAGGGAATTCAGAGCAGAATAGGAAAAAGAGGGCAGAACCCTCAAATCCTGCATGCCACTGGCTATGTAGAGAAATGCATAAACATAACCATTAGCACTGCCATGTCAAGATATTCAGCCTAGAGTCTAATGCTAGGTGGTCTTCTGAAAGTTGTTGCCTCTAGCTAGTGCTGTGATACCCCTGAAGCTAGGCATCAGGAAGCTGCTGTTCAAAAGCACCTCTGCACTCCTGGAAAATTTTCCTCCATCACAGAGTATGTTTGGTGGTGTTTTGGTTTTGTTGTTGGTTTGTTTTTTTTTTTGTTTGTTTTTTTTTTTTTTTTTTTTTAACCAAATCGCATAGCCTTGAGCAGAGGATAGTGCTCAATGCAAAGTTGTGTTTTTTCTGCAGACTGAAAGCCTGGAGCCTGCTGTCCCTGAAATGGCTGTAAACGGCTCCTAATAATGCTAAGGACAGTAGATGGGCATCAGGAGAAGCCCAGGCTTTAAAAAGAAGCCTGTCACTGGGACATCATTTCTCTAGGAGCTGTCAGGAACACTGTCTTTTGAATGGTTCCCGTTCACAGGAGTAAAAAACATGTCATTGTTTTGTATTCCCAGAGAGCCAAAAGGAGGCAGTCCACCCCAGGCTGCCTTCAAAAGCAAAGACCCTACAATCGGCAGCGCTGTGAGAGCTGAAGGGGAGATGTGAGGGAGGAAGCAGAGAGCTGTGAATGATGGATGCCAGTCGGGTGTGGATTTAAAAAATGCCAGTGGGAATGACTCTTGGCGGTGCCTGTGTGACAGAAGCAGGGGAAATTGGGCAGGGCACGTGCCTGGCAGTGTGAAGTCATCACCTCTGTCTCATGGACATCCTTCTCTAAAAGGTGAAGGCAAGAGGTAGAAGGGAAAAGGGTAAGATGCAGAAAATGAAGTTTAGGCACCGCTCCCCAGGCTGGTGTCCCCTCCACGAGGCCACATGGGAGGGTGTGTGGGGAAGAAGGAAACTCTTGCAGACCTGGTTGGATGAGCCTCGAGTTTCAGCCCTCTCTGGAATAAACTGAAATTCAATCACCTTGGTCTGTGATACTTCTCATTCTCCTCACTTCCCCTCGAAGTAAAAGTCTTTTGTGCAGAAAGCAATGCTCTCTAGCCGTATTTTCCTCTCTGGAGCCCAAGCCTCTTTTCAGCTCTCTCTTTTCTTGCTTTGCCCAGCCCGTCTCCAGTGTGTCAGCACACAGTATCCTTTTCCAGGAAACACCACATGCACTCAGTGTTTAAAAGCATCACGTTTCTTCCAGTTAGCATTCGAATAATGCTAATTCTATTTTCCTGCCTAATTCTATTTCCTTTGCTGGCCCTGCTGATTATGAAGACATTTGTGTGTAAATACAGGCGTTCTTTCCCCTTTATCATCCCGATTCCTTCAGCGATGCTGCTATCTAGCGCTGGTGACATCACAATTCATCATCAGTGACTGCATTACAGATGCAGCCGGCACCAGGCAGTCTTTCAATCAGGCGGTGGTAGCGGCAGGCGCCTGATAACAGAGCAGAAAGCAGAGGCTTGTGTGTAGACAACGTGGTGGCTGCTGATCTGTGTGTGACACCGGGAACGTAAAAGCTGTGGGGTGCCTAAAATGTAACACCAGGCGAAGTTTGCCTAAGCAAGTTGGAGAGTCTGGTGGAAGGTGACCTTGGTTGCCCTATACAGATGCCTAGTTCCTGAGATGGCCGTTGCGTGCCACTGATCAGCTGCTGTCACTTTCCACACAGGCCCTCTTCCCCGTCAGGTTTTCAGGACTGGGGTGGGTAACCCAAACTGGGTTACCTCGGGAACCAAAGTAATCTGGGAGGGCTTGGCTCTACAGCACCCTGCTTTTGGGGTGAGTGTGACAGTGTGCGGGATGCTGGTTGCCTTTGGAAGTTCTGTTGGGGAGCGAGAGGGAAGGATGGCAAGAGGCAGCATCTCTAAGAGCCTGAACTGCATTTCCATTTTGAACTCTCAAATGTGAATGTAAATTGCTAATATTAAGCACCATTTCCTAGTAATCAATGTGTTTTCCATTTGTGCATCACAGTCTGTCAACACCTGAATATTTCCATTCCCTCTTCCACTGTCTTTTTGGTTTTCCTGAATTGATGTCTTGCCTTCCTGCCCCTCCCAACCCCCGTATCATCAGTGTGCCTAAGTAGATGTGATAAAGTGAAATAATGTGTTCAGGTAGGAGGGTAAGTAGGGAGGGAGAAACCCCGTGTGCATCACTGTGATAACAGTGGCAGCCTTGGTTTACACTTGCAGGTCGTCACTATCTGAAGTGATGGCGACCACTTCAGGCATAACCTTTCTGAGTGTTTGCCTGGATGGAGGAGAATGGAAGGGAGGTGGGTGCTATATCAGCAATAGCGTGGCCAGCAGGGACAGGGAAGGGATCTTACCCCTGTACTTGGCACTGGTGAGGCCGCACCTCAATTACTGTGTTCAGTTTTGGGCCCCTCATCCAAAAAGGACATTGAATTACTCGAGCGTGTCCAGAGAAGGGCAACGAAGCTGGTGAAGGGTCTGGAGCACATGTCGTATGAGGAGCGGCTGAGGGAACTGGGGTTGTTTAGTCTGGAGAAGAGGAGGCTGAGGGGAGACCTCATCGCCCTCTACAACTACCTGAAAGGAGGTTGCAGAGAGCTGGGGATGAGTCTCTTTAACCAAGTAATGAGTGATAAGACAAGAGGTAATGGCCTCAAGTTGCGCCAGAGAAGGTTTAGACTGGATATTAGGAAGCATTTCTTTACAGAACAGGTTGTTGGGTGTTGGAATGGGCTACCCAGGGAGGTGGTGGAGTCCCCATCCCTGGAGGTGTTTAAGAGTCGGGTTTACCCAGCGCTGAGGGATATGGTGGAGTTGAGAATGGTCGGTGTTAGGTTAATGGTTGGACTGGATGATCTTCAAGGTCTTTTCCAACCTAGATGATTCTGTGAAAATTCTGTGACCTGGTATAACAAACTGACGGTGCACTTGGACGTGGCAAGCCTGCTTGTCCCAGCCATAAGGGTTCCTCTCTGTAGAGCAGCCAGGCTTTGTTACCCACCTTTGGAGAAGCAGCTTTGTCCCTGCCACCGGCATGACTGTCCCTTGCTTTGCAGAGGCGAAGGCGGTGGCTCTGGGTGTAACTGTGTGGGCCGGTCACTCTTGCTGCAGGACAGGGGCTACGAAAGCTGAGAGGGACACAGTCATCACTCTCGCAGGGGCTCCTGCCCCCGTGGAAGGATGGGGAGAAGGAGGGAGGTCTCCCTGGCAGCCAGGGGTTGCCTTATCCTTTCATTTTGGTCAGTGTAAATGAGAAAAAAAAGGGGAAGAGACCTCCATGAATGTGTGCATCTGCTGCTACCCTGTCCTTCAGCTGGTGCGTCTTTAGGAGTTTGTCTTTCCACGTCCTAGGAGTACCACAGTGCCAGAAAATGAGCTGAGCTCTCCCCTCAGTTCCCTTTCTTCCCTGTGCCCCTCAAAAAAAGTATACGGCAGCTGAAACATATTTGAAAAAAATGTTTTATTTGGTCTCTGAGTGTTTTGGTGATACTTGGGCAGTGTTTCTCCGTATTTGTCAGCAGCTAAAGATTTGTCTCCTTGTTGTCAACTGAGGCTGCACTCTCAGCTTGTGACTGTATGGCCCAGGCTACCAGGAACAGAATCGAGTTTTGCTGTTGATGGGAACGGCAGGGCTGCAGCTGTGGAGCCATTAACCAAAACAGGGGTTTTGCCCCAAAGCAGAGGTTTTTCCCAAAAACATCCAGAATTTCAACTAGTGGGAAAGAGAATTGAAATTTCCTGTGTATCTCAGACAAACATGGATCTGGTAGTCTCTCATAAGGCCAGACTTGCTCATCACCAATATTGTTTTACACATGGTGTGTACCTAGGTTTTATTTTTGCAGTCTGGGTAGATGAAACAGGGCTGGGAATGAGCCACCAGTTTGGCTCTGCTGTGGCCCCATGGTGAAAGGGTATGTGGCTCATGGGGTGCTCTGTGTCAGAGCCTGCTCCCAGTCACACATTTTTTGGCTTGAGGAATGGACACATCTGCAGAAAGAGATTGATTTTTTTCTACTGTTTTTACTGGAGTAAACCTCACAACCCACTAAAGTCAATGCTGTTACATCAGTGTAAAAATGAAAACAAACCCAAAACACAAAAAAACCCCACCACAAAATTGTGAGAAAAATGAGGCAATGGTTTTGTTATTTCTTTTTCTGGAAGCTAACTTTTTTAATCTTTGAAAATGGTAATAGTTCTGTTCATGAGCGTTAAACCCAGGAGCATTCACTGCCTTTTAGCATAGCTTAGAGTTAAAATCAAACCTTTTTTTTTTTTTTTTTTTTTTTAATGGCAGTGTGTAGTAAAACAGCCTGCAGGGTATGTGAAAAGGGAAAGGCTGAAAATTTTTCTTTGCTGGTGACTGTTTTAAGTCACGTGGTCGTTTGGTCTTTATTTACTGCACCAGAACGTGCTTGCTTCTTAAAATAGTGCAGAGGGGACAGACAAACAGTCAGAGTAAGGACATTAGTGCAGTGTCAGTTTTCCAATAGAGATGTGAAGATATTAGCTATATCTGTGGATATGAAAAAATACATTATCACCTAGTGCCTCTTAAAACTAGCCAATTTATTTATATTCTTCATGGGTTAGATGTCTATTGCTAGGATTTATGGCAAACATCTGAACTAAAGGTAGTTGTAGGTTTGACAACAAAAGTGATAAAGAAGCTGTGAAGGGCAATGAAAATTGATGGGGAGAAAGAGTGATGAACAGCAAAAGTGCCATTACGGTCAAGTGATGGGATAGAAGGTGGAAGAGAAAGAGAAATGGGCTGTTTGCAGTAATCTGGGTACCTTCAAACCACCTTGTTCAGCTGCCTGCAAATATCTACTTACTTTATTTACTGTTGCACTTCTCGGTAATGTCACTGCAGTTGAGCAAAATACCTTAAGTGTCTATGCTTGTGCCTTTTTGTTTGTGAGATGGAATTTGTATCTTGTTTTCTCACTTTTTCCAAGAACAGAAGAAAAATATCCCCAATGCAAACAAAGCAGGACTGTAACTGCTAGGACAAAGAGCTAAAAATTAATGCTGGCTTTTAACTGAAAAAATACTCTTTCTTTAGTGAACAGGGCCAATGTGGAAAAATGTTTTTATGGACAGAAGGGGAAAACAGTGTTTTTTGGAGGGTGAGTGAATTGCTTTATGGATGTAGGTTTTCCACTGGGAGCAAAGCTCACAGAGAGGATTTGGAAGTCTGTTATTTGAACACTAGAAGGGTGCAGGTGAATTGGTTTCTCGTGCAGTTTATTAAAAAAAAAAGCAGTAAATGTTGTGACCCCTTTACATGCATAGTGCTTTTACTTGTGGCTGCCTCTGATGATAATGCAGTTACTTGTGGAGGCAGCTGGTCTTTGTCAGACATAATGTAATAAAAATCCAGCCACTAATAAAAATGAAAGAAAAGGGTAAGAGAGAAAAATTTAGCAGCCTCTCATATCACTAGTGAAGTTTTGATGACTTAAAATGTCAAAAAGAGTGGAAGCAGTATTTAGGGAGAGTTTTTAAAAGCTCCCCCCCCCCCCCCGCCCCGTAGCTTCTGTGACCCTAACATTGCTGCCTAGTGCTGGTAGTTGCAATAAAATTGTGAACTGTGTTCTGTTTTCTTCACCCAGATTAAAATATGGAGAGAAAATGAAAATACATGATATTAGAAAGTGAACTAGAGAAACTTCAGAACAGGGAAAACTTAAGACTGAAGAAATGCTATTAGATTTGGGAAATTCTGCTAGCTGAAATTCCGTTAAGCTCAAAGCTCTGGGTAGCGCCACAAGAAAAGTCTCCTTTTTGCTCATTTCCCATTTTATTTGTTTTGATTTAAAAATTGCCAGAGAGGTAGGAGGTGGACAGATGCGCTCTGTCAGATGTAGCGGGAGTGGGTTATGAAACTTATGTGAGTGCTCCTTGTCTGCTTCAGCATAAAGTCAGCCAGCAAATTGAAATCTCCTCCAACAAGGATTTAAATTAAATTGACTGCCTTTGCATTGGGGCAAACCGGGAGCATTCATATAATCAATTAATGTGGCTCATCTTTGGGGATGGCAATCTCCAGTTGAGACAGTAATGAACAGATGGGGCTCTAGCTTATTAAATTGTGACCTCTGTGGCATCTGTGCCATGGAGTAGAATGCAGGTGGGGTCATGATTTGCATAAATGTATTGCATGACCTTGGGGGAATCTTTCAATTGCTTTCTGCCTCAGTTTCCCTTCTCTGAGGAAGCGTTTAAAGCATGAACTCTTAGTGCCTATTTAGGAAGATGATTCTCTCCCAGTGGCTCAGACCTACATTTGGAGTTGCTGACAGTAAAATAATGTTGGTTAGATGAGCTATTTTAATAATGCTTTCATACTGATGTAAACCCCTAGTTTAGATGCAGCTATATGGGCAAAAAAAAAGTGCAGCTTTCTGCTGATTATCTACATTCTTTTTGGGAAGTGCTGTTTTTTCTGCAGAAATGAAGGAGTGGGTATTGCCTGTGTGATGTGCTGAAAGTGAATGTCAGCATGCTCTGCCTCAAGCTCTGAAATGACCAGAAGTGACATGGATAGATGAGTGCCTCACTAAACCTGAGGCAATAGATATTGCTGAGAGGAAGGGTGTATTAGCTGAAGTTTGGCTCTGCAACCGTTCAGTTTATAGATGGGCAGCTGGCAGAGCATGTTCATATCTATGCCACGGGAAGATGTATCTCAGGTCTCAGCTAGAAGGGTTTGCCCATATAATCAAACTTGAAAGCCTCTTCTAGCACTGACTAGGCCTGAAGAGATCTCTAACCCTGGCTGCAGTACGTTCCCAATCTCACTTGTGTCTTTTAACTGCTATAATGTAATTGCTGCTATTAATAATAAACTGACAGGCTCTCTTTAAATAACTGTAAGGCTGATAGACTAGTATCGGTTGGATGCTTCAAAGTTTGACTAACAGCAGGGAGAACAGTTCCATTCTCAGCTCCTCACGCAGACAAGGTCTGGCACTGGGAAGAGGAGATGGAGGACTGACACGTGGCACCGTGATGCCTCAGGGACTTTCTGCAGAGCATTTGCTGAGCAACTTGCCTGGTTTCTTTAGAAAAAGACATGCTCTCACGCTGACAAGTGAAATTTTTGGAATCTGCTAGAAGTCCTTGACTCGAAGAAGGATGTTAGCTGGTGTAAGTTTCTGCTTTCTGTACGTGTGTGGCTGTTGGCTGGCCAAGCTGGAGTGGGAGAAGATGCCCAAGTCCAACCTGCACCTCTGTTCCCCTTCCCTCGGGTGAGCTGGGCTGCTGCTCCAGCGATGAGGCAGACTGCCCGCAGAGATGTGCTGGCAGGCTAGAGGGATGTTGTAACCTCATGGGGTGTACCAGGGAGCTGCGGGTTAACCCAGGCACCTCAACACCTGCTGTCGGGATGGTCTGTTTGTGTTAGTTTCACCTGTTTTATCCATAAATGGAGCATCTTGAAAGGTAACTTGGGCAGAAGGTTGGGACCCATGGGATCACTGAGATCAGCAATCAGAGCAAAGATGTTGGCAGGAGCATAGTAGGGGTGCCTGGGGAGAGGTGAAGGCACCTGTGCTTTAATACCCTGCAGGTCTCTGACAGGCAAAATCCCCACTCAGGAGGGTTATTATGAGGGGAGGGTATCCAAATCTGACATGTTTCTGAGGCTGGACCTAATGTCTCACTTCCAGGGCTTCAGTGTAGCTGTTTCTCCCTAACACTGCCAGCTGTAGCATACTTCTGGAAACTGAGTTTTGTAATAGTAAGCATTAGTGTGTGAATGTGGTGCTCTGATATTCAGTAGGCTCCCTCATCAAATGACAGGGGGAGAGCAAGATAATGAGCCAAGGAGAGAGAAGCCTGGCATGGATATAACCTGTAAAAGAGCTCAAGTGTTATCTGTGCATTTTGACCCAAGTAGCTGAATTATTTTTTGGATGATCTGGCATGTTTATATGAGAACAAAATGAGTTTCCATCCAGCGTGGACATTTAGAGTCATTTTTTAATCCCTTTCAAAGCTTCATTAATATCTGCAATTACAGTCAGCTACAGTGCACTTGACCCAGCATGCCCGTGTCACCAGGCTAAGCTGAATGAATCAAAAAACTTTTTATCACAGACTCTGATCCTTCTTTGGCTACAGACACAGGAGATGAGTAGAAAAGTCTTCTACCTGAACCAGGCGACTAAATCCATGCAGCTATGTTACGTGTGTTCCTCTTAAAACCATTTCTTTTTGCTTATAAATGTCTCCAATACTTAAATGTGATTATGGCATTTCTGCCATATTTAAACCATTAAATAAAATGATGGTTTCCAGTGATGAAGACAATTAAGCACGCAGGATATAATGAAACTTGATAGAGCTTCGGCTGCCGTCCTCCCTATTAGCGTGCACAGCTGCGCATGTGTGTCAGCGTTTGCAGATTAAAGAAGCAATTAATCTGAGCAGGGTGAACGTGAAACTGTTACTTAAGCACACCAGCAGATTGTGAGCCTCGGTCCCCGACTTTTTCGTTAAGGTCACAACTCAAATTGCAACCAGCTATGTAAGTCTGTTCTTCTCAAATCCCATATTTCTAATCAAATTTAAGAGCTGATAGAGGTGAATTACACCCCGGTGTCATAAATCCACATTCCCAGCGATTTATGCGCCTAGTGTTAACTGACACAATGATTCATATCTGCTGCGATTAAGAGCTGAATGGCTTTATAGATCTTGATATAGTTTCCAAGGGGTTAGATTACTAAAACAACAAAATGTCAAGGAGTAACATTTAATATTTTTGCTCACGAACAAGCCTCGTGCGTTTGGACAAGCTCATGAAGGCTCTCAAGCGTTTGGCACAAACAGTGCTAATAGCTACAGCAGTTGGCGCCCGTTGCGCTATATCAGGGCTACAGGATTTGCAGAGCGTGTTTGCAGGAACTGTGCCTCCCGCCGTGAAAGCAGGGGCTGCAAGGTCCTTTGAACACCCTTCTGCTCTGTGTGAGGTGGGAAGGAAGTGGGACAGAGAGTTGCCTGTTTAATTTCATTTTGAAAATCATATGTTGAAGATGGTGCTATTGATGATCTACTGAATGTACTGACACTCAGAAAGAATGGAGAAAGGCGGCTTATAAATCACCCAATATCCACTTTAGTCTGCTTTTCAATTTTCATTTCTCAGAAACACAAATTGCAGCTGTTCCTTAAGGTGTCTGATCTATCCTCTTAAGAAGCCAATTTCTTTTTTAATTTCCTCTGATGAGACTCAGAAGATGCTGGATAAAATATGAGGTGAGTTCTTTTATTTATTTATTTTCGAGGCAGCCTTCTGTGTGAAACATGTCATGGTTTACTGCTTTGCTGCCAAGGAAAGTGCTCATCTCTTAGAGCTTGATGGAAACGGTGTCACTGAGGACTGTGAAGCAAAGCAGGCCTCCGCTTTAGCTGGGGTAAAGAAAATATAATCAGTAAAATGGGTAATCGAACCAGGTGCAAGACTTGAAATTAACCAAAACATTTTGAAAGGGAACACAATATTAAAAAGACCTGAGCTGCAAAGGTTCTTCCTGGCGTATTTATTGCACTCTGCTAACCTGCAGTTAGAGAAGTTGCAGGCCTAATTCCCAGTACACTCCATGGTAATAAAGGTATTTTATTAAAATATTAGCAACTGGGAAGGAACTTTGCAAAATGCTATTAGAAAAGCCTTTCTGCATAAATAGGATTATATAGAAGTTTTCAATATGGTAATTTAGTTGGGGATTTTATTATTTTTTCAGTTGCTATGGGACTTTAAAGCCAGGGATGTAAACAGAGAAATCAAATTTTTGGAACTAGCTGCTGTATTGCACATCACCAGTCATTGCTGTCATGCAAAGCTGTCCTGTCCACAGTAATGACAAGGAACTAGAAAAGCAAAATGAGAATTCCTTTAAATAGCAAAAAGGGACATTATTTCCTAGTAGTGTACTACAAAAACTGAGGAGGAATCGGAGAGGAATCTCATGACAGCCTATATTATTTCCCTCTTTTTGTGCAGAACTTAATGTGTAGTGCAGAGTGTTGATGTTATTGTATAGGCTGGTAATATAATTGAATTTACAGAAAGCCTGTATTTGACTTTTGTGTAGCTTGTTAACTATCTGTACAAATAGTCCTTACTACAAATGTATTTACTTGAAACCACCTAAGCAGGATTTGAGGATGCATTTCTATTGATGGGTTGTCCAGGAACTATTTGTGTAGTCTTTTCCCTGTCCAGGCACCTTCCTACTTTTGGCCTGGTGCTTGCCTATAAAGCGACCTGTCGCTGTTTCCCCTCTCAGTCAGGTTTGACATTTCCTTTAACAAGAAGGGTGTCTAAAATGGCCACTTAGACCCTTCCTGGGCAAACCTCCCAAAGCATGTTCTTGGACAAGTTTGCCACCCTTTCCCTTGTTAGGAATGGTCTTGTGAGTGCAGTGTGTCTCTTTTTGCATGGAAAGGATGTGTAAAGGGGTATGTTTGGCAATGTAGAAAGTTTGGGGTTTTTATTTGGCCACACGCTACTGCAGAGCCTAATTTTTTTTTATACTGAATGTGTTGTAGTCTCCCAGCTCTGGATGGTGGGAGACCCCATGTCAGAGCCCAGAAGAAACCTTTGTTGGTGGCCCTCTATTTTCCTCTTTGCCAATTCTTGCTACTGTTCTGCTTTATGCTTCTTTTCATATACAGGGCAGTTTTGGCAGCAAGACCGAAGTTTTCAAACTCATGTTTAGAGAAGATGAGTGACCAGTCCTCTTGTGCTCAGGCTGAAACATGAAATTTGCTGCTTTGACTTAGTTTCCCTGCAGACCACAATGAATTATAGAACAGGAGGTGAAAAGGAGGACAAAAATATAAAGGAGGTGAGGAAATATAAATAAGTAAAGAGGACAGGGAAAGAGAGGGAAGAGTAAAGGTGCGTGAGGAAATAAACTCAACTGTGCAGATGAGCAGAAGAATACTTCTGAATGCCTTGGGAGGAAAATTAGTGAGGAAAATGAGCCTGTTGTTACTGCTGCTGGGAAGGCTCGAGAAACCTTCTAACGATGGATGCTGTAAAGTAAGCTATTTCTTCCTTTAAGCTCTGGAATGGAAACTTGTTATACTGTAGATATACAGGGCAGTGTACATTCATGGACACCTGTAGATACCCACTGGAAATAAAGTAATGCTTTCTCTAGCTGCTGGTGGTACCTAATCATTCTCCCTCATCAGTCTTGTATTTGGGCACGTTCTGTGAACAGATTTGCCCTCTGAAGTGCCTGGAATGGGGTAATTCTGCAAAGTGAAGCCTGGAAAGAAAGGGAGAAAAGTGAGGTGCTTACCTCCTTTCAGTCAATGGGACTTGCCCATTTTCCCAGAAGTCTGTGGTGTAGCAGTTACCCAAAACCAGGTTTCCTAGGCTGGCAACTTGGCTACAGGATTACCTACAGCAATACTTACCTATGCGTTTTGGACTAGCTTGACATGAGTTCTTCAGTGTTGTGTGCACCAAAAATTCACACAAAGCTCTTGAGCAAGCCTGTTTAGGTCGAATAATCTGATTTTATGTTCATGTTATCAAGCCAATCTTTCAAGGGTTTGATTTTGTTTGTTTCACTGCAGCAGGGAGTGACTTGGGAGTGAGTTGTGGGGACGTAAGTCTTCAGCTGCAGAATTGATGATGTTTCACCCTGTAACTCTGTGTTCAGTTGAGTCGTATGCTTCTGTATATAGTGAAAAGAATAAATATATTGAAATTCAGCCATGGCAGGCTCAAGGCCAGAACGGCCATGAGTCTGGCATGGGGTCAAGCATTTGAAGTTGTGTATAATCAGTCAAGAATATAGATCCATGGTGTGACTTTTCGTACAGCGGCAACACTTCATTGGCAGCAAAAGCCAGAGGAGAGAAAGAGGCAGAACATCTCAGTGAAGTGTCTGGTTAACCATATTAGAGTGTGAGGGGTTTTGATGTGGGTGGGAAGCAAATGAAATTCAGTGCCCCAAAATTTGGAGCCACTGCTTCGGAAAGTTTTGTAACAAGTACCACAGGAGGCAGGGTATTGCGTCTCCCTGTCTATCTATTTCCTCGCTTCCCTGCTGGGACTGCCAATTAGATCCAGCTCTGATGGTGGCTTTTTGACACTTTTGCTCTCTGGGAAATGGACTCAGACTAGTATTTCATTGCATTTAGGCTTTTAAATAACATCAGAGAGAAATGACTTTCAGCTACTCTGTCTGAACTGGATGTGAGCCAGCGCTCCACAGAGAAATGGAGAGAAGGTCTTGGTGTGACACAACTATTCCCTAGTGTGTGACAGGCTTTCTGCAAATGTGCTGGGCACCCTCATTTACCTGTATCTAGTAGGAGTGTGTGCACCTCAGATTATTTTAGGTACTGTCTTTACACTTTCAGCATTCATAGACAAAACCTGTTAGAGGGGAAAGGATGTGAGATTTTAAGTGAAAAGAGTTTTTCATCCAATTCCCCCTGCAAATGAACTAAGTTCAGCTGAATGCCCTTTGTACCTTGTAAATTTGACCCCTGGACCTCACAAAAATAATGCTGCAATTGAGACTTTAGGCTAAGTGTCTTTTTCAGACAGTGCCTTTATCAGTTGATGCTCTACATACCTATCGTATACCTATACCTATTTATATATGCTGTGTGTTTGTAAGTTGTTTTTACGCTGTCTGTTCTTTCTGAGTGTTGTAATTGTTGAAATATACTGTAGCTAGCCCCGGGATGGGATGTACTTCAGAGGTGTTTTTCTTAAAAGACTTCCTCTTAGAATTTTCCGGTTGCTATCTAGCTGTTTTCCTTGCACGATTTAAATCTGTTTCCCTCTTGTCTGATCTCCTGTGGACATAGAGAACAGATTGTTCCCTTTCTCTTTGCCGCCTTCATGAACTTGAAGACTGCTGTCACCCCTCCTTCCTCTACCACCGAGTGTCCTCTGGGAAAACAGCCCCACTTCACTCAGCTTGTAACCTGCTGTCGGAGGATATGCATTCTAGCCACTTGTGGTGCTCTCCTATCTTGTGCCCAGTTGGTCTGTATTTACCTTCGGGCCAGCGGTTTGCAGCACTGCATGCAGGAGTCTGACATAAGCTGAGGAAGAGAAAAATTATGTCACTGTGCTTATATACCTTTGTATAATGTGCACCTTTGTCGTACCAGCCATCCATCGTGGACTCACGCTCTGCTTGTGAGTGGCATGTGCCCCAGCCCACTCTCTGCCGAACTGCCACCCAGCAGCTCCTGCCCAGCTGATGTACTCCTGCCTATGTCTCGTGCTTTGTGTGTGTCCCTACTGTGTCCTTCTCCCTTTTGAAGCATTCCTCCTGTTTGTCAGAACAATTCTGGGCTCTCTGCCACATTGGCTCCCTGCTGGGGAATGTTGCATGGTGCCCATGCACCGAGGGCCAGCTCTGCTTTGGGAGGGACAGCTGATTTTTTTCAGGTGATGCATATGTGTGCACACCCACACTGGGCTGGTCTCAGAACTCCTGCATTTATATGCAGACTCACTAACGGGATTTCTACCAAATAAGAACCTCTTCTATTTACATTTTTAGGATGTGTGTGTGTGTGAGCTTCCCTTGCTGCTTGACTTTCTTCTATTGACTGAGGATGGTATATTAGTGAAACTTTTTTTAAATTTCAGCCCTTTTCAAGCTTTCCTTTTCAAAAATTTCCAGCAGGTATAAAATGGAGCAAGCAAAACAAGCGATGCCAAGGGCAGGAGAGTGAAGAGTTGATTGTGTGTGTGAAGAGAAAGGACTTAGATATTGCTGTCTGTGTGCTAATTAGCAGGGGTTTTGGGACACAGTAAGTAATACTGCTGTTTGCTTGGCTTATAAATAAGCACAGTTTAAATTTTAACTCCAGGATCTTTTCTCACCCTGTTATATAAATTTTTTAAGTCATTTGGCTGTAGCAAATAAAATAAAATGATGCCTGTCATCAAAGGGACTTAGTTCCAGCCTTGGCTGAGGTGAGGATGAGCTGGTTCTGCTGAGACACTTCTTATCTTGATGTTCCTAGGGACTATGTAATCTTCCAAAAGCTTCAGTCTAGATCTGGGTTTTCACTGAAGAAATGAAGAACAGGGGCTCTAGAAACTGGCTAGGGGGAGTAATGAGCTTACTGGTGTCCTGTGCCTCTGAGTGTGTAACTGGAAGCAATGTAAACAGATGGTTTCTAAATCTGGGTGCCTGAGGGAATAGAGAATCCATTTCTAAGTGAGATGAGAGCTCTCCTTGGCAGTGGTTGTTTATACCAGTGCCACTACCCCCAATGAGTGGCGATATGCACCAAATTAAAAAAAAATAAATCCATTCATGGGTTTATATGGTATCTTTCTGACCAGCTTGCAAGACCTCCCAATGCCACAGTTCCTGAGAAGCCACGGAAGTATATCTATATCAGCTGAGAGTGTAAACAGAGATGGGTTGCAAACAGGAGTACATGTTTGGCTCCCGCTTCCTTCTATCACACTACAGAGGGAAAGACACAGGCTTTATACATGGGATTGCCCAAGGTTTTGGGAACATTATGCTCCATGTCCGTAAAATAAATCCATGTCCTTTCTGAAACTGCTTATTTTGGTGCCAGTTTAGGAGGTGACATATTCTTGATGAGCAGGTCTCCATCCACAGTCATGTGCCATCCAAACCTTCCCACAGTGCTGTGGTTCTGGATCTGGGCTGGACATTCAGTCTGGTCTGGTAACTAACATGAAGATACTAAGGATGACTCATCAGTAGGGAAATTCTTCAGGCTCCTTGGATCTCTGGATAGCAGCCAAGTCCAAAAGTTAGATATGAACTTTCCTAAAGCTTATTTTGGCTCTCATGAGTGTTGCAATAGAATGACAAACAGCATGCTGCTTGCTTTATTGTTTCAGTTCAAGGGCTGTCTACAAAGAGTCACAGCCTTGTGCTTAGCATTACACAAAATTATTCATTTCCTAGCTATACAGAAAAGTGATTGAATTGCAGATGATTAACATATGTTGTATTTTCTTTTCTAATGCCTTCCTGTCCTTTCGTGGCATACCTTGGTAAATGGCATCAGAACACTTTGCTTTCACAGGGGCGTCTCCCTCAGAAACCTATTACCAAGGCTATTTCAGAAAAGTTGCTCTTGCTTGGTACATCTGGTAGACTGTCTCTAGAAGCCAAACACATCGTTGCTGCAGCAACTTGACCTTCGCTAGTCAATTTATTCCAGCTCCTAGCTATATTCAAAGAATTATTTTTAAAGGAATCCTCTCCAGAGTAAATGCAAACCTCTTCACTCGGAGCAGTTGTGCTAGGATAAAGAACCCCATAACACTATTCCTTTAGAGATGTTTCAGTTTCTTATAATCAAACCTGGCTGCCACACTTGATCATGGTCAGCAGTACAGAGATCTTATCAGCCTGTGTTTGGCATACAGGTACTACTGCTGATTAGCACACAAGTGAGGCTGTATTCACCAAAGTGTCATTTAAACTACCAAATTCTTCTTTTTCTTGTTTCTGGCTTGTTTTAGAGACACGTATAGTGGTGATTTTGTGTTCAGAGTTTTGTTAACTCAAGGCATTCAGCACTGCTGAATTTTAGGAATTTTCTGGTATTTTGCAATGTTAATTGCCTAATCATCAGAACAGCGAATGTCATCTCATATAAAAGAATAAATGACAGAGCCAGAAGGGACCGTTGTGATCATTTTGTCTGACTTACTGCATGACACAGGCCCTAGGACTTTTTATGTGAACTGGAACAAGACTTCAAAGAAGACAAAAAATCTGATCTTGATTTAATCACCAGCTACAGAGAATCAGCCAGAACACTTGGTAAATTTTCCAGCAGCTAATTGTTGCCATTGTTAAACAAATAATTGCACTGCACTTCATTTCTCTTCTGTCCCCTTTCAAATTGGATCATTTGGTCTGGCTATACTTCTGTCTGATGAATTGACAAGTACTTTAATAACATTGTGTTCCCTATCTTGGTCCCTAAAAATTGTGATCAAGCTTCACCCTTAGCTTTCTCCTTGGTAAACTAACCAGGAGACTCCTGAAGTCTCTAACTCTAAGGGAAGTTATTTTGTCTTCTAGAATTATTATGGATTTTTTCTCAGTAGATGTTCATCCAGTTCTGGGCTTCCCAGTACAAGAGAGAGATGGTGCTACTGGAGAAAGTCCAGCAAAGGTCCACAAAAATTATTAAGGTGCTGAAGCATCTCTCCTATGAGAAAAGGCTGAGAGAGCCAAGACTGTTCAGTGTGGAGAAGAGAAGGCTTGGGGGATCTCATCAATCTGTACAAATACCTGAAGGGAGGGTACAAAGACGACAGAGCCAGGCTCTTCTCAGTGGCACCCAGTGACAGAACCAGAGGTGATGGGCACAAACTGAAGCTCAGGAGGTTCCCTCTGAACATCAGAAAACACTTTTTTCCTGTGAGGGTGATCGAGCACTGGCACAGGTTGCCCAGAGAGGTGGTGAAGTCTCCTTCCTTGGAGATATTCAGAACCCAACCGAACGTGGTCCTGGGTGACTGGCTCTAGGTGGCCCTGCTTAAGCAGGGGAGTAGGACAAGATGAATCACAGAATCACAGAGTCATCTAAGTTGGAAAAGACCTTGAAGATCACCTAGTCCAACCATTAACCTAACACTGACAGTTCCCAACTCCACCATATCCCTCAGCGCTGTGTCAGCCCGATTCTTAAACACCTCCAGGGATGAAGTCTCCACCACTGCCCTGGGCAGCCCATTGCCTAACAACCCGGACCTCCAGAGGTCCCTTCCAACCTCAGCCCTTCCATTCTTTCCTACATGGTAGACAGCAAGACCTAGCACAGAATTATGGTAGGAGGTGCTTCAGGGCTAAATACCAAACCCCCACCAGACACCGGAAATCAAGGCAGAGAGAGGTGAGTTGAGCCACAGAGGAAGGCAGTGTCACAGCCAGGGTAGAACCTGCTGCACTACTGCTTGCTCTGGCCCCATTGCATATGCACAGGGCTGTGTCTCTTCTTATAAAAAGAAGACCCAGCTGTTTCAAGGATTTTGACTAGACAATGTCAAAGTTTTTTGGTCAGTTGATTTTCAAGCAGGTGGGAATCTGAAGCAGAGAAAGATGGAGTGACTTACATGATGTCATCCAACAGCCCAGCCATATACCTGCCTACAGACCTTGGCTTTTTAGGAAACCAGAAACAAAGATTCATCCATTCCCCCCCTGCCACCATGCAGGAGCAGGCTTACTGAATAGCAAACTCCAATTGCATTGAGTTGGATTGAAACCAAACTGGGTGTGGAAAATTTCCTCCAAACTCAAAGGGCAATGATGGGAAATGAGAGGAAAAGAACCTTAAAGGGACTTAGGGCTTGCATTTAACTGAGATACTTCTCTGTGCCTGTCAGTTTATTGTGCTGCAGGTTACTTTTTAGCTAGGTCAGTGGTTTGTGGGTATCTAGTTAAATGAGTGGCAAATTTTTGCACTGAATGCAATGCTTCAACAAAGCTCCATAGATTTACACTGATATAAACCTCTTGGAAATTGTGCTTTCTCTGCAGACCTAACAGAGGTTATGAACAGTACTTCTGAAATCAGCATTTAAATAACATTTCAAAACTGCTAGAAATCTCATTATCCTGAATATACAGTTTTAGCACTCATACAAGCAGTGAAAACACTGTGAAAAAAATGTGCAACTTGTAACTGGGAAAAAACAGTACTGCCTGAATACTGTGTTGATAAACATCCAATTAGCCACGAGGTACCTTTACACATCAGTGCATTTGCTGAAACTTGGTAAGGTAAGAGCAATCCAGAGGTAAGTAACCATCTTGTTTTATGGGGATTTGTTTCTGAACTTGTCACAAATCATGATAAACACAGCCTTTAACAATACAAGTGAAGACGTCTTGTGGTTACCCCCCTTTATCTAGGAATGTAGACCAAAACCCATGACTGTCATTAAATGGAGTCACATTTTTACATTTTAATTCTGGAAATGTAATTCTCAGTCCCTACAAGACTGGAGTGCATGTACTCATACACATGTGCATATATTGCTTTCGCAAATCCTCCCTGACCACAGGTATGCCAATCTACTGGAAAAACATTTCTTTTTATGCATGTTTTAAATTACTGCTCTCTGCCTATTCTTTATGAAGAAAACACAAGTGTGAATGGCTGTAGCCTAGCCTGGGGCAGGGAAGGAGCCTGTAGCCTCTCTTCGCCATGACCCCTGTCCATCCCAGTGTGGGGACATCCTGAACCATATGGTAGGGATGTGGCCATGTCCCTGGAGAGACTCCACCCTCTTTTCCCTGCCTTTGCCATGTGATGGCATTATACCAGAACATCTGCCATCTCTGAAACCCGTTCCTGGAAACGCAGGAAAACACAGTGCTCTGATGGATGTAAGCATGATGCTTTATGGTGTGTTGCCTGCCATCTGCCAGGTACAGATATTTGTTGGATGGTGCTGTGCAGGTAGCGATGTGGACAGGGTGCAAAGCATGTCTCCACAATGCCAGTGAATAGAGAAATGTTGTCCTTTAAACCGGGGAAAGTGTGGAGCTAAGGTGTGAGGTGGGCTGCAGTTTGCACTGAGGTTGCTGAAGCACAGGCACACTTTCCCTTCTCCCAGCGTGTCTTGGGCAGATACCAAGGAGCTGGCAGGACTGATGCTTTTTGCAAGTGCTCTTGGTCGGTGAAGTACTTTAATTCCATCACTCCCGGGCGTGGGGAAACCATGCCTGCCCCTGCGTGATCACACACCCTGTGTTTTAGTGAGGTGTCTCCCACCTGTTCTCCCCACTTCTTTGAAAAGAGACTTGCATATTTCGTAACTGACATTTTCTGTGCCATCTTCTTCTTTTTCAGGGCCAGATGGTGACCCATGACCTATCCCTTCTTACCTACCCCAGTGACTCTGTGGCATCAGGGGAAACAGCTGCTATGAGAAACCATTCTCTAAAGTCAATAAGGTCCCACAGACTTGGCAAAAGTGTTTAGATCTTCTTTGTTGCCATTTTTATTTCTTTACCTTCACTCCTAGGTGTTTTACTAGTTCTTTGTTTCCCCATCTCCTTTACCAACAGTTTCTGTAGGCTACATTTTTGGGGGATTTTTTTTTTGGCTTCTGTGTAAAGCGTGATTCACTTTGTAGTTCCTGCTTAGTGACCTCTCCTGGTTCCTCACCTCATGTTCTCCACTGATCAGACCCATTGGTGATTAGGTGCTCAGCAGAGGTGGTTGTGCAGCCTTTGACACCTTGCATCCCCTACTGCCTGGATTTCAAAGAGGTAATCATTTCTAGGGACCTGCCACTGACCCTTTGGTCAAGCTTTTGTCATTTACCTTTTACTGTCTCTTTTCTTAAAGAACTTGAAGTATCTGGATTCTTCTGCTAGGGAAAAAAGGATACATGCACTGAAATCTTAATGATTTTACCATTCTTTCAGAGTACTTTCACCTGAAATGATATTGGATAGCACCTCTGTATCACATCTTTAATACCTTTTGGAGTGAAATCTTTGGCTCTTATTCAGAGATCCCTATTTTGTCCTCTCAAAAACAAGGGGACAGTCAGTGAGATGGAGAAGTAGTTCAGTTCCATACCTGTCTGTTTTAACTCGGTAGGTGCTGGCAGTGGTGAGTGGAGTGGGACTCATTGCCAGGCAGTGTGACTTGTTTTGAAACTTTAGCAGGATTTCAAAACAAACACAAAGCTGACAAGGAGATCTAAGCCCTCAGCCAACCTCTGACTTGGAGATCAGGAGGAAACTTTTTTTTCTGGGGCTTTACTATATGGTTTCTTCAACTGAAATGTCTGATTGCTGACCAGGAACTGCTCTTTGGAGTCAGTCTAGCTATCTTTGTCATGAATTACAGATAGCATGCAGTGCCATAAAGACTGAGAAAATATTTTTGCACATCTTATCTGAATTCTTATGAACAATAAAAAAGCAGCTAAGGAAACATATTAGTCCTATTTAGATTATTTAAATGGCCACGCTTTCTCCAGAGAGTTAAAATTGTGCATCAAAAAATCTTAAAGGCTACATTAAATCAATTGCAAACACAGAGAAAATTGACTTTTAATATTATAAAAACAAAAAGTCCTATAACTCCTCCCAAAGCCCCTTGATATGTCTTTGATGAATCCATCTGAGAAAAGAGCTGAAAATTTATTTCCAAAAGCATAATGTGCTTTTTTTTTTTTTTTTTCATTTTTGCTTCAATAAATGATACATTTGAAATATTTCCTTTGGGTTTCACAGTAAATAGATGAAGTAATAATGTTGCTTTTTTTGCTTTTTTTAAATGTCTCTGAGAAAAGCAACTTCTGGATTATCTCAAATGCACTGGCAACATAAGTAGCAACAGTCTTCCAGATGAAGAAACCTATGTGGAATATGTGAAAAGGTAAGCAAAACCTGCGTGCTGAGTCTTATGAAAAGTGTAAGAAAAGAAAATTCTGCTGCTTTGGTGACAACATGGATGTTTACATTTTAAATCTAAGGCTGACTGCACTATTTTTAATGAATTCAGCCTCCTTTTTTTTCCCCCTCCTCTTCAAAATGCTTCACAAATTGTGGTATTTGTGCTTCATTCATTATTTGTAATTGTGCTGGGAATCATTTGTCTAAAAAACTGCAGCTGTTAGATTTGCTATAAATCAAACACAGTGTCTGTTGGTTTTTTTTCCGCCTGGTCACCTGAATTATGTGGTGCTATTCTTCTTTAGTTGGATGAAAAATTTTATAAACTGGTGACTAACTGTAAGCTTCAGATAAATTCTCGTGTTTGAGGTACAAATGTACATAGATCAGAAGAATAGATACGGGGCAGCTGTACAGGTGCAGTAGTCTTTGTGTCTGTTGAATAAAATGGGAGTGAGAGTTGACTGATGCATTTATAGACATGGTTTTATGTTAAGACTCCATTACCTATATTGAGAGCTTCTTGCAACAAGAAGCCTTTTCTGGTCTATAATAGTTTCATCAGACATGTATATAGAGTTCTATACAGTATGTATTGCTGGGTAACTATATGCCTACTCTAGAAATCCTCAGAAATTTAGAACAGAGGAAGCCCAGACTGTGTTGCTCAGAGCCCAGCAAAGCCATGCTGTTGCCCTGCCTCACCGGGAGCTGGAGGGTGGAGTGGCAGTCCCACAGCAGCAGTGTGCCTTCTCAAGACTTCAGGCCAACTTGTTCTTGTAGGCTTATCTGTATCCTGAGTCTGACTGGAGCAATGACTTGAAAGTGAGTTAGTCAAGCTAGTGTAATGTGCAGAGTCTTGGAAGAAACACTGCTGTGAAATATCTCTCTTGCAATATCTTGGCATTATCAGTCCTTGGTGAAAAATCAAATGGATTGTGTTCAAGTCTAATAATAGGCAAGAAGGGCTGGTAATCTTAACTTGGTTTGGATATAGCAGAGGTATATGCATCCATCTTTGTAAATAAGACAGTTTTTTGCCTGGGAATTCTGCTGTAAGATACCCACTCCTCTTGCAGGAGTTCAGGGAAGCTTACGGGAGAGTGTCTGCGCTCACTGAAGTATCTCCTGGCAGGTACAACAGTGCTCACAGAGATTCTGTGAACTCAGTGCAGTTAAGAGGAAGATGATCTCAATGGTGAACTCAATGGATTGGGCTATAGTCTAGCGATCTAGGTACCTAAACTCCCTACCTTTTTCTACTATGGACACTATCTGTGTCTTTTAGCAAGTTGCTCGATCTCCCCACCTGCAGATTGGGTGTATTAGTGTTTATGTTCTTGGCAGGGGTGTTGTGAAAAAGAGGCTCACCAAAAGCCAAGCAAAGCCTTTGAGACAATGAGAATGTGGAGATGGTACAGCCTGCAGCCAAGGAGCAGCAGTGGGATGCAGGACTTTCATTCTGAGTTGTTTTGTAATTATGGGAATGTTGGCCTGTAAAATGAGAATAGCTTTTGCTTCTTGTGACCTGGGATTCATGCCATTCTCAAGTTCACATCAGGCGTCTTGACAGAAAGGGTGAAATGATACCTTTGATTTTGGGGAAAGCTATATAATGTTTTCCTCCTTTTTGGATTCACAGTATTTATTTACAGGCACACAATGTACTATATTGTGCTTACATATAGAAGAGCCTTCAACGTCCTGTTGGTGCAATGGAGTGCTGGTCTTGAGATGCACTGGGCTTTTGTAGCTAGTGGTGCAGTAAGCTCTGAAACTGCTGACCAGGCAGTAGTTTCCAAGGAGCTCAGGAGGCTATAGGCTCTGGTCCTGCAGTGGTAACGTGGTACACAGAGAGCTGGGGCCACAGGACACCCCAGCAGCTGCACAGCCTCCTCCATCATGCTCTACCACAACCTGGGCAATGCCGGTGTCTTGTTTGTTTGGCAGTTAACCTCAGAGGAGGAGAAAGCCATGTACGTCTGTATGAAGCAGCAGCAAATTCTGGCACAGAAGCAGAGTGGAAACTCATACCCATACCTCTGAAGCCATAGAGAGGTGCTCTAATTGCCATGTCTCATGTTATTTTACAACATCTGGTTTGTATTCTTTATGTGGCATACAAATGAAGAGGCAGGAGAACAGAAAGTAAATTGAGGTGTTTCTCATGAGGCTTGAAGACCTATGAAGTGACTTGAAATACCATGCTTCTGTGCTTGCACACAGGCACAAATCCTGGAGTTGCCTCAGACTGAGCAGGATTTGTGCAAATGGAGCTGTGTAGGCCTGGTGGAAGGCACAGCCCTCAGCTGGAAGTCGCAAAGCACTGAGTGGTTCTGAGACACAGTAATGTAAATGTAAGCTGGATAATACAATAATTTGAATTTGACAGAGTATGGATGAAAATGGAGAGGAAATTAGAAAAATCATATAATCCTTTCCCCAAAAAAATCTTGATTCAAGGCAGGTTTGGTGGAGCCCCTCTAGCCAACTTCAACCAATGGTTCCTGGACAGCCCCCCCCACTTCCAAATCATGTAATGTTGTAATAACTGTCCACTATTTCAAGACACAGAAATAATATAAAACTACCTCTGTCTTTGAACAGTAGTCCCTTGAAAAGCCAGGGAATCATGGTTACTGAAGACTATTAATTATCTCAGCAGTCAAACTATGCTAGGCAAAACTTCAGTATAAATGGCAGACAGCAAGTCTGATGTTATACTGCAACATTACCTCAGAATAATATCTACAAACCAAGAACAAAAACCATGTGCAAACTCTAATCTCATTGAAACAGCCTGCAGAGGTACATGTATAAATCAAGGGTTAAGCAGGAATGTGTTTTTCTGAAGAAAGTAAAGGCACTTTCAGTGTTTAATTAACAGAATGCTAATTGAGTAAATGAGGGAGAATTAAAAGGGAAACAGAGTGTCTGTAAGAGATTGGTGGTGAAGCTGTTAGAGCTGAATATTTGACCTGTGAATAGAAATTGTAAGTCAAGAGCAAACCCTAAATTTGAGAGTCGTAATGAACACAAAGATGTCCAGAAAAATCTAGATTCCTGAGAATGAACATGCTCAGACAAAAAAGGGCTATTTTAGCCAAGAATATGTGAATGCTTTGTATGGACTGACCTCCTTGCACTGACTGCAGATTTATACCACAGGACCTTGTGAACAATATTGTGTTTTTTTTCCATGTGGCTCTGATGCATCAGAGCTGAAAGCGGGGAGGAAAAGAAAGTCAAAGAGTGAGTTTTTGCTCATGGGCAGTCATATTAGAAGATGTTTGGGAAGTGCTTTATTCATAAGAAATGGGACCATGCATTTCACCATGGTTACCAGGAGTGTAATTTAAAAGTGTGCAGCCCTTGGGCACCGCAGGCGGGGGTGTGATAAGTCTCAGAGTCCAGCCTACAGAGAAGGGAAAAGCAAAAATCTCCAAGTCCACGTTCATATTTGGCGCACTGCTCAGGAGGTCGTGCTCTTTGGTGGTTTAAGCCCACTGTTAGGGCAGCGATGAAACTGCTTCAACACCTTACGGCAACACGGAGCTCTCTGAGCACTGTGTGAGCAAGCTGCTTTGAGCAAGCCCCACTTGGCATTGATAGCGCTGGGCTGGTGGAGAGGTTTTGCAGACTCAGACGTCTGCCCTGCAGCGCTGTATTGACAACCCTTGCTCAATGGCCATAAAACCCAGAAGACCACGTTCCTTTTTGTAACTGTGCAGAGAGAAACCGCTTGAGGAAGTCAAAGCAGCAGCCAAGCAGAGAAAAACAAAGTCAGTGTTACGAGAGGTCTTCCAAAGCACTTGCAAAGGTAAATAAGCAGTAAATGATTCCACTCATGTGCAAAACTCATTTAGGTTATGGCTGGAAACAAGGCTCTGTGAAGCACTTCATTCAGTCTCCTCTTTTATACGTACATTATTTTAAGGACTGGAAAGAGGCAAACTGGTAAACACTGAACATAGGTTCTCTGGCTCTTTAGAAAAGGAAAACAAACCATACATCATAACAGTCCTTCATCCTAAGATACTGACAGCAAGCTTGAGGTGTGTTCATAGCAGTGTTCTGTGTCTGATATATACATATATATAAAAGAACATATATATCTTCTTTAAAAATACATTATTCAAAATTAATCTCTCAGCCTATAATTTAGTTTTGGACCGCATATATTTTATTTCTTGGTGTATGCCAGACACTTCTCTGGCATGCTCTGATTCAGTGGGCCTCCAGCATCAGTGCTGAGAAACTTCGGGACTGATCCAATGCCTCTGAAATTAATCGGTTTTATTCCATTGGCCTAGGGTGGCCCTGGCAGCAACGTGTTCGTTGTGAAGGCCAGCAGGCTGAGAAGCACTGGGCTGTAGCCCACATTTAACCATCTGAGCTTCATTGCTTCAGTCAGTCCCATGACAAAATCAGGATGTATTGTTTTGTGCAATAATACATGGTTTCTTCCCGTATTACTAGTGACAGCATTTTTTTTTTTTCTGTGTCAAAGTCATGACTCTTGGACTAAAATTGAGCGTGTTCCTCAAGCTAGAATGAGTGGTCAGAGCTGATTAATTGCATTGGCATCTAGTACATTTGACAAGTCTCAGGATCTTGGATTCATGCATTGTTTTGTCAGAGACTGAAATTGATGTTTAGCATGTTATTGACCGAATTTTCTCTGATGTGACTTGGGACAACTTAATGTTGCCATATCACATAGAAGCTTTGAGGACATGAATAAATACCAGATTTTGCACAAGAAAATTAAACAGGGTGTGAAATCTTGTTGGTGCTTGTGAGTGACTAATTGTATGTTAGATTTGGGTATGATTGATTGGGTGGATTGTGCATCTGTGCATATCTTGAAAATTCACTTAGGTTTTATTCCAGAGCATGTGATTTATTTTTTTTATTCAGTAAAATTGATCAAGGGATTTAATTTTTTGAGGTGAATTAGGGTTCTGAGTTGGTTGAGTTGGCATATCACTGTTTCACTTCAGAGATTACTATGATTTTCTTCAGTAGCAGAGGAAAAAAAATAACCCCCAAGACAACCAAAGTCAAATACTTTTGCATGTCTTTTAGATGTTGCGTGATGATATTTTGAGAAGGTATACAACCAGCCAGTTGTAATTAGAAAACCAGTGTTTAACTGAATCAGATAACATACTTGGTTACTGTGTCCTGCAGCTGCAGATGCTGGTAGGGTGTTTGCACCTGCAGAGAGCTGTGTTTTCAAAGACTGTGTGCCAGCATAGCATCTGAATGCTTCTTCAATGGGCTTGTCTACCCTTAGGATGAAAGACGTCTAAGCTGGCCATGGCTGCACCCCAGCTGGCTCTGTTTGTGTGTCATACTGTGCCCCAGTAAAGAAGATTCCCCAAAATCCTGTGAACCATTGCACAGAGTCACCCAAGATGGTCTGCAGGCACCAGTCTGCAGCCAGAGGTACTAAGCCTGACTGGGCATGAGCTGGCTCCAAGGGAAGCTAGAGGGATACCACTGCGCTTCGCTCCCCATCGTTTCCTGTCCGAGTTCAGCACTTAGCAAACAGACACTTGGGTTGGCTTTCCCTGGGGCAGCTCCAATCAGGCAAAGCTTCCTGAAATCTCTTCCATGCCTTCAGAGGGTGGGCAGGCTGTTTTCCAGGGCTGGAGCTGGCTCTCATAAGCACGGTATTAGGCATACGCTAATGAGCCCTGCTGGGCTTGGACAAGTAAGTCTCTGCATGTGTGGCATGGTCCATCCCCAAAGGGAGGTTAAAGGGAGGGCTGGGCTGGTATAGTTTCCCTTTACGAGAGGGAAGTTGAGGTACAGTGATACAGACATTGAATGGAGGTATGGACTACAACACATTCAAGAGGCTTTCACCAGAGCATTTGGCCTTGAGAGGAAATGTGTTTTGTGTGGTGCCATTTGGATTCAACTGAAAACCACAAACCTCTTAATTTTCAGGCAGACCCCTCTCTGCCTTGTGAGTGTCCTTGGCTCTGGATGCTTAGTGAGAACCAGAGGAAGAGCAATCGCATGAGCCAGCTCCAGTGTGCCTGGTCCAGTGCTGCTGGCAGCAAAGCCCAGCAGTCAGGCTCAACCGTGCACAATTCCAGCTGAGGCTGGGGCTTTGCTAATGTCTACTTCCATGCAGCTTCACTGGATTAAAGCTAATTCCAGATTACCTACACGTACTGAAACGATGTTTCTGACTGCAGCAAGGAGCACCCTATGTGCCATGTTCAGGTCCACACAGGAAACCTGTCCTAGGGTAGGGAACCTGGGCTCACTTGCATTCAAAGTATGTGGTTCATCCTTTCTCTCTGCAATGTTTTATATACAAACATATATATATATAAATATCAGAAACATGCATAAAGAGACAGTCTCAAAGCAAAAAACTTGGAATTCCCTGAGTAAGAATATAGGAGATAAAATTGCTTCCTGAGGTCTCATTTTGTTGCAGGACTGGAACTTGAGGACAATTGTTCCTTTCTGCTAAGCACCCTTGTTGGCTACTTCAATATTAACATTAGTTATTCATGATTGTTACTGATAATTTGACTTACAGTTTTCCTGCAAAGAATATGGTGGACTTGCAGGCATTGTGGAGTCCCCTGAGGTCCCCAGGAGCTGCTGTTCTGGGTTCCCTCCTCAAAGGCAGGAGCATTGACAGTATAGTCCTAAACACAGCCTTTTTAATAAAAAAACCCCAAACTGTGAGGAATGTTTTAAAATACAGCTATAAAAACCTTGCTGGCAAGAGTTTTGGCATGCCTTTATGTGTTGGCTTCAGTTTCTGGTTTCTTGCCATTTTCCCTAAGGTCTAGATTTTCTCTGTAAGTTTCTGACACATGACAAGCAAGTCCCTGCAGACAAAGTCATTTGAGAAACAGAAATTTCCTGTGCAGTAGGTCAGGTCATCCAGTTTCAAAATACATCCTTGTTTATCATATACGGTGGGTCTGAGGGAGCAATGCCCCCAAGGTGAAGTACCAGAGTCATTGATTTTGGCACAGTTTAGATCCAACCTGTGTGAAAAGCATGTGCAAAATTGTGAGATGCACTGGCTTGCTCTGAGATCAGAGAGATTTGACTCTCTTCGAGATTTGGCTGTCCTAGAATCTAGATGTAGTGGAGAAACTCATGTGGCTCTAATCTAAAATAAAATCTGAAACAGCAGCAAGAGGAATCCAAGGATGAGTTAGGCTACCAAGGCACTCTTCAGCTCCCTGTAGTCTTTCCTTTGGGACTGGCATGCTTTTCAGTTGATGTCCATGGAACTTGTTTAATGTGAAATGTTCCAGGAAAATAATTAAAAAATGGGTCAAAACAGAATTCAAAGAAACCCGAGAGCTTAAGAGAAAAATGTTGAATTTCCTGCAATCCTTACCTTGAATTCATCAAACCTGTGAAGGCAGGTCATCCGGGATAAGAAAGCCGTATCAGGCCACATCAATATGCATTTTGCCAGCATGCTAGTTTATCAAAGTCACCAAAAATCCTCCAGTGTTTTCCTTGATGATGATGATGAGAATTTTGAGATCCAGTTACTTCATTAATAGTGCTCTGTCCCTTCTCTTGACTCAGTGGAGTTTCACTGGCATACAGGCTCACTCGGTTAATGAGATATGACACTTGGCATGCTACTAATAAGGAGAAATGGGAAGAAATGTATGCATCACTTCTGAAATGTTGCTGCAGGCCCCTTTTCTGTACATCTGGTACATATTTCTAATCTTTTGTTTTGCAGAGTAAGGTGCCGAAAATGTGGGAGTCATCAGCAGTTAGTTCTTTTCATAAAGGAGAAGATGCTGAAAATCTATGTAATTACAGACCCATTTCAATTTTATTCTCTGCAGTTAAATTATTTCAATGTCTTTTTTATAGTCAAAATGAACAAGTTTAGTTTACAAATATTTTATTACCATTAGGGTAACTTGATTTCCATTATCATCATTTTACAACTGTAGTATTATTAAAAGTGACAAATGGCTCTGTAGTCAATTGCTCTTCTGAATAAATGTAGTTTTGTGTGGTGGTTTATCTCTGCTGCCAACCTTTGATCTAATGAGAGGCAGCAGATTTTATTTGGCCTTTTTTTTTTTTTTTCCTTTGGCATGCGACAGCTTTGCCTTAGTGACAGGAAACAATTCATTTTCAAGTGAGGCAGCTGGAAATTTTTCTGTAATGAAAGATTTGGCATTTGGCATGGCAACATTCGGGGATCCTGCAGCAGGCTTTGACAACGTCCTTATCTGTATGTGTTTACATTTATGGCAGTCTTTAGCAAGAACACAGATTTGCAACAGCTTTTTTCCCTTTTCACATGTAGGTCTGCATGGGGTCGGCCTGAAAGTCTGGGGATTTGGGCACTTCACGCTTTCGCTGACTCCTGACTACAGTCAGTCTATGACCAAGGCTTTTACAGCAGTGCTGTCCAGTGAAGGGAACTACAGTGGCTTCAGTTTAAGGTGCTGACCTCCCAGTGTGCTCCCCAAACTCTCCCTGCCACCACTTGTCCTCCTTTCCCCAGGTTCCATGCTGGTTGCTACCTCCATGGTGTTTCGGGAAGGTATTGATGCCGAATGTGTGCACCAGCTGCTCCCTCTCCCAGGGGCGATGGTGGGACTGGTGACAGTGGGTTTGTTTGCCAGCAGATCTCCCCGCTGGCGTGCAGGTGAGGAAGTGGTCTGTCCCTGCTCATCTCACCCTGAGGTGACCCTATTGGTGTGAGTCAGCTTGGAGCGTCCTGCCATGGGGACAAACATCTAACCACTGTCTCATGTGTTGGTGGTAGAGAAAGTTCTTGACATGGTCTTTCTGTCATCCCTGTTGCAAACGTAGTGGGCACTTGCTGAGTCAGAGCTCAAGAGGGTGGAAAGAACCTTGGTGGTTTTTACTTTTTAAACTTAACTGACACCAAGTTGAAGCTGGACTTGAAGAGTTGGCTGAAGTTGTTTGTTTGTGATGAATGTTTTCCTCAGCCTGAGCACTTGCATCTGCTGGGGACAGCTCCAGTTTCCCACCTGAAGTCGATGGGAGTGAGCCCAGCCCTGGAGTCACTCCCCAGAGGGTGACATAACTCAATTGTCCTCAGCAGGCAGGTCGCTGCATGGACTTCACTCGGCTGAACTGGTGGGGCTCTCGTTACAAGCCATACTTGTCATCTTTCTTATGTAAGTGGAATAATAGCAAAACCCTGGGATAACTGTTGCCCTATCAGTCAATGTCAGATAGCACTTACTCTTTAAGATCGTAAGGCCAATATAGATCTGAAATGCCAAAAACTTCATGTGAGAGAGAAGGGTAAGAATTTGCTATTTGCTGCTCCGAATAGCTGGCATCAATTACAAACCCGGCTGAAGGATGCATTCTGGTTTTGGACAATTTACAGTTCAGGCTCTTTCATTATTTGTTCCTACAGACAGACAGCTGTGTTTACTCATTTCCCCCTCTTTAAAACATTAAGTAGAAATGCTTGAAGACTTTTTTAGTAAAAAGTGGTGGCATTAATTTTCTAAAAATGAAATTACAAAACCATTTGATTCTACTTTTAAAATTTACATTTCTTTAAAGTATGTTTCAAAGGCCAGTCGGTGCAAATGTTGGAAGTAAGTGACTATTCTTTTCAGTGTTTTAGTCACTCAGCTTAATCTATTTTTAAATCAGTTTATTTAGTTTGGTCTTATATGTTTTTTTAAATTTTGATTACCTGAAAATTATGCAGCTTAAAACCAGCAGAGAAAAGAAAGCAGAAAGAGAATCATGAGTGGAGAGGGAAAGTGTCAGGGTTTGCTGAGATAGTTCCATGTATCTTGCCACCATGGATCAGACTGGAGGCAGTCATGGCTCTGCTGTGGTGGTAAACTCACAGTGAAAGAGCTTTGGGGACATGCCAAACCGATTGCCCTTTCCCCGATGTGCAGTGTTGTCCCTCAGTGAGTGTTTGCACAGAAGCTCTGATCACCAGATTTGGAGATGTTGGAAATCCCGGGCAGGTGCTTTGCATGCAGAGGTGGTAAGGAAGAGGGTGGAGGCAGCCAGTGCCCCTGCGTGTCCGGGAGCAGCAGGAGCAGTGCTGCCCCGTGAAGGACATCGAGACAGGGCATCACCAGCCAGAAGTGCGGTCCCACAGTACCCGAAGTACTGGGTCAGCCGGGAGCCCAGACCACCAGGTGAATCCATAGCACAGAGGCAGGTCTGAGGTCAAGTCAGGAAGGCCAGTCCCCAGGATGAGGTCCTGATCAGCACGGGACACAGCCAGGCACTGGCTCAGCTGTAATGTGGCTCAGGCAAGGCGCAGTGGCAAGCGCCTGAAATTAAATGAGATATATGAGCACCGGCAGGAAAAATGCTTGCATGTGAGGTATTGCTCTTTGGGCCCAGCGTGGGCTACATGTGGATGTCCTGGTTTGATTGAGGATAACAGTTTGGAAGTTTGGGCCATTACATTGTCATTGTATTATTTTTTTAGTATTTCTTTCAATGAAGAACTATTTTTCCTCCTGCCCTCCTGAGATCTTCTTGTAAAGAAAACCCTTTGTAACAAAGGGTAATTCCCTTGCCTCTGTCTACAAGCCAAAATCTGTTTTTCTGATTTTAGGATGGAAATGTGGCCATTACTGTTTGTTTTATACTGACATTTATATTCAGTTCCTGGAGTTAGAGATCCTCTCTGATTCAGTCTGTGAATCCCTTTGCTATTACAGACATATCGCTGATTTAGATTTACTGGAAGAGCTAAAGAGACTTCTCCCTCTGTTTAGCAGCAGATATACTGTGGACTCCAGCATTACACGGTGCGGTTACATGGCTGCACAGCTGCCCGCTAGGTCAGGACTCTGTTCACCCCTCTCTGCCTATCACCCTAGCAGTGGATGACTCTCATTGAATCCATGTGAAAATAATTCTCTGATAACTTGGGAGGCTTACCTGCTGGGAGGGTGATTTGTGAGTCTAACCACCTCTGCCCCATCCACTCTTGACCCTGTAAACACTGCTTACACACGTGTTCCCTCAGAGCTCAGCGGGTGTTACAAAAGTGATCGTGCTTTTGCAAGAGCTCAGCTTTGGAGCTGGTTAATTGCATTGTGTTTAAGCATTAAAATTTTGGCAGCAGGTTTTTCTTCCACCACCAAACAATTGTTCACAAATGTTTCCGTTATTCAGCCATCTGTAATGTGTGCCTATCAAAGGAAGAGCAGTCCTATTAATAATTACTGTCAGCCGTGTGCAGTGATGCAGTCAATTTGCAGCATTCACTCTTGGTGTAATTCCAGTCAAATGGTGTATTTCAAATGTCAGCTTGATGCTCCTGTTGTAAAGAGGAATGCTTTATTACAGGAAAATAAAATTTACTTGTATTCCAGGTCTATGGTCTGAGGCAATGCAGGATGGCCAAGATTTTCAATTCTGTCTTAGTGTTTGCTGGACTTTCTTTTTTTTTCTTTTTTTGAGGTCCTTGCATAGGCTGGGGTGGTTTCTCCATTTGTGGGACTAGCCTAGCTCAGCCACGTGATTTGAAAGCCACCCGAGTAAAGACAGGTTTTAGCTATCAGATTATTTGCTGTAGGAGCAACTAAGAGCCAGCTGCTCCTCATTGTCCTGTTAGACAGAGATGATGAAAGCATGGGGATTAACGTGGCTTTTTTCCTGCCTGTTTGTGGCCTCCTGGGAAGCTGGCTGCTGGGAGGATAGGTCCTTGGGACCACATGTGCACGTGGCAACATATCTGTGGAAGTCACTAACCTCTGGTAGTGCTCTGATCCTTTCTGGGATTTTTTTTTTTTTCCCTTGGTAGCTCTGCTATCCCATGGGGCAATGGGGATTTTCTTCCATAGCTCTCCTGTCCTTGTGCTACAGGGCAATGGGGAGCTGGGATGCCCCTGACAGGATAAGCATCTCTCATCGCAGCACCCTCCAGGATTTCTGTTCTGTGAGATGTGGCCACTCTCCTGCCCTCCCCAGGCAGCTGGTGCCTGCTCCTGCCTTGGGCAGTGATGGGATGGGGCAGGGGTTGAGGGGCCAGGGCAGCCCTCCCAGCTGAGAGGGGAGATCCAGGTTAGGGTTAGAGAGTTGTTCCCAAAAGACTGGCAACACCAAACCCAGGAGAATCTTGTATTTTAGGGGCAGCGATGTTCAAATTTTATGCAAGACTTTGTGTTACATTACTGAGCCTTGCAGACCCCTGAGGATAGATGTTACAACTGAGGGATGGAAACCTGCTAGGAAAAGATTAAGCACCATTCTCTGCATGCCAGAGGGGGCTTGTTTGTGAGTTGGGATCAGCTTGTTCAAATTTCTAAGCCCCTTGTCCTGTGGTTTGGTTTCCTGGGTTGCATAATTAATGGCATGTTTGGGGTAGCATCTGCTGACACCCGCGCTGTTGATGCAGGCAGACACAAGGACCAGAGTGTGTTAGCATCATGTTATTCACAGCTCAGATATTTGAATGCCAGAGCACACTGCTACGATGACTTTTATTTAGCTCTCCCCTGAATAATGTTGGCCATAGCACTTCAGCAGTGCTTTTGGTTCTAAGCCCGAATAGCAGTAAAACCTATTGCTGGTAAAACTTAGTTATAGCTGCATCTGCAAGAACAGTTTATTAAATCTTATGCTTTATTTGGGTTGAGTAATTCTGAATGTTTCTCACAGTGACAGGAGTGTCATTTTTGCATTTGGCATCTTCTTTGTGTTTTTCATTTGTTGGTTTATTTGTCTAATAAATATCACAGTTTTATCCAGCAATATCTCATATTACCAGCTCTGCGGACCAGGTAACAAAATTCACCTATTCTTGGATTTGTTTCCGTAGTACATCTTGGTAAAACTCCAGGGCAGAGGGTGTTCGGGCTGCTGTGGAATGAGTCTGAGTAACTTTGACAGACCTTGAAATACATCTGTATGGATTAGATTACCTCAGAAGTAAGAGGAAATTTATATTTATTGGAAGGTACTGGCCCTTTCTTACTACTACTGCTAGCACTGAGAAAAATGTTAAGGGTAGCACTTTGGAAAGTATATAATTAGTATTACAGGGACAGTCTCAGGGCTGAGAGATCACAAAACTGGCATTATACAACTTAGAGTAAAATCCCACTTTGAGAAGTCACCATTTAAAAATGCTCTTACTCGACACATCTGCTGTCTCTGTGCAGAGTCATATCTGCTGACTTCAGTCACAAAAATAAGTTCTTAACTACTTTTTATTCCCATCAGTCCTGCAGAGCCGATGCAGCTACGGGACTGTGGATCAGCTCTGGAGGACTGACAGCCGAATTAAATTCCCCTTGCAGGTGCTCTGATGCAGGCTCACCAAAGCCAGAGTCGTCAAACTGGCAGAGAGTAGTTGAGAGCAGATCGGGTCTGCAGAAGAATTGGTGGGCAGAAGAGGAGAGATTAAAGCAGCCACTTCAAATCTGAGGTTCCAGGCTAAGATAAAAAAGCCTAGATATGTAGGGGAAAAAAGGGTAGGGGGAGCTTGCTTCCAGAGTAAGACCATTTGTGTCTTGCAGTTCAGTTGCAAGTAGTGTTTTCCTTGATATTTAAATGTTGTGGGCATGTTTTATGGAGGAAGAGTTCATCCTAAGTGATGTTAATGCTAGTCTTCCCTTATACCAACTCATTTAAGAAGTCTCAGTGTAGATTTTGATGTCTGCAATGCTTGTTTAAACTCCAGTATTCCTGTAGCTTTTCCCATTTTTGAAGCTAAAACATATGTGTTGTTTCTTGGTTTTGTTTCTCTCATGAATATTTGTGAAATGTTGACATCTGCATTGAGGTTTTAGGCAATATTGTCAAACTAAGATACTAAAAAATCATGAGTCAGACCTCCCTAAACCCACTGAGAATTGCTTAAAAATGATAATGTATTTTTTCTTTAATTTCTGGTTTCTGAACTTTTAGGATAAACTAAACATTTATCTCAGGTTTTCAAGCTTTTTTTCTATCACTAAAATATTAAGGTGGGGTTTTTTTGATATGTGTGTCACCAGTACTACCACTTTTAGCTGAAGATTCAAGTTAACAAAAAGGAAAAGTTCAGTGGCTGGCAATGGTGAACAGACACTCGGAGATGCTTAGGCTCATGGGTGTGCTCAGGTCAGGAGGACTTGGCTTAGCACCACTGAGGTCCCAGGATGGCAACCCATTGACTCAGTGATGGTTTTCTGCTGACTTCAGGAGTCCAGTATTGCATTTGTGGTGTTTGCCTTCCAGGCAGCATTTAGGGGCTGTGCATTAGTTTAAATGAATTTATGACAGCCTGGGATGTGGCATCTCATGAGGCATGGCTTTTCCCAAAGGAGGGGGCCCCAAGAGGGATGGGCTGGCCAGAAAGTAAGACAGAGGCTTTCAAGGAAAGGTAGTAGATATTTGAAATCATTCCCATGCTTTTTTTTCTCTTCCCTTGTTTCCTTCTCATTCAGAGAACATCTTGGAAAGGGTGCTGTGAGGCAGCAGTATTGGGCTTCTCTCAAACTGAGCTGAAGCACCCCTGCTGAAAGAAGAGGAGAAAAAAACCTCCTCCCTGCACAGGGTAATTCCTATATTCCCACCACCTCCATTTCCCTTTTCCTGGCCCTGCGGGGGGACCTCCTGACTAGAGGTAATGGTAGCCCGGGACTCGGGGCACTGGGATGCAAATCTCTGCCATGACTGTCCTGCAGTCCCAGGGCTTGCTGGATTCCTGAGTCCATAGATACATATATATATATATGTGTGTGTATATATATCTATGTATTTATATGTGTATATTTTCACTCAAGTGTGTTTGTTTTCAAAACCTCACCTGTGAGTGTCTGAAAATGGCTGCAGGTGAGGCTGAACTTTCTGCTTCCAGCAGGAGCAGCCGCCAGCTCAGAGTGCCCAGCTCTCCTTTTGCCGTTTCCAGGCTGCGGTGGTGGCTGTCCCTCCTAAAGGCATGCACTTTTGGAAGCCAGCTGATAAAAACGCGCAGACGCTGAGCTCCCATGCAAAGTAATTCCAGGGTATGATGAGCCTATTATATATATGAATAGACCTTTAAGGGATGTGTGAACGAAACCTTTTTTGATATCCTATCTCTTCAGAACACTTCATGCTGTTGCCTCTGTCTCTTCACTCAAATTCTGCTATTTTTTTATTCACCTGCCACGTGCATGGCATATTTAAAAAAAAAAAAAAATGTTTGAAGACTGGT
Source organism: Strix aluco (assembly GCF_031877795.1). Taxonomy (NCBI): domain Eukaryota; kingdom Metazoa; phylum Chordata; class Aves; order Strigiformes; family Strigidae; genus Strix; species Strix aluco. The sequence goes on from NC_133932.1 coordinate 12,449,914, forward strand.
CTTCCAGAACGGATTAGTGATGGGGAGAGAGAGGTGGAAGAAGGAGCTGTTGTGAAAGGCACACATATGCATGCAGGGTAATGTTTTTATAGCAGGCCACATAGTACCCAGTTTTTCACGTACTGCTCCAGATGTTGGAGGCAAGTGCTAATGTAAGACTCTGTGTGTTGTCACAGAGAAATTATGGTCAAGCCACACTCTGAAAACAGAAGGCAAATAAAAAAAAATTCCCATAGGTATTACTTAGAAAGTGAGCCAGTACCAAACTTATAGTTGTGCAGACCACCACTTGCTTATTTTTCTTGCTTTTGGTTGTTGATTTTTTCCTTTGTTTCTAATTCTTCCATGAAGGTGAAGTTGGTAAGAACTGTAATTCCTCCCTGGCCCGGCAATAAAAGGATATTTTGATCTTGCATGTGATTCCAGGCAGAAATAGGAATCTACCTAAGGGGGGCTTGGCAAGACCAGCACCTCCAAAATGACTTTGTCAGGCTCTCATCCCCATTTTTGCTCTGAATAAGATGGCACTGTGACCTGCAATGTGTACAAGCTGCAAAGCTGTGGGGCTCCCCTGTGTTTCAGTATAATTTGCAACCCATTTTTCAGTAGGTACAGGAAAAGATCGCTACATTTCAGGAGGGTCCTCTTTTGATGAGCTGGAGGGAGGGAGACTGACCCTGGGTTGTGATGTCTTTAATGTAGAGCAAGAATTAGGATATGCACCAAAAATAGCCAATAATAAACAATTGCTACTGTCTCACCTTGATCTTTTGTTATAAATAAGCTATAGTGTAAATACAGTGTTGCAGGGATCCCCTTTATACAGTAGAGCATGTAAACTTGATAGTACTGAGGAGAAACTGCATATAAAAGCACCTCTGGTCTGGCACTATACAAAGCAGTAGGACTATGAGCATGGGAACTAATGAAGCCCAGCTCCCTATGGGCACAGCTGATGGACTTTTTAATTGAATTTTATCCTAAAGCAGCAGTATGATGTCACCCCTTTCGGCCATCAGAGAGTCTGCTCAGGAGAATGCTGTGAGGAGAGATGTTCAGATGGAGAGATGCCCATTTGGGAGAAAAACTGGGGCTATGCAGCAGGTTTTCTGGTGCCCAGTAAGGCACAAGCTGTGGCTGAAGCTGTTTGCAGTATTGGGGCATCTGCAGCAGTTCTCTCTGTGGACTCCCCACCTCAGCCTGCCCCTCAGAGGATGTGAGTGTAGCTCTCTTATTTCCACAATATTCTAAGAAACAGAGTATCTTTGAGACTTTGAGCCACCATGAGTTTGGTAGGCATCAATCTCTGGAATCAAAACTCTTCATAATGGGACACTGGACTCACATGCTAAAAGTTGGCTAAAAGCCAGGGGAGTGTTATTGGGTGATTTGCTGCTATGTGCTGTTTGTGCATCCTGTGATTCTCCTTCCCTCCCTCCTCTGAGGCTTGTTGCCAGAAGGCACTGGTAGTAACAAAAGCCTCAAAGCTCTGCAGTGAAGAATTTAGCACTGGAGAACACTATGAAGATGATAACTTTTAAAATGATAAGCACTGTTGTCTCCCATCACGTGCTTGAATTACTCCTGGCTGGTGTGTGCAACCTGTGGTGGTATGGGGGATGCTCAGGAGGCTACTGGGCTGTGAGCAGACAGAAGATGTGGGACCGGGCACTGGAGAGCCAGGGGCCCAAAAGACAACATGTGCCACATTTGCCATGTTGGAGAGCTATGAGCAGAAGGAACTGCTGTGAAGTGTGCTGGGCTTGAGCTGCTCAAGAAGGTGGTGCAATCCCATTTGGTCTCTGCAAAATTACATGTTTTGAAGCCTTTTCTGGCCATTTGAGTCTCTGCTCTTGCCCTGGCCATTAGGGAGAAATAGTGTCACCTAGGGTGGCTGCAACAATCCTCAGCCACAGGAGGGTGATTTAAGGGGGGAACGGAGACCTTAACTCAAGACTTCCTTGCTCCTGTCAGCTTGCAATGCTGTCTTTAAGTTATTTTTATGTCATCCTTACGTACTTTATTATTCGCAGTAGCGTTCGGTTTAATGTAGGGTGACCAGATGCCCTAGCATTACTCAAACAGTCTTTACCCTTAATTAACTGTCCTCTATACGTCCGTTTTTTCTTGCTGGTTTCTGAAGTCCCAGGAATTCAATACGGTTTTCACTTTCCTGTTATTAGCAAACATTGTTTCATATCTGGCTTTACAGTTTTATTATACAGTCAGCTGTAGAGCTTAAAATTGCATTATAAGCCTCCCTTGAATACTCTGGCTTTCAATATATGCTCCATTCTGTAGCACTGTGTTTCTAAAGCTTGTGCTATTACACAGTGATAATGCACAATTTCATATTTTACAATCATCAACTGTAAAAATAAGACAGTAAAAGTTTGTAATTTACAAGGCTATAAATGACATCTGCAGATCTTATGGGTTTAAAGATGTATTGGTTCAGTTTCACATATATATCAGTCTGCGACGGAATCTATTAGGTTCTGCGAATATACAGCATATTGCTTCCATTTACACTTGATGCTGTCATGTCTTTGAGGGAGAACATAAAAAAGAAAGAAGGGAAAAATAGGAGTATGGACTCTGTTAACTACAGCAGATGTTTTCTAAATATGCCAAGTCATAGGGGCTCAATAGACATAAAATGGCAGCAGAAACAGGCCAAATCTTGCAAGTACATATGGATGCGCTTTAAATTTGCGCATCTGAATAGTTGTGTTGATTTTAATGAAAGTGTTCATGGATGTCATGTTGAGGATGTGCATGAGAGTTTGCAGGACTGGATGATAAAGAATAGTTTATCTTAGGGCTAGAAATTAATTGCAGATATATATGTGGGCAGCCATGAGTTGGTCTGAGAATTGCTTGTAAGATCATTCGGGCAGTCTTGCAAAATCAAGTGTGTGATTGGAAGAGCAGGCTACCCCAAAAACCTCACTTTTAACCAACTGAAGAGGGATAGGAAGCAGGCAGAAGAAAAATTCGGCAGAGCCTGTGGCTGCCAATGCGTGTAGTTGATCTGTCCTCTGGACTCAGTTGTGCCATTGGAGAAGGTTATTACTCTAATGTAGTTAGCCAAGATCACTTGTTTACATGGTTCATATCGAGCCAGCTGGTGTAGCCACAGTGAACAGGGAGGACCTGAGCTGTCCAGCCAGCGGGTGAGATGCTTTCCCCAGTGGGACCTGCTGAGGCTGGGCTTGGGAGAGAGTGCCAGCCCCAGGCCGCTGATGTGTGAGGAGACAGGGCTGCTGGAGGATGAGGGGTGTCCCTGGTTACCCTGGGGCTGCACCCATCATAAAAATAGGTGAGGAAGTGCAGCATTTCCTCAAGGCATCTCAAGGCAGCTACTCAGCAATAGCTTGCAGGGGATGATAGGATCTTCATCTCACAGAAATGGGCTTTTTGAAAAGGAGGAAGGGGAGTGTCCTGTGGTATAGTTACCACAGTGCCTAGCTGCTGAATCCCGAGCTGTAAATCAGTCTTTCAAAGATAATAATGTATGTAACTGTGAGCTTCCATGCTCAAGAAAATTATTTTTGAGAAGATGAATATTTTTAATATTTCTTTAATCATGGAAGAAAGAACAAAGCAAGCTGTTATGAGAGACACACCTGACTGTTGCAGGTGAAAAAGAATGATCATATCATTTGTTCAGATCAACATTTCTATAGATACATTGTAATTTGAAAGAAAACAAAACAAAAAAACCCCTCCTCTTGTTTTAAACCAGAGGTGAATGTGCTTTCAGAAAGGTGAATCTTGGCATACAGCAGCAAAACAGTGCTGTATTGGTGAGACCATGTTTGGAGAAAGAGGCAGAGAAGTCTTGGCTGTAAAATCAATGAGGAATTGTGATTTCAGTCAGATTGTTTCGTGCTCAGTCTGCAGTGCACATTTCCAGTCTGAAAAAAGGTCTGATATCTGATCAGCAAAGGTTGGAGAGTATTATTGATTTTCAAACATTCTTGCAAGAAATAACTTTTTCCAAATACCTATGGTGGTTCAAATAAAAATATTCTGGACAGAGCAAGTGTGTACTCATTTGATTAAAAAGGCATCAATTTTTCATTATTCCAGTTTCAGAAATCACCATATTTCCACTAGTAAGTATCTCTGTATACCAGGACAGTGTAATTGATTGGACACGTGTTCATCTAAGCCAGAGTAGTTCATTTCAAACCTATTTATTGTCCTGCAAAGCAACTGCATTGTAACATATTTTTTTCCTCTCCTGTGCTCTCCCAGGCTGTGGGACATAGTGCTGTTCAAACAACAGACCCATTCATTTAACTGAATAGGTGCTTGCAACTAAATGTATGGCATCATTATCATTAGCTTCAGTTCCATCAACAGGGTGTCATTATCGCATTTAACTTAATTAGTATGGAAGCTCTCCTAAAAGAATGCTTCATAGAGAGGGATGTTGTAAATGTATTCTTGACTTCTAATAAATAAACCAATAGGCTAATGCACAGTGAAGAATTTATAAAATAGCTGCTGGAAGGCAGGCAAAGTAACACGTGCATTCATGCTTAAGGGAAGGAGCTCACAGGAGAGTGGCAGAGACAAGCTCACCTAGCAGCTGCTTATCATGAGTGTCTTATGGCACGACATTATCTTTTCAGGTGTGCTCTGGAGGAGATGTGTAGCTTCAGGAGGATGGGCGGGCCAGGTGGTCGTGTGTGCAGCTATGAAAATTGGGCGCCTTTGCTCTTGAGCGCACTTGTCCTGTTGTGATTCTCAGTGTGAGAGGGCAGTAGCCATTTCTGAACTGCTGCAGCACATGCAAAGGAGTTACTTGCACTGTTTACTCTTACTGGGGTTTTGTAATCTAAACAACTCATCTACAGCTATGGAAAACATAAAAGGATCTATTTCAGCATATTGGCCTCCCTGGTCGATCAATATACCCTCCTCCCTTCCCTGCTCCACTCCTGAGATCATGTCTCAGAGCTCCGTGAGGAGTTACTGCTGCGCGGCATGCACATCTGCTTGTGACATACTTTGGATGGGTTTTTTTCCATTGCAAGTATACACAGATGAGCTGTCTAATGAGCAATTAAAAAGATAGCCGAAGACTAGAAGTTAATTGTTCCGCTTACCCAGCTGAACAGGCATGCATCCCCTTTCACCCAATATCTTCCTTTCTTACTCTGAGACAATAGGAAAACCTTCAAATTTTTCCTTGTGTTTTTCAAAATGCTGCATTTGAATGCCAGCTTCATCCACTCCAAGTTAGGCACAGGCACTCATAATGCTCAAAACAAATGGAGCACCTCCCTTTTTTAGCTTTCTTTTCAAGGGAGAGGAAGGTAGTATGGTCATGCTCTGGGTGAGTAAGAATTTGTATGGCTGTTTGGCCTTTCCTCTGTAATAATCTATTGATCAGGTTTCACAGAGGTGTTGGGGTATTTAACTTCCTGCAACTTGCAAGGCAATGATTAGATGGAAAGGCTCGGTCTGAGCTCAACCCTAATTAGACTCTAGGGAGTGAACAGACCAGGAGAGAAGCAGGGAGAAAAATTACAGGTGTCACAAATGTGGGAAAAGCTTTAACTGGAGTTTGTATGAGAATGTAGGAACCTTGGCTTTGTTGATTCGGCAGCTCAACTAACTAAACTGCCTTCTGTTGTTTGGGTGTTTACAGTTCACCCAAGCAGCAGTTTTCCATCTTTTCCTTATAATAGTCTGGTCCAGAATTGTCTCTTTTTTTTCCTCCATTTTCTTTTTTTTTGGTCAGAGATCAACTATTCTTTCTTAATCATGAAAACCCTAGAGAAAACAAATAAGAGAGCCACAATAAAAATATGTGAGCTGATATCTCTGACAATGAAAGGTAATGAAATGAAAAATTTCCCTCCAGGCCTCCTCAGCTATGGGGTCCCTTCAAATTTGTTGGATATCAGTAGTTAAACATCTTCCAAAGGGGCCCTGAAATCACATCAAAAGAATAAAAAAGATCTACCTTTCTTCCAACAGAGGCAATTTTCTAGTATGTGTTTGATCATGGGGCTCAAATTAAGTCTAGCAGGACTGTTGTGGACAGCTGCTACTGCTGGCTTCTCGTGATGGGATCCAGCACTTGGTGCTTGCTTTGGGTGCACTCCTGGGCACCTGCACCAGCGGTGTGGACAGAACAGCTACAGATGTGCCTTAAGAGGAGGCAGTGACTCCAGGAATGACAGCTCAGTCACATAGCTACGATACATTGAAGATTTTCTGAAGGAGGTGAGCTCAAAGACAACTGAAGCTGGAGGAAAAGTAATTAAAATAAATCTGGATCCATTAAAGATTATTATTATTATTTTTAGTGCATTTCACATCTTCCAGATGGCAGAAGATAGCTTGTCAGCTTTCACACAGCAGGAGGTCCAGGATTCACTGGATTTAACAGCAAACTTACAAACAAGCACTGGACACAGTTCATGTCTGATTGACTCTAATGGACAATATGTCAGAGTACTTCTGCTTGAGATTGCAAGAAGCTGGGAGAAAAATTAGGGACATTAGGTCAAACTATTGCTAGAATAAAAGTCCAACAAGACGTAGGAGGAACATGAGAAACACTTGAAACCAATTGTCTTAAACTTTTAAGACAGATGGGGAAATGTCTCAGAAGGTGCTGAAGTTTTTGGTTTTTTTTATCATTTTGATCAGGAGTAACAAGTGGGAACATTTTTACTTTGTCATCCTCGTAGCTGCCTAAACTCACAGCTCCTAAGACAATTCTTTTTTACTGTTAAGTTGTATTTTACTGATCACATGTTCATGGAAAGCAAACTGTCAAAGTAGGTATTGAACTAAAGAACAGCTCCTTGGACAAACTGGACTTGAACCTTTGGCATAGATAAAACAGTTACAGCTGAAGATTTGAGATATTAAGGCCCTGATGAGGCACAGGTGGACTACAGAAGAATGACAAATATCTGGGGAACTTCAAGTTTCTGAAAGAGTCTGTGGCTAAGCTACCTTCACCACAGGTAAATGGCAATGCTTCTGTGAGATCAGTATGGAGTTACTTTATTGAGACTGATCCTGAATTCTTAATCCTAAATTATTTGCCCAAAGCTGTTACGTTCACTGAAATCAGGGGGAGATAGGTTAAACCAACTTGAAAAAGAAGGTGCATGCTGTTTCTGATGTGCAAATTAATGAAATTATTTTGAACACAACACGAACAAGTCTTAGTGTTTGTTTTTTCTGATTAAATTTAGTGCCTTAGGAATCATGGATGAACATGCAGTCAGAATGCCAGGGGAATAAATAGTGAGTGTATGTGTTTAAGCCTGTATCCAAATGCGCTACTGGAAGTTGATTTAGAGTAGGCATTTTGTCCACTGTACTGCACTACACTGGAGTTCACAGGTGTTAAATTAGCCATGGTAGGACACCTCCTTGTTTCTTAATTTCAAAAGAAAGACACTGAATGTGGTAAGGAGAAACAGTTTGTTTCAAAACTGTGTAAAAGAGGGCTGCAGAGTTCAAAGAAAATACCTTCCCCTATTCCTGTTGAAATCTGCAGGTGTGCTGAATTCCTGGCAGATCTCAGTTAATCTGCTGCTTGTTTTTGCGGCTCTGAGAATGAGAACCAGCCTGTGTGTTAGCTCTCAGACACTGCTGCAAGCAGACCGCTGACTGGATAGCAACTCCACATGTGTGCGTGTGTGTGCATGTGTGTACGGTGTAGACTGAGATGTGATTAGACAGGAATAGTGAGTGGGTCTTGTCAGGAGGTCCTTGATCCAGCAGTACTCCCTTATGGAAAGTGACCATTTCTTGTCTTTATACTTAATTGTCTGTTGATACAAATGTGAACCTCATAAAGGAGCATCAGCGTTTTCCAACTCTGCTGCCGTTGTATCTATGACACACTGCGAGGCACCTCCCTGTGCTTAGAATAGTAAATAACTGTGCAGGTTTGCAATTTGCTGTGTTTAATGCTGATTTTTCTCTTTATTTCTGCAAAAGCTAAGGGCTCCTCTGGCTCTTCTTACTATTCCAAAAAATATGTCTTGCTAGGTCAGCTGGATTAAGCTGGCATGCATCTGGATCAGACTGCATTAAAGCAATTTTTCTCTTCTTGTTACCTGAACTCATTCATTCACAGCTTGGTACTGGGAGTGCTGTTCTGAATAGACATTATTGGGGTCATCTTCCCCTCAGCCCTCTGAGGTAAGGAGGGAAGACTTTTCGATTTACAATTCAGCATTAGATTTACCATTTCACAAAGTCAGAAATGTAATTCAAGGGAGAGAAAATGGCTAACCCAAAACCACACATAAATACAAAGAAAAGAAACAAATAGATTCCTCTATTTGGGGAAAGAGTTAACAGCGATTTTTCCTTTCCACCATGCAGAGCTCCGTGCATTCCACCTCTCTCCTTTTCACTGGCAAAGGAGAAAACTTCTTTTGTCTCCACAGCCTAATAGGAAGTATTCCTCCAATGTGTTTACACTGAAGTGGGAAATTGCTGCACCACTTAGTTTTAGAGGGACAGCAAGTGCTGTATCGACCAAAATTATGCAAACTGTATGTGACATCCACAGCTTCATTGCGGGTAAACTAACAAAATATTGAAGTTAAATCCACAGTATGTCCATTTTAGAAACGCACAAAGGTCAAACCATTTAATAATAAATCAGGGCCTTGTGCGTGCTGGGGGGTGGGTCTTAAACTATAATCAATTTCAGTAACTAATTCAATCAAGGAAACGTACATGCCCTAAGGGAAAATGTATTAGCAAATTAATTCATTGTGATGAAATAATCTTCCTTATGAGAAGAAAAATGAAAATGAGCACAATGTTATTCCTTATGCATGTAGTAACTTTCCTGCTTTTATATCTGGGTTTGTAGAATGCATGCAGATTGTGGAGAGAAGTATACATGGCAGCAGTGTGCAAAGTGGCTGGTCACCCAGAATCGCTGAAAGGCTCATCCTCCCAGGCAAAAATGTATGGTAGGCTTCTTAATATGCTTTATGACCCAAAGAACCTGCTCAACAGCTGAAAGTTTTGTAAGAAAAAGCTCCAAATTGAGCTCTTCCAGTAAGACCCCCACAGGCAACTTCCAGGCTCTCAAGTCTGATGACTGTCTGTGGTATGAAGGAGCGCTCACATGTAAATATTTGAGAGCTTTATAGAGCTGCGCCTACATCCTGAGATGAATAGAGTGCTAATGAAGATTTTGGAGGACTAATGTAGTGTGCTTTCCACTGTTCCTGCCTCCCAGGAGGGAAGTGTGCACCGCACCTGCCTGAACCTCAGAGCTGTCTGTAAGTGTTGCTGCACGTGAGCTGTACTACAGCACTACTCCTGATGATACTGCATGAGTAACTACCCACCAGTGTGCAAAACTTTGCTAAATGTAATGAGGTTACCTCCGGCCAGCCATCCTAATGATGTACTGAAGAAATGAGTTGATACGAGTAGGCTAGGATACTGATGGCCCTTCTAGTCAACTCAATAGATAGTCAGCTGAAAATGTAATGAAAAGATGGTCTTGGTACAAGGTTTCTTTTCTGCAATTTTACTTTATTCCTCTTGTAGAAACCTTGGAGGAATATTACCTGTTTCTATACAGTGAAAAAATCTTGCTTTAGCTAAAAGACCTTTGCAGTTAGTTTGTGTTTGTTTTTTGAGGGAGAAAAAAGCATTCCCTGTTGGGAATGAGTAACACTGGCTACCACAGGGATGTATGGACACTTCTTATGGCTTCATTTGTTATAAACTTTTATGAAGTGACAAAGGGGTGACTTCACTGAATTGCTTTAGATGCATAATAAAGTCTTGCCCAACAAGACTTAAGATTAGCTGGTCAGCTCTGTTACAAACTAATATGTAGTGAATTTTAGGAGCAAATGTGTTTTAAGCATACATGAGCAACAATCACTTGTATTATGGAACTACCGGAGATGAATTTTCTTGTCTGTAGATACAGACTTCCTTGGAGTAAGGAGTTATAGTGATCCATTGTAGGTCAAGAATCAGATTTTTAGACTGGGCTATGAAATTTAGCAGGATACTGTCCTATGAAATATTGTTGTAGTTCATGTTTCTGCACAGGTATCCAGGTGTGTGGAAAATACATAATACAGTCAAATATACAGAACATTTGTGAAAGCCTTGATCCAAAGGTGAAATATTCATAGAATCATGGAATGGTTTGGGTTGGAAGGAACCTTAAAGACCATCTAGTTCCAACCCCCCTGCCATGGGCAGGGACACCTTCCACTTGACCAGGTTGCTCAAAGCCCTGTCCAACCTGGCCTTGATCCCTTCCAGGGATGGGGCAGCCACAGCTTCTCTGGGCAACCTGTGCCAGTGTCTCACCACCCTCACAGGAAAGAATTTCTTCCTTAGATCTAATCTAAATCTACCCTCTGTCAGTTTAAAACCATTACCCCTCATCCTATCCCTACACACCCTGATCAAGAGTCCCTCCCCACCTTTCCTGTAGCCCCCTTTAAGTACTGGGAGGCTGCTCTAAGTTCTCCCCAGAGCCTTCTCTTCTCCAGGCTGAACACCCTCAACTCTCTCAGCCTGTCCTCACAGGGGAGGTGCTCCAGCCCTCTGAGCATCTTCGTGGCCTCCTCTGGACCCGCTCGAGCAGGTCCATGTCCTTCTGATGTTGGGGTCCCCAGAGCTGGACCCAGCACTGCAGGTGGGGTCTCACAAGAGGGGAGTAGAGGGGGAGAATCCCCTCCCTCGACCTGCTGGCCACACTTCTCTTGATGCAGCCCAGGACACAGTTGGCTTTCTGGGCTGCGAGCGCACATTGCTGGCTCATAGTCAGTTTTCTATCCACTAATACCCCCAAGTCCTTCTTTGCAAGGCTGCTCCCAATCCACTCAATCAACAAAAGTGCTGATTCACGTCCTTCAGTTTGTCCTTGAGTTGTCTTCTGTGCAAAATTCTTTGCCATTGAATTATTCAAAGACAATGAGCAAGGACTGTTCTTGTCTGACTTGAGCTCCAAGTTGTAACCTTACTGGAAAACAGGTTAAGCAGGTTATGGTACTTAACGTATCCCAGTTGCTACCAGTTTCTAAATCGGAAGGTAGTATCACTTAATAGCAGGGGAAAGCAACAACATCTTCTGACATATTGCAGCGGAGTCAGTTGGCAGATGTTTGTGGTACTGGTTGATAGCTATGGAGGTCTAGTGTATTTGCTAGTATGTGCTGGCAAGAAACTTTTTTTGCCATGTATCTGCAAAAGTGCTAATTAACCTTACTGTGTTAAGGAAGACTTAGAAATGTCCATAGTGCAGCTAGCTGAGAACAGCTTGTTAATGTTACCGAGTTACAAGAGATCTGGTGAAGAGGAGCCAGTGGTGGAGATGGAGGAGCTTCTGCAATAAGTCACCACCAGAACTCATCAAGCCAGGAGAGAAACCTGGCTGAACATCACGCTTGGTACAGTTGGACCGAAGGAAAGCAATACACCGCAGCTTTATCCAGAGCAGGCTGGGGCACCACTGGCTCACAGGGAATGCAGACCCTGTGCTTTGAGACAGGCAGAGGCTTTTCTGGTGTGGTCAAAGTGACTGCAGGTGTACTGATGTAGGGTGGGAGTTGGTGCCACCTCAGTGGAGGCACTGCCCTTTAAGTGGAAGATGCAGTGCTAGGAGAGTGCGGGTAATGCATGGAGCCAGCAGCGGGCACTGGCTCATGTTGCAGGCGAGGCTGGGAGCTGTACCTCCTGGCTCAGCTCTGTGGGACTCTCCAGTGACTGGTGGGGAAACTGAGGCACCCATCCAGTTGTCCCTGCCATGGGCTTTCTTAGCCCTGGTGATGCTGTGCCTCAACATGATGAGCCAAAGGCTTGGGTCATGGGTTGGAGCTTTGAGTTTTTCCTCCTTCTTTTCACTTCCTCCTGTCAGCTGATCCATCTCCTAAACCCAGGCAGACTTGGGCTATCCCTCTGCCTCTTCTTGGGCAACTTATTTCCCAGAAGAGAGGAGATAGGCTCTGTTGTTTCAGATTGCTACACTTTAACATGTCTCTTATCTGGGCAGGGGAGGGGTGGTGGCATCTCTCCGTGCAGTGGCCCTTGGTTCCTGGCTCCTTAGGGCCTTTGCTTGACATGTGCTGTCTTGTTAGCAACCTGCTTCTTTCTCCTTTGAGGCCATAGCAAAAGAGTAGAGGGTGGCAATTCAGCGCTGGTAGTTGTCATGGCTCTAGTGATGTCCTTGATGCCTTGCAGGAGAAGATGGAGACCTGACTGTCCTCAGTAGCCTGAGATACAGGTGATCTTTGCACCTGGTGGAGCTAGCAGCAGCCTGGCATGGTGTTGATCAAGATCTTCTGTTAATTTGATGGTGGGTTGTCTTTTTTTTTTCTGTCCTGCCAAGGATATTTGCTGGAGGATGTAGTTGGACAAAATGCTTGTTTTTCCCTGAAGGATGTCTCTCATCTTACCACAGGTTTCACTCCCCTTTCCAGCAGCTAGCAGGATTTTTTGTAGGAAGCAGCAAGGGAGTATGGCAAGCAAGCTTGTGGCCCACAAAGGGTCTTGCACTGAGCAGGAGCACAATCTAACAGCAAGGTGCTATTGTACTTGCATAATGACACTCTGTACCTGAAAATATTCACCAGAAGACTGGTCCAGCAGAAAGCACATTAACCCCAACAGGTCACTGTGCTCTCTCTGACTTAAGTATTACACTTACTGCTTTGCAAATAACTCTATTCCCTATCAACCTGAGGAAAGTTAAGGCAACCTATAAAAAACAGGCCAATGAAAGCATCTGTTCTTTACTGTGAAGTGGGCAAAAAATATCCTCTCTAATGCTGCCTCTGCTTGACAGAAACTTATCTGTTCTGTACAACTTTGTCCTATTTCCATCAGGATATCAGCTCTCACCCCCTGCCATCGGTGGGCTTTACTGCAGAGCACAAAGCAACATGTCTCCTTTTGTTTTTGTATCAACAGCGCTCCTGCTGCAAACTGAAGCAGTGAACTAACAGGATTTAATTGACTAGTGTTGGATTTTCATGACAGACCCCCTGGGGCACACCAGCTCGCTCCTGATGGCAGCCTTTTATGCCATTGATTTTAAGTGTAAGACGGTGGCACAGCATGCAGATTATTGGAACAGCATTGACCATGTTAATTTACACTCTGGTTGGTCTTGATCTCTTGCAAGTGAAGGGTAAAACCATCATGAGGCCATGGATGCATATGGGGTGTGTGTGGGATGGATCTATACTATTTGAGCAAGCAGTATCCCAAGAGACTTTGAAATAAACATATGGGCTTCAGGTTCCAAATAAGAAGTTCTAGACTGATAAAATCACTTGATACATTAAATTTAAATAACAAAGGTAAAAACTTTCCTCTTGTCTGTGCTTGTACAAATCTAGAGTATATCCTGTGGCTGGGAAGGATTTACCCTTACAATTCAGACTGAAAACCAATATGAACATCTCTACTTTAGGGAACAAATGAAAGCGTGGGGTAAAACTGCTGTTTTGGAGTACTGGAAGGATTGCAGAGTGACAGAATCGACGTCTAGGTATTTCCAGACTAATTTTTTTTTACTTTGTTACTGGATACTGTGGGAACTGGAACTTGTCTGTGCCAGGTTTATGTGCCATGTGACCAGCCTGTAGCATATTGGCAGTGATTTATCTGGCCCTGCTCTAGCAGCACCTTGAGGGGTTTTTGTGCATCTATGCTTATACCAGGTGGCCTGAAGTGTCCACTGTGATCTCCATCCCAACTTCTCTGCTCCATCCTATGTCAGGGCACAGTTGAGGAGTCCTGCAAGCTTCCTGCTGGGTAATGTCTGGCGCTTCACCTCTCTGTCTAGAGCCTTAACTTGAGATGTGGCTTCTCCCCATGCTGTGAGCAGGTTGTATGTGCATCCCCATTGGCATCTCCTGGCAGTGGTGAGAGCACAGCAAACTAGACCACCTGAAGCACAGTGCATTTTGACAGAGGCAAGTGAGAGGTGAAGCAAAAAAAAGAGGATGAATGAAGAAAATAGTCACCCTGAGACAAATGTGGTATGATGGGCAAGATTAACTTACATAAAGGGACTGACTAAGGTAATAGAAGCAGGAGTCAAGCAAGATATTTTTAATGTGGTGCACAAACCCATTAATCAGGCCAAAATGTTGTTTATGTAACATTCTGTGCCTACACAGTATGTGAGGTCTATAAATCTATCTGATCTATATGGAAAATTTGTGGGTTGGGATGAGCAGAGAATGCAGCATCAAAATAGAAGAAAGCGACTGCCAGTAAAATCAGTGATTAAGAAGTATTGAAACAAACACACAAAACTACTGGAAATGACACCTCTGAACTGCTTGCACAGTGGGCTTCTTTTTGAGGCATGCAGTTATAAAATATAATGTTTACTTATCAAAGCCTTATAGCTGAGCCACTTTGATAGTATGGATTGCAAGTTATTGTCTGTTTCTCAAACTTGCTACTTGTTAGTTATGGAAGACCTTGAGTTAGAGGATAATTAAATGAAAGGACCATTTCAAAGAATTATCTGGATAATTAGTTGTGATAAATATGGTTTTGCTTTAGAGCACTGAAAAAATAGAAGTTACTGAGTTGAGACAGGAAATCATATGGGATGCCTTTCATGTGAACATATTTATTATCTATTTTAATTAGCAAACTAAGTCATAAATGTGTAATGTAGAAGTACTTGTCTGGGGTTTCTTTTTATTAAATGACTTCTGAAAGTCCATTATGCTGCACTTTATATATACATCTTTTTATGGCTTGTGACGTATAGCTACGTCAGTGGCAGCATTTTACAAAAGGACAGCAAAGTGAATTATGGAGAGATATTAACATTTGGATCTAAGCTGGATTTTTTGGTCTGTTGAGTTCTGGATCTGAAAGGTTTCATGCATATTTGACCTACTTCTAGTGGCTGGAGCTTTAGACTATTAAAGTACACAAAAGCTACTACAAACAACATTAATTCTGGCATTGAAACTCACCAAAGCAAGAAAAGTCTAACTGAGGTTGAAATACTTTCCTTAACTTTTTTTCTTATGCCTATCCCTGACGCGTGTGCAGAGCATGAAAACACATGCTGTTCTATTTCATAACAGGAATTTCTGAAGACCTTCCAGGAGCAAGAATTACCACAGAAGCTGCTCAATGTTGGCCTTTCTTACTGAAATTTTACAAGTTTTGCATTTTCGTCAGATCTTATCTTATAGTTTTTAGGGATCAAAAAGCAAGCAGGAAAGGTTCTTGCAGTAAAATATTCCATTTTCACCTGGAAATCAGTCTTACAGAACTTGCTGTTTCTGGCTGCGTTCTGGGTATATCAAACATGCATTCTTTGTTACTGTTGGAGAGGATTTTTGGAGGCATTGGAGAAATTACTTGGATTACATGGGAAATCAGGATCCAAAGGAAGCTCAGAGCTGAGGAATTTCTCAGTAATGCCCATTTTGCACATAGGTAGATAGTATCCGTCTCAAGAGGTTTAGGCATAATTTTCAGCTTTGAGGCACAAGGTAAAGTTTAAATAAGCAATTAAACACTGTGTTTTAAACAAGTTGCCCTGTACTGAGTGCTCATTCCCTGTGCAAGCATAATGGGGTAATAACAATTGCTATCTTCAAATTATATTGGCAGTATTCATAAATCCTAAATGAGATTGACATTCCAGTCTGTCAGGTACTGACAATCCATGGTAGGAGACCATCTTTGATTTTGAAAAATTCTTGGCTGAGTTGACAGGACAAGGAAAGGACAGCAGAGCCTTAGAGATTAAGTGATCTTGTGTCATGACAGAAGCAAAGGGCTGTACCAGATCTGACCAAAGTGGGTAAATTCAGGGTGAACTAGCAGATGAAAATCCTGGTATATCCTCATAGTTTCACAGATTACAAACATCTCAAACTGGATGTTGCATCATAGCAACTGATGAACTGATTCTCCATGAATTTCCTTGAAATGGCCTCGTAAATGTAGCATCACCACAACCTCCACAATTCAGTTGTTCTGAATGAGAAAATGCCTTTTTTTTTTTTTTTTTAATCTCCTGGCTGATTATTGCCATGGCTACCTCCTAGCTCTTCGATGTGAGAGTGGTCCCTTTCCTCCTCCTCCAAAGCATTTGTGATTTTTGTAGGCATCCCTTAAAGATTCACCTCCTTTAAGGTAAGAACAAGATTAGTTTTTAAGTGTCCTGACTTATTTCTGAGCCCATTTGGCTGTCCATACAATGTTCATTTACATTTTAGTGTGGACATCCATGTGTCCGTGCTGCCATCAGTATGTTTGCTTATGGAAAAAACCTCTCTTAGAGTTGTAAGGCACTTCATTAACATTCGTCCTTACTCACTTTTAATGTTATCGTGATTGTTCAAAAATCTGACCTGGCCTCAGAAAGCCAAAGAGCCTTGTTATCCCCTCCGGGGCTTTTAAACTTAGGCTTGTCATGGTACTAACTCCAGTTTATGGACTGAAGGTACCTCACTCCTGACTGTTAGGGGCATGAGTAGTTGACTCCATCTGATCCCCTCTATTATAGACATCCTCAGATCTCCAGATTCCAGCTACAGTCCCGTAAATAAAAGGTTTCCCTTCCTTGTGTACTAGCTGTTAACACACTGGAGAATGGTTGTTTGATAGCTTAATTTGCTTTTCTTTTTTATGATAGCATTTAAAGGAAACAACACGCTGTTGACAAGTGCTACAGCATTAAAGTTCCCTTAAATCCAGGGTCCTACCACTGGCCTGTTGAGATTTTTTCTTTTTTTTTGCCATGTGAGTAGCAATAAAGAAACCATACTAGATAAATGTTAGGATTTTCATCAGCTGTGGATTTAAGTTTAATTATAAGCCACAAATTCAAACGAGGCTTTCTGGTACTTTAGGATCTTCTAACAGAAGGAGGTCTCAAACATATCTCAGCTAATTTCAGTGGAGAGCGTGTGCTGTCTGCTGACTCCTATCTGAAACCAAGCAAAACTTGGCTGAATGTCACGCTGAGCTCACCCCAGTGTGGAGGGCGCACCCAGCAGCACATGAGGTGCGTTGTGCAAGTCTTTACAGTAGGAATCTCCTCCCCTGGGCAGGCAGCCAGACGTGAGCTCCCTTCCCACTGAAGTCTTACTTAGGCTGTATTTTGAGAACTTAAGTGATTCATTGACCTTGTATCATCCTTCAGCCCCAGAGTAATTTTTATCTTTTAATGCAGGACTTGAGTAGGATTCTTGTAATTCCTGAATCCTTGTGCAGATACGTAGTGCAGGCATGATTTTCGTTGTGAATTTTGGGGTTTGCCTGAGTTCTATCTCAAAATAAAACTTAATGTCACAGTCATAACCAGGCCTGCCAGTCCTTGGAAAATGGAGTTTATTCTTTAGCAAATAAAACTTTCAAAAGCTATATAGTTTTGCAAAATATGTCATATATAGCACTTTTTTGCACAGATAGAAAAATTATTTTGCTGTTTTTCATATACTTGCATGTGTACTTTCAGACATAAATTATTTGTTAAAAAGAGATGGGGTTTGGACTCTGGAAGCTTGAGGTCTGGTACTTTATTAATGCACTGTTTTCCCTTTGGACAAATTATCTTCCTTTCCCCATGTCCGCATTTGTAATGTAGTACAGGACTTAAAGTTACTCTCTTTGGCAAAGTGATGAGTAGAAAATGTGTGTTAGGTATTGCTAAATTCTCACTAAAATACTATTTTTGTCAAAAAGATCATCTGACAACTAATAAACCTTTAGCTTTTACAAATGTTATTACTTCCTATGAATTGTATTTCAATCATTTTACTACAAATTTAAGGCAATATGTAATCAAACCTTATCAAAACTATTACTTAAATAAAAATAATTTATAAAGAGTTTTTTCAGTCATTGAATTTTTAATAATATTTAGGAGACATTTAGCCAGAAACTTTCATAATATTTTATTTTATCTTAAGCAATGTTTTTCATTAAGTAGTTTGAGGAATAAAAATGTGTCAAAAACACACCTTAAGAGACAGAAAAGATTGTAGAACTCTTTCCTAATGGGTTTGGGTTCTAGATTTGACCAGTTCTAATTGTTGCAATGCATGTTTGTGTATGCTTCCTCTGGAAGTACTTGTTAATTTAAAGGCGCCGTAATGCAAGAGATCCCATTTTTGCAGATTTTAGTTTAGGTAGTAATCATGGAATAGGAATGACAGGATTTAACCTGAGGAGATTTTCAAAATATTTTCTTCTTGTTTTTTTGTTTGTGTTTGTTGGTTTTGTTTTTTTGTTTTGTTTTGTTTTGTTTTGTTTTTTTTTTAAATACATGTGCATAGCCACTTTTTTAATGCAGTTTGATGTTATTGCTGCATCAGACTGTATGTGCGGTGTCACCAAATGTGTTGCTACAGGTTTTTGGAGAGCTTATAGTGCAGGGGTCTTGAGAATTATTAAAGGAAAGTTCCATGTTGCAGTTTTCTCATATTTCTCTTATTAGCACAGCAGCATCCTGAAGGACCCCTCAGGATGATTGTTTGTGCCCCGCACTGTGCACATTAGAAGAGACGCTTCTGTGATGAGCACAAGTGATTTATACATGCACGTTCAGCCTACTCTAGGGAAACCTCTCTATTTTTTATGAGATACAGGATTGAAAGGATTTCTCTGTCTTATTGAATTAAATCCCCCTGCAGTCCCAGGCAGCCACCTTACACATTACCTCCACAAACCAATAAAACTTCACTGTAAAATAGCTAGATTTCTTGCTCCTTAGTGCTTCTCCAGAATTTCATTCCTCTGATGGTTTGAAATCACACTCCCAGCTTCTATCTTTTTGTTCTTGTGCCAATGCTGGCCTTTAGCTTAAATAGCTCTTCTTCTTCTCTGGTGTTTACCTCTTTGATATGTTTATAGAGAACAATTACATTCCCTCTCAGCCTTCATTTGTTAAACAGTTTCTCCTCAGATAAGCTTTCTATTTCCCTGATCATCCTCGAAGCTGTTCTGTACACCTGCTTCAGTTTAAAGAGCTTAAATTAATCATTTTTTTTGGAATGTGGATCACCAGAGTTGCCCATGGGTCTCCAAAGGACATTTTAGCAGTTCCCCATGCCCTGTGTCTTGTGCAATTACTTTTGCTCAAGATCACTGGTAATAAGATAGCTCACTCATGTCTTCATTCTCCTCCCATCTTCTGACTGTGTTTCCCATCCACCTCTTACTACTTACTACTACTGCCCTCAACTGCAGTATTTCATCCCTTTTCTCCAACCTCCTTTTAATTATTAGTGTTTTATTGTATGGCAATGCTCACAAGATTTGTCTTATCAGCATATTACTTAACTGCCTTCATACTTTTTTTGCTGAGTCCACGAACATAAATATTGCTTAATAAGACTGTCTATGAAATCAGTCTTTGAGAATACCCGTATTTGCTTCCTTTCAGCCCCTTGCTAAGTAGCTGGTACTGTCATATTGTCTAGGTCATTTCCCATGGAGTGCTATAAGAGATGTTCTTCTAAAGCCCAAATATACTGTAGAAAGCAAGTTGTTAGGTTAGTCCAACCTATTTCAGATTAATCTATTTTGAATTTAATTTTACCATTTTCCCTTATTTCTGTGTCTTTGATTATTGCTTCTTCCAAAATGGATTCAGGTATGTCACTGGAATTTATTACTATTACTTTTTACTCTTTCTTAAGTGCAGGTAGTATATCTGCTGTTGCTATCACAATATATCTCATATGACAGTTCGAGAGTTTTTGAATAGATGTGGACACATCAATTGCATGAGCTAAGGTCCTTTGACTTTTTGGTCCATCTCACTTTAGCATCTACTTTTGTGCCTTTATTCTACATCATCTGAATATTCTGTACTGTCATCTTTAGTGAAAATATGCTAAAGTGCTTGTTTAGTTTATGGGCCCTACCAGGACTGTGTTTAATATTGATCCCATCTCCAGTGTCTAACGACCTTGCTCTTTTCTTTATTATTTATGTATCAAGCTAAAAAAAGATTTACTGTGCATTTACTTTTTCTTTGAACACCTTCCACTTGTGTTATGACAGTTCTTGATTTATCCTTTATATATGTCTCCAGTAAATGTCATCATGTCTTCTCACCATCTTTTCTTTTTGTTCATTCACTCTTTCTGTGTAGGTCAGATATTTTAAACCTCTGGCCAGTCCAGTTGTTTATCCTTGGATGCCAGTCTACGTCTTCCTTAAAGTATTCAAAGTAGACACAATACTAAAGTAAAGACTTTACATAAAACCGAGAGAGAAAGTACTACTTCATATATTTCACAGACTATCCTCCTGCGTATATATTGTGGTACCATGTGTGTTTGTGTCTTTTGTATTAGCCCCACATTGCTGAACTGCATTTATTTTATAATCCCTTATAATCCTCACACCCTTTTATGCTGAATTGCTACTTAACCAGTTGTTCCCTATCTTATATTGTGCAAACTGATTACTCCTGCCTAAGTGTTGTGCCTCATGCTTATCCTTCCAGTTGAATTGAATCCCATTTTTGCAAGCTCTTTATCCAATTTGCCAATGCAATTTGAGTTTAAGTCCTGTCCTCCATTGTTCTCACAGCTTTAGTCATTGTTTATAAACTTAATAAGCATATGCTGTATCCCATCATCCGCATCATTAACGAAAATATTGAATGGCCTTGGACTGAGGGCACAGTTGCAGGACTGCACTAAATACATTCTTCCATTTTTATAGCAACCTATTAATTGCTGTTGTCTTAATATAAAGTTAAGAGGTGGTTTTCATCTCTTTCCTGTAGGCATCTTCACTATCATTTTTAATGCAGATGTCTGTCCAGCAGGGTCTATAAGTCTTTCCTTACTCTGTGTTTAGAATGTATATACCAGATTTTATTTCGTCCATTTGACTTGGAGGGGTTCTCTTGGTCCTTGGGATCTTCAGTTCAATTGACTTTAATAAACAGGTCTTAAAGCTGACCTGCTTAAAAAAAACAGACTGTAATTATGAGCTGGAATTGTCCCACCTTTCATTTAAGTTGATTTGAATCATACAGTCCTTTTTTACTATTTGATGTTTGATAATGTTCTTACCATTTAACAGTCTATATTACATTGTCTTTTGTTGGTTCGATGACTGGTCAGTAAAGTTTTTCTGTTACCAGTCTGGTAGGTCCAGGTTCTTCTTTTGACAACAGGATTTACTTTTTGGTCTGCTTTGGGGATTTTCTTGGTTGGGCTTGCATGAGAGTCTGCTACTACAACATGTATTTAGCTAATTGCTGATTTTTAACACTTTCTCTGGCATTCCCTGGTGAGAATGACAACATGCTGTATGTATAGTCATTGGCTTGGCATTTGGTTTGCGTTTTGCTGTGGTTGGGTGTAAGGTGGTCCTGAGGATGCTCAGGTCTGGCTGCGGGGTCTGAGTTCGGTGTGCTGGGGTGCTCCAGAGACTGGGGAATAAAGGAGGGAACCCCCCTTTTCTGCTTGCTCTTGAAGCCCAGATAGATGTAAAAATAATTACCATATTCTGGTATTTAGCAGTCACTTTGGGCTCACCTGTAACTGCTGGGGGTTGCTGTCCTGGTGGGGCTCAGGAAGAGATGCAATCTCAATTGAGACAGTGATCTATCAGGTCTTCTTTGCTTTTAAAACTATTCTATAATTTATTTTAGGAATATTGCAACTTTTCCAATTTAGAACCTTTTCTCTTTCCTCTCCCACCAACTTTCATCACTGGATAAAGAGGAAGGTGAAAGCATTAATACACCTACAGTAATGGTGATCTGCATTTTTGTTGACATAGCCAACTTTTTGTGCAGCTTTGCAGTGGCCATGAGGATGCAATGAAATTTGCTTATTGGAAATCATCTGGAGTGTGAAATGGGACTTTGTTAGAAGAGGGACACTTATCCATTGATTTAATTTATCTTTGGCTTTTGGTTTGTTGGGGGTTTTTTGTGTGTGGTTTTTTTTTTTTTTTTTTTTGCTAATTCAGATACAGGGATACCCAGATATTTGAAATTCCCTTTTACTGAGGAATTGATGTCTAACACTTTGATTTTGCTTGGACTCTTATTGAATGAAAACTTGCTGGGTTGTATTTACATTAATTGGATAACTTTTGAAAGGAGCTCAGCTTTTGTCTTTTGTGTGTATAAGATCTGATTCCTTGCTTTCTTTTTTCAGCTCTTTGAACACTAAAGATTTACATGTTCCCTGCTATGTATCTGAAAACCAGCCAGAGATCCTGCTAGATTTTCGTGTAGGCTTTGTGCTGTTTGCAAGATTTTCTTGGAAGCAATCAGACATATCTCATTTCTCTATTACTTTTTAATATATATTCTTTTGGTATCTCCAGATATATTCCTCTGCTTTTGGAGATATGAGGCCATTATCATCCCATTTAAAAATTTCCAAGCATAAGATCCTCCAAGATTTTCAGAATAAAGCATGCTCAGCTGTGACCCTCGGATTGGTGAGCAATAATGCGGCCAGAGTATTGAAACGTCATACAAAAAGAATATATATTGTAAGTTTATTTTCTTTTATGTGTTACTAGCAAATTTAATAACATTGCTCCTACTAAAATGTTGCTTTTTTAATAAGTCAGATTATGGACTATTATGAAACAGCTACGTTTAGGAGGAGGGGAAAACTGATATAAAGCAAAACCAAGCTGAAATAGACCTTGGTCCAGGCTGTTTCCTGGGATGCTATTTGGTGCTTGTAAATTCTGACTCTTCCTCTGGCTGTAATGTGATGTGTGACAGCTTCAGCTTTCTGCCTGAATGATCTCATCACACACACGCACAAAGAGCCAAAAGTGAAAAAATGAAAACTCTCATATTGCTTATCTGCCTATCTTATTGGTGAGGAGAAACTCATAATGTCTGCGCAGAACTTCAGACATAAAAAATGCTATATAAATGCTTAGCATTATTACAACGAACAGAGAGAAGGCTGAGAATGGGATATGATTGCTATCTATAAATACATTAGGGAGGTAAACTCTACAAAGGAAAAGAGATATTTAAGGCAGAGGACAATGCTGGTGCAAGAGGAAACAGATGTAAGAGGGCCATGAATAAATATAGGCTGGAAAAGGGAAGGTTTTTATTAGAGTGATGCAGCAGCCTTCAAGACAGAGTCACAAGGTCAAAATCTTTCCTGGTATTAAGATGGAGCTTCAGATGTTAGGATCGTATGCTGTGGCTGCTTGCCCAGAGGGAAACTGAAAGTTTAGGAAATCCTTTCCATTGCTCACCTGGTTGACCAGAGAAATCTTTGGTTACAACCAGACATTCTTCAGAAGGTCTCACCCCTCCCAGTATGGTCACAACCTGAACTTTTCCTCCCTCTGAAAGAAAACAAAGAAACAGAGTGTGAACTGGTTTTGTTTCCCCAAAGAAAACCTGTTCATCTTTGTTTTAACTGACTCATGCCTTATATCCAAGGATAGTATCTCTTTGCATCATCTTATCCACAAATATCCTGCAAGAGCGAGGTATAGCTTGCTGGAGGTGGGGTAAGGAAGCATTAGGGAAGTATAATTTACATATCAGTGCGATTTGTTGCTAGAGCACTCATTCCTATGATCCTAAAACTCCATGCCTGGGCAGGCAGGAAAATGGGGAAGGAGAGTTATTCAAAGAGTGGACAAATGTAGATGTGGTTTGGCTAAATAATCAAGTGAAAGCAGTTGCTCTGTCTCCAGGTGCAAAGAGTGACAATGTTGTTCTCCGTGTGAACCAGCTCAGATGGCTTGGATTTTTGCATGGGAACTTGGGCTTCTCGAGACCTACAGGAAAAAATACAATACAGTGAACAATAAGTGCCACATAGCAGTCAGCAGGATATTCCAGTTGGCTGACTTGAGTTATCTAGTGCAAGCAGCAGAGTGGAGGGGTCTTTCTTTCATCAATGGAAAGAAAAGCTTCTCCAGAGGCAGTTTGCATCAGGAACATAACTCCAGCTTCCACTGCTGTAAAAATAGCCCCGTGGGACTACCTAGCAAGGCTGGGAATATAATAGGGCAGAGACAAAAAGCCTCAGAGTTTGCTGTTTGGAAATCTACAACTTTGATGAAACCCAACTAAAAATAATTTCAGTGTGTGGAAGTCTTTGTCACCTATTGTTAGGAAGGGTCTTGAACCTTAAAGTTGGTAGTCACCTGCTACAAACTTCACAGGTAAGCACCATTCTGGGCAGTTGGATTAGTGTCGTATGCTGCATAAAATTTGTGCAGAAAATTTCTACTTGTGGAAACATAAGCTTACTGATAATTACAGTCACTCTATGCTATTAATTAGAGGCTAAACAATGATATTGCTGTTGCCATTGACAACTGAGTCTACAACCTTGGTTTTTTGGATACTAGCATTAGGGAAAAAAGTCTGTTCCCTATTTGCCATGGTATAGCAAAGGCAGAAAGACTCTGAGGCTTGCAGCTCAATAAAAAAGGTAATGTGCAAAGTGCTCTGTGTTCAAGTTGGCCTGTAAATTTATATTCATGTACTAAGAAGGCCCTGGTGGATCATTTGCCTCCAAAAGGCAGTCAGTGCTGTCACCTTGCACCAGAAAGAGATCAAAATGGCACTGCACTGATCCGCAGTGACTGTAGGCTAGTGCTCAGAGCTTGGTGTTGAGGTGAAAGCAATTCTAAGATTCCAGTTCAAGGGTGATGAATTTCAACTATTCTTGTGAGACTTGTGCCATAAGTCAAAGGAAATATTTCTGGCTGCAGTCCTCATTTTTTTACCATGAAAATGGCAGGCTATGTTTGTTTCTTGGGTGATAAGCCCAGCCTGATGCTTTGGGTTGCTAATATGGTGCAAAGCAGCTGCGACGCTCTGCGGATTTGGGCTGGTGCTTCTTATGGGAATGGGGCTACCTGGGGGAAGCCAGACCCCTCACACATAATTTGAAAAGTGGATAGCTTTTTTTTGTCTGTTATCTACAGCCTGCTCTCCTATGTTCCATCATTTCCCTACAGGAAGCAGCTACTAAAGGTTATTTTGAAGTAACATGAATGGGTTAGGGAAGGGTAGATTTTTTTTGGTAATATGTGAAGAACTGCATGATGTGAGGTTAGAAAATCATTGAATTTTCTCATCCTAAATGAGTTTGATCTTTGTCAGAGCCATTTCCCACAAAACTGTTTAATTCTGTAAAAGAAATGGTGGTGTCTTAGTTCTCATATTCCACCCTGATCCTGAAAGCTTAACCATTTTCATTTATGGCCCTTCTATTTCACGTGTTTTTTGTCAAATTTCAAATCACAGCTGAGTTACTGCTGACTGCATCAATAACAGTGATGATTTCTGTGAAACAATACTTCCCAGATCTGTTAAATCTCCCTGAAGTACATTTGCTGAAACACTTTTCTATGTTTATATAACTGGTTGGGTCATTAAAGAATTGAGAGGGGATTAAAAAGAGATGGGAAAAAACCCACTCTTTCTGTATCTACATTTACAGTGATGCTTTGACTGGGAAGCACTTGAGCGGTGTCTCAGTTGGGCAATCTTCTCTCAGTGCATCATAAACAGTCTTTGGCTAATATATTGCTCCTACTAGTTTCATGTACATGAATAACGCAGACCATCAGTGGACTGAGAAAGACCCCAATAAATTGGACAAAAGTAATGAAATGTGTCTATATTAGGATACAGAAACCCAGAGAGGCTAGCACTCAGCTCCCCACTTGTTTTCACACAGTATCAAGTACAAATTAAACTGTGGTGTATTTCTAGATGCGGAATCCTCTGGATAGTAAGGATTATTAACTTTAGAGGATATGTCTACATAAAAAATGGCAGCGTGGGAAGCACACTTTGCTGGTGTTGATTAAACTGGAGTACACATACCCCCAGTCCCTGGCAAGATTGCAGCAGTCCTGCTGGAGTCCGTGTTGCCACATCTTCATACTTCCTGCAGCTTACACTAGCTAGATTAAATATACCATGGGACACGTTCATAGCCTGCACCTCAACCCTGCTTTTGCCAGCTGCATAGAGATGCTGTGAATGTAAAACAGGAGGAAACCTCTTACCAGAAGCAAATGCATGCCCACCCCCACCACTGCACTCATAGTCTCTCTCCGTCCTGGCAAGTTTAAGGGTTTGTGTACCAGGGTGGGTGATGACAACAGGTCACAGCCATCTGCGGACCTGTGCAGGCTGACACTGCTGCCCCTTCTTTGCACTGCTCATGCAAGGGGTGGCCACTGCAAAGAGAAAGTCACTGGCCTTTCCTGAATATCAAGATTGTCTGTCAGATTAAATTTTGTTGGCTAAAGAAAACCCACAACCTCCAGGGAATAAGCTTCTGCTTTGCAGAAATTTGTTAATTAGTTAATTGAGTGCCATCCCTGGCTTGTGCAACCACTGTATCACATGATCTCCTTCACTGTAAGACTCTATGTTAAAACCAGTTTTCTTGTCTCTCTTATTCCCACCGAAAAACTCATCTAATTCTTGAGTCCATATTTTTCAAGACCAAGCAATCCAATTTAAAGCTTGTACTCATTCATTCGTGGGTGAACTCTGATTTTAGCCTAAATAATTTAGTTTATAACAATCATCCTCCTTTCAGTCTTCCTATCTCAAGTTTCTTCTGGACTCCTAACCAAAAATAGTTCTTCATTCCTTTGATTATCCCTGTAATTCTTTCTTGTACCTCTTTCATTTGAAATTTTATTTCTCCAAATAACAAGCATCCTTCCTCACATCTACAGAAACAGCTCTTGTTTATGCTTGCTAGGATGACATTTGCTTTTTTCACAATGCCCTCATTTTAGTGGCTCATAGCCCTCCTACAAATCAGCAAGCAGAAACAAGTTCTTCTCCTTCGTCATTTCCAAGGGAGGAGCATTGTCTATAGGACGATTTCTTGCTGTTAGTCCCAAAGATTGTGATCCTTCAGATCACAGTTCTTTCAGATTTCTCCCCATTTTATTAACCTCGTCTTCAGTGTTATCCATTTCTTTATGTACTGTTTTTCCCTGCACTGAAAACACTTTCCATTTGTGAGCTATTTTATTTTTTCATCAGTGTTTTCCTAATGTTTCTTCCCTGATCATTAGTGACTTTTATAAAGTTATATAAATTGGGGTCAAAGCTGGTTCTTGAAGAACCTCATTTATAATCTCCTTTCAGCTATAAACCTTCCCTTTCAAAAAGTACACTTTGTGTCTGACTTGAGACAGCTTCTCATCCTCACAATTTCTCTGCTAATCCCTATCTCTTCCTGTTTTACTAATGTGTTATCATAGACTTCACTAAAGTTAAGACAGATAGGATCAATCACATGTCCTTTGTCTAGAATGTAGGCTATCTTGTCAAAGATATATATGAGGTTAATCTGGTACAATCTACTTTTGTTAAGACCATGCTGTATTTTATGCCATTTTCATTTGACCTCCATGTCTTTAATTATCTTTTCCCTTAAAAGCTGTTCTGAAGCTTTGCATACCACTGAAGTCAGAATTCAAGGACTGTGGTTATCCACATTCCTTCTCCCCTGCTGGCTAACCCTTCCTAAATACACGCACTATTTTTTCTAGTCATCTGTTTTATGGTACCTCGTAGATTTATTACGAAGTATTGCTAGATGACCAAGAAGTTGCAGGTTGTAGTAGTGCATTTCTGATTCATGCCCTTTATACATTGGCCTTAGCATGTGCTGATGCTTGTAGGGAATTTTTGCACAAACAAAAACAACCCACAGGAGTAAGACTTGCATACACAGAAGTGTAGTGAACAGAGGACCACAAGTAGGATAGAGGATCACAAGTAGTTTTCATGGCATTTTGGCTGAGAAAGGTTGGGGGAAAAAAGTGGAACCTGTCCCTGGAAGGTGAGTTAGACTGATGCACCTCAGCTAGGCCGTCTCTCACTTTGTTGTTAACTATCTTAATAAGGGGAATTACCTGACTGTGCAACCAATGTGGGAGCTAAACCATTGTAAGCTTCCATCTGTGACAGTGTGGTGGACGCTCTTCAGCAAGGGGTGTTGCTGGGCTGCTGTCACTGTTAATTAAAAGCACAGAAGAACATTTAAACTAGAACCTGGAGAAGATCCCACAGGTGTGGGACTAACACAAACCCCAGTACATCTCCAGAAAGGACTGGGGAAATTTGCAAGGAATAGGGAAAGCAAATCAGGCTGGTTAGACCTCGGCTGACTGACAGGACATCTGACTGAATGAGCAGTGACATCTCCAAATCTGCAGATGATACTAGGATTTTTTTTGGTTAGCTAAATACTGTGCTGATGGTGAGGACCTCCAGAAAGTTGCCCACAAAACTCAGTGGGTGAAAAAAGCATCAGATGAGCTTCACTGCAGATAAATGTAGGGCGATACAGTTAGAAATAATCTAAATTGTGTTTATGCAATGCTGAGCACTTAACTGGTAGTTACAACTCCTGAAAGAGATCTTGGAGTTGTGCTTGACAGTCCTCTAAAATCACTGCTTGGATGTGGTGTCAGCCAAAAAGTCAGCACAATGTTGGTCATCATTAGGAATGGACTGAGAGCAAACCAGAAAGAACTATTTTGTTCTTATATAAAACCTTGATACATCTCTTGAGTACTTTGTGTGATTCAGGTGTCCAAAATTTAAGGACATAGTGGTTACAGAAGAGATACCAGGAAGGTCAACAAGGTAAGAGCGTGAAGAAACTGCCTTATGAAGAGAAACTAAAAAGGCTGGGATTTCTCAGGTTGGAGTGAGGGCTGAGGGGAACGCGATGGTTGTTTATGATGTCGGGAATTGGTGGATAAGGTAATGCAAAACCAGGACCCAGACTTTGGGGGTCTAGTCTGAGGTCTAGGTCTTTTGACTGCTAACCTAGACCTGACCTTGTCTAGTGCAAGACTAGAACAAGAAGTATGCATTAAAATTGGTTTATTAGCAGAAATTGGTTTAAAATAGACACAAGGAACTACTTTTTACACTGCAGAGAATTAATTTCTGAATCTCTTGCAGCAGGAGGCTGTGGAGATAGATTGCATCAGCGGGCTTAGAACAGAAATGCGTAAATTCATGGACATTTAATTAGGTCCATAAACCGAAGCTAATAGAAATAGTCATGGATGTACCCCCTAACATCTTCAGTCCAGGAGCTATGGAATCTGGAGGAGTGTGAGGATAATAAATAGCTAAATAGCTGCCTCTCTTGCTGCTATTGGACAGTACTGGGCTAGGAGGTCTGACCCAACAGGGCTTTCCCTATGGTCTTTGTGTTGCAAATGCCCCTGACCACATGGGGTTTGGTGCTGTAAGCAGACTCCTGAATGGGAAAAGACAGTCTCTCAAAAGGGTCCTCAGTCATCTTCCAGAGGAGTCATTACTATTCCAGTGGGAACCTCTGCATATTGCCCAGTTCACTACCAACATGTCTTTCTTGACTGCTAAGACTGTGTATTTGGTTCTGGCTGAAGATCAGAGCTACTCCATATTCAGCTTTTCAGCCTGCACTGGCTATCCCTCTCACTGAGGAGAAAAATAAAAATAAAAAAGAATGTATATACATATGTAAACACATAAGAAAGTTAGAAGTGTGTTTATTCAAACTAAATATTTTTGAGTGACTTTGGTTGAGGCTATGAATAAAGGCAGTTACTTATTTGATTGAAATCCTCATTAACTTCTTATCAGCCCTCCCTCTTAGTAAGTCCCTCACCTTATAAACTCCATTAGCTTTGTGTGTTTTGGGTAGTGTGGAATGTTTGCAGGGACAGAGAAATTATAGGTTATTTTCCATTTCCTTTCAATTTGTTTTTACCTGAGGGGGAATCTATCATTATGTGGCCAAGTAAGAAAAGATGGAGCTGTACCATGCAAGCCCTTTTCAAGATAACAAGATACTTCATTTCTTGCTTTTGTCTGATGTCACTACTGGCCTTTTCCAGTTTGTCCTTTAAAAATATCTGTGCATATGAATGCAGAGGGCTGACGCAATGTCTGTTATGAGACAGCCCACCATAGGGTCCTCCAGAGATTTCAGCTTTTCACACAGAAGCATTGTTTCTGAACAAGGTGGTGCTGGGAGGGAAACTGAGAGAGGCTGGACATGCTGATGCAGTTAGATGGCAAGATTGTTAGGGTTAGGGACCACATTTGTACTCCTGTGTTTATTAAAAAAAAAAAAAAAAGAGTTCACTAGTATTTGGTCTTGGGAGGAGATGAAGCCTTTAAGGAAAAAGGAAAACAGACTGAAATAAACAAGGAGGGATAAGGATACCTTGGATACCTTTGAAGCTCTAACTCACAGTGCGTGTAAAAACAGAACAGGAATTATAATAGACCTAGCTAAATAAGATTTGGATCCAATTTAAATAACCCAAAACATTAAATACCAGCTAAGACATTCCCAGCTGTAACAAGCAGAGGAATGCAAATGTACTAAATTGAGCAAGACAGGGTGGGACATTATACCATTCTCACATGGAACAAGTCAACATCTGCTTTTCCAGGAAGAAGGTGGCTTTCAGTGGAAGGTTCTGCTGAGATTTGTGCTCCTGCCTAGATGGGAGCTTACAGCAGTCGCTCAGCCCCCTCCAGGTTTCATTGGCAGCTTAACTTGCTGTGAGAGTGAAGGTAAGAGACAATGCACCACTCTCCAGAAGACAATAGTTGTGAATATTTCTTTTTAAAGTCCATTATCTCATGACCCTCAGAGTATGGAAAGCTTGCAAAGAGAACTGGGAAAGAGGAGTGCTTCCAGCTCAGCTGATGACTAAATCCTGCCTTTGCCATCAAAAAACACTCAACAAAGTGGTCCTGCTCTGTCTTGCAGGTCATGACTTAGAACTCAGTGCCTCTCTGTCCTTTATTCGGTGCCCAGGCTAACACAGTCTGCAAAGTACCAAGCACTTCAAATTCAGGGAACCGTACTCTTAAGAGTATTTGTAGTTACATACAGTACCTCTCTTTATTTACTTTCCTCACCCCTTTGTAGTTACAAAATGTCCCCAACATCTTTAATACAAATTAAGCACTTTATAATTTCATATCAAAACTTATATATAAATATTTTTCAAAAACAACTCCAAACTATCTAGCTTCACTATGTTGTAAATTGCATTATTTGGCACCATTGCTTCAGTGCTGTGTTAAAATGACGAAAGGCTTAGAAAATCAGAACATGGTGATTGATACGGAATTCAGTTTATCTGCCTAAGAAGATGTGATGAAATGAAGATTTGTATGTGTACGACTTAAGATTTATCTTTGAAATTGGAGGCTCTTCAATGTATATCAGGGTTACTCGACAGACTGTTTTGAATGCAGCATTCTTAATCTCACTGTTGGTCCAGTTGTCTCCTACGCCTGTGTTGAAGTAGACTGCAAAAAGTGGTGTGTGTGCATGAATCTGCCAGTAAGACAGATTTGCTCCATTTACTCCTTGGAAACAGGATTCCCATTTTCCCTTCTACCCCCTTGAGAAATTGGTTAGTAGATCCCTAAGAATATTGCTGAATAATATAAACTCCTAATAGGGAACTGTGCTCCCATGGTTCCCAGTCAGTACGTTTTTGAGGAGGGGACTGGAAGATGATTAAAGAAAGATGAGACTGATGTTGTTCTAGGGACTTTTTCTCCTTTTCTTTTATACCAGGGGCAAGATGATTTTGTGGTGGTAGTGAGGCAGACAGGAATATGAATACAGTTGTGTGTACCCCAAAAAGAGAAGTGAGCTGGAGAGAAGTGTTTATTAGTCTCCCAGTGGTCTATAGTGTTGCCTGAAGCATAGGTGCTACACCGGTCTTTCTACAGCTCCCTTTCAAATTCTCTCTGCACTCCAACTCTGATGCCCTTTTGAAGAATTAAGTTCTAGTTCATAATATCCATACAACCATAGATCTGGGAGAGAGGTACTTTACAGGTTAGCACTGGCTCAGAGGAGGGGAAGGGGGATGGACGCAGCGGATAACACTGTTCTCTGCTGAAGCTGTAGGGCTCACTGCCATGGTACTCTCTCTGTCAGGGACAGCCTTCCTCAAACCCTCAGGATCTGAAGGCGGCTTTCCAGGATTTTATGACTTTCCATCTGCAGTTTAATCCACAGAATCAGTTGGCCCCTGATGATCAAATTTCCCTCCATATTCAAAGTATGGAAAAAAGGACGCACAAGGATATGTCTGCACCAGAGGGCAGGACAGTGCAACAGGAGCAGATCTGTAGAGTCAGAGAGCTGCTCCTGGGTGCCCAAGGTCTGCACTATGTGACTGTTGGCAACTTTAACCTCAGACTAGCTCTAGGCTGCCTGTTGATCCAATGTGCATTCATAGCTAGACCACACCAGGCACACCTCAGGGGTGCATCTTTTGGTTTGGCTTCATTTGAAGGGAATCCAGTTTGCAGTCCAGAGACCTCTGCAATGTGAACTCAAATGCAGGAAAGGGAAATATTAGGAAAGTAACTTCAAAGGCGCTTTCCTGAGCTGAACTAAAAACTATCACCAGGTGCACTTTGTGCAGAAAGCCCAGTGCCCATTCTGCTGTCCTCTGGACGGTATGCGTGCTCTTTGAACCATGCTCTATAGCCAGAGTATTTCAGGAGAAGAAGTGGGGAGTGGAACAGAGGCAAAGAATACTAATTAAATGATTATCATAAATAAAACATAAGAATCAGCTACTATATTTAAATTTAGACTATTATTTTTCTTCCTGTTAGGAGTCTGGAATGAACTCTGCCAAAATATTAGGATTTCTGACTGACTTGTCACTCCCCCTCAGCCATCTTTAAAATGGGTCAAAATGTAAATGCAGTATATTGTACATGTAATGAAGTCTTCCTCCAGCAGCTGATTCACTGACAGGAAGAGTCTATTGCCTAGTTACAGCTAAAAGATTATTCTGAATTTTCAAGGTGGAAATGTATGCTTTTTTTTGGTGGTGAAGGCCCTGAGTTTGACTCTCAATGTTTATAACACTACAAGAGTGGAAGTTGCGAAGTCAGATTTTCTGCTGTATAACCTGGTGACACCGTAGCGATCGACACCAGCTGAGGATAAGGGTCATAGGCTGATATCCCATTTTGGCAGAAGCAGGGGTGCAAGGCCAACCTCTGAGGCAATGTTGGGGAGCAGCTGTTGTAACAGTTCATGCAGCCATGCTGCCATTTTGACTTGCAGCTCTCTGAGGAAGAAACCTGCAGTGATTATGAATTTTGGTCAGTCAGATAGCAAAGTCCTTGGCTACTCATTGCACTTACCTTCTGGCATCTTTGAGGAAATGATTCTGACCATGAGGCTATGGCTAGGGAGTAGAGGAATTATAGGGAGCTGGCTTTGGAGAGCTCAGTATGTTCAGTCATATGCTTCAGCACAGTAGATAAACTGAATGGCAGAAGCTTAATATTCAGTACCAGTTTGCCTCCCAAACCAAGCAGTTCAAGAATTTTAGGGTTTTAGAACAATGCTTGCAATTGAAACTTTTTTGAAAGCTCATCTTTGAAGACACATCTTTGGTAGGTACCAGCTAATGCACTAACACTAAAATAAACAGAAATATCTCTGACTGTCTTCAAGGGTGTCATTCTTTATGTCAGCTGAAGCACATGCCACAAATGTAACTGGAAATATACCACTTCAAATTAAATCCTTCTTTAGGCATTTATACTTTGTTTTGCACTGTAGCATTTTACCCAATATTCTAAAGATCCAAATAGACTTAAGTGCCTTCTAGAAATTGGGGCTTCTGATTTTTAGCCATGGATAACCAAGATCTCTTTTCTTGTTCTCTAACCCACAATGGGATTTCCTCCCTCTCCCTTTTCTCTTTTGAGTCATCTTAGCACATTAGGCAGACCCTCTATCCCACACAGCCCCTCTAGCACAGTTAGGTGACTTACCTCTCTGTACAAGCTCTTTTTCAGCAGGCTTAAGATGGATGAGGTCACGTCTTTGATTTAATAAGGACTCTACAGTGCATCTGGGAAACTTGGGGCTAGTATCAATCCTGCCTTGCCTTCAAAATTAATTGAAAAAGCACTTCACCAGTAGCTTGATGACTACCTCAGAACACACAGACTAAATGAAAAGAGCCTGGTTTTCATTCTGGATAGTCTCTGCCCATAGCTCCCATAAAATTTATGGACAGTAGTCTCAAAAAAAGGCAGTCTTCCTGAACCAACATTCACCTGTCCCTCGACATAATTTTAGCACATCTCTCTCTCTCAAAGTATGTTTATGGTTGGATGTTTGCCGACACACTGATGACAATCTTTCTATATGTACACAGGCCGGTAATAGCTTTTGAGAAAGTATTATTGAAGGGTATGATAAAAATTGCTCAGTGGCCAGAAAGCAGTCACCTTAAGTCTAAGTGAAACATAAAGAGCCAATTAGAGACTTCTGGAGATGATAAATAGTCTGTTTGGATAATTTTAAAAGATTCACTAAGCAATGGCTTCTTCTCATAAATGCTAACTGCATTAAAATCCAAATGTCATCTGAATAAAATATTGTATACGGTCATCCTATTAGGTTAGCTATTGCCTTTAAGGAACCCGCATACCTAATGGATCTAATTGCTAAAGGAACATTAGAAAATACCAGGTTTTTGTACAACATATTAGACTATATTCAAGCAAAAATAGTTCAGTGATTAATATTCTCTCTTTCTAATTCTAGAGATGAAATCTGAAGCAAGCATTGAAATGGTCCACTGAAATTGTAAATAGCATGCATGTGGGGAAAAGATAGCAAATTTGTGCTAAATGGTAATTCTAAAATATTACAAAAATAATGTTCTGAGCATAATTGTATTCCATTAGAGTGGATAGGTGCCTGGCAACAAAGCTGAACAAATGTATACATACTGGAAAAAGAGTATCTTGATGGAAAAGGCTCTTGTTTAGCTCAATCTGTGTATGCACGGATTTTGGTGGTGAACACAATGGGAGATGCTGAAGCTGAAAAAAATTAAACCACTTTAGAAGGAATACAGCAGCTGGGAGCAAGATGCTTGCTTTTCTGGAAGGTCCTGATGCTCCTTTCAGAAAGGACAGCTGAACACGTGTTCATAAGAGAGCATTATATGAAAGCCACTGAATAAAAGAATGATGCTTTGATATTTTGATGTCCACTGGAAAAATATTAAGACAGGGTTGAGAGTGGAGGGAAGTGTAGGATTTTTGGTTTGTTTTTGAGGTTTTTTTAGGTATTACTTTCCCATTTCTCCAAAGCATGAACTAAATCTGATGGTGTTCAATATGCCTAAAAAAAGCAGGCACATGATGTTTCATTTTGAAGTCTGAAAAATGAAAGCAGTCCTAAAATAGTTGACGTGACATAAAATGTCACCTACTCTGGCATGAGGCTGGCTATTTTAACACACGTAACATGAAATATGTACAAGGGCAAAGCTGTCATCCATGCGTGTATAGGCAAAGTGGCAGCTCAGCACTGGAGTGGGTTCCTGTAAGTGTGCTATATGTGTTGCCAAGCTCATGGTATACACTGCAGGAGCAACACGCTGCTCTGTGTAACAGGTTACAGGTATCAGTGTCCGGTCGACCTGTTGACAGCTTTAATGCTGACGGGGAACAAGGCTGTGGTGAAATACTCCTTATGAAGTATAAGGGCTTCACACTGCAGCCCCAAACAAAGGTCACGTGTGCTTAGGTGGGAAACAAGTTAAGTTGTTAAATATGTCCCTGTCACATGAGCATGTGAAGTGCGAAGCATTCATGACTGCTGGGGATGATACGCTGAGGCTACATTTTCTGCAAACTGGGGTTTGCCATGGGGACCAGCGCTGGGGGTGGTGGCTCTGTGGTGCAGCTGGAGGAGCAGCGGTGGGCCAGCCAGAGACTCTCCTGGGGACAGCGCCAGGTCCTTCAGCCATCGCTTTACTTTAAGCAGATGAGTAACATTGTTCATTTCAATGCTTACAAGTTTAAAGCCAAATATGTTCTTAATATTGTGTTTAATTAGGGGCTTAAAAGCGCATCTGTCTGCTTGGTGCTTATTTGTGCACACGGAGCATCTTTCTTTTCTGTTTAACTTGTGGAGCCAGCGCGACACCAGCCTGAAGATCTTGGTGATGCTTTTGGGGCCGTTGGAGGGTTGTGCCTGGGCTTGGATGTACATTCCCCTGGAGCACACAAATACATACTTGTGTGGAGAAACATATCACTGCTTTCCAGGCATCAGTTCTTCAATACTAAGACTCTGAATTCTTGTAAATCGCTTCAAATTTGGATGCGAGGGAGCAGAATGCTTAAAAACATTGGTTACGTTTCCTTTGAGAGGGGCTTTTGTGTCTGTGCTGAGTAGAGAGGGATGGTGTCCTCAATAAAATGTGCTGTATTTCCTCTCATGATTATACAGCATATTTCTTCCTCAGGGGCTTTTCTGCTTATGCTTGAAAAATCATTTTACCTACCACTGCCATGAGTTACCTTGGGATCAAAAAGAAATGTGCAACTGAAGCACAGCTTGCTGCTGAGCATTAGCCTTTTTTCATGTAATTACAATTTTGCTGTCACCGGACAGCAGAAGACAGAGAGGATCAATTCAGTGAAGTCCCTACTGACTTTTTCTGGGTAGACCAGAGGAACAAGGAAAAAAAGTCCCAAAGCCCAGTCTCCTGGCAGCAGAAACTCAGCAGAGTTTAGGCTGAATTGAGCCGCAAATGCCATTGACAGGAAATTTTTGCATCCACCACAGAAAGTTAGCATATTTTACAATGTTTCAAAAGTATTGGCTGTGGCTTAGTGACCTCCAGAAATATTTCCCTTCTTTTCTTCATGAGATGGCTACAGCTGCCCATCACCAGCTTCACAGCTGTAAGGTGGGTTTTTTTTTTTTATATTTCTGGCCAGGAGCTGCAGACAAATAGACAAACATGAGACCAAATGTTCCCTGAAGCAATGCTGCGACTGTGCCAAGCGTAGGGCCCTGTGCCTCAGTAACACGGGAGTCCAGCCGAATGGCGGGGGTCTGGGAGGTAACAGTCTTGATACTTCTGTTTAAAAGTCATGGCAAGAGGAACAACTCAAGAAGGAAAAAGAAGAGGTGAGGTCAAGTATAGGGTATTTTATGCAGAATTCCAAACAGCTGCATTTTTGTTTTTTTTCCCAAATATTTATGACTTTCCACCCAGGTTTTGTTTTCTAGACATGGCAATTGCTCTTCTTGCAAGGAAAATGACTTCTGGATTGATTAAATGTTTGTCCTCTAGTATTTCTTATGTGACCAGTCCCACGCCAAGACGACCAAATAACACATACTCAAAGCAAAGAAATTTCAAATGTTTCAAAGATTGAAATAAGTTTGTGGAAATGCCTGTAGAAAAGATATACAGTCACAGTATTTGGATTGGTTCACAAATGATTTGTAAGCTGGGGGAAAAAATAAGGGATGAATATCATCACATAGTTTTTTTGCAAACTAACTAAATAAATGAAATGAATTATTTGACCAGCTCTGTTTCTCAACAGAAGAGCTCAATGGAAATGAAAGAGGGCTCTCTTGTTCTCATTGCTGAATTACAACAATTTTTTGAGCTTGACTGTGAAAGGAAAAAATGAGTGCTTAGATACTGTTTGACCAGCAGCTGATGAATACACTCTTTAGAATGTAAATAGGTTTTTCCCAACAACTAGAAATATGTAAAATGTGAATAAACATTATTTGCAAATTGATTAGACTCCTACTTGGTCTCATAGGATGTGGGGAGACACAATTAAACTAATACAGTAATTGGATTTCCCCCCCCCACACACACACCTCATAGCTCACATAAGGCCTATTTCATAGCGATTC
This sequence comes from Strix aluco, assembly GCF_031877795.1. Lineage (NCBI taxonomy): Eukaryota > Metazoa > Chordata > Aves > Strigiformes > Strigidae > Strix > Strix aluco. The sequence continues at coordinate 12,487,677 of NC_133932.1, forward strand.
CTTTTGAAACTACAAAGACAAGAGAAATCATATTTGCTCATTAAGTAGTTGATGATGATTTGAAAGACCAGACAGGCAGCAATAAAAAGTCCCACAGGTCTACAAGAAATATGCAGTCAGTCAGTGTTTCAGTTCCCTGGGAAAGTAAATGTTTTAAAAATAATTTCCTTTAAAAAAATCTTTTTATCACAAATATAATCTGGAATAAAGGTCAACTACAGACTAAATCTCCTGGAAAGATTTAGACATTTGATAACTCTCTAGCATGCCTTGTCAAGCAGTCATTGATTGTGAGCATTAGCCAGAGGTATATAAACACTTATAAATATTGTATGCAGAAGACTAGCTGCACTTAGATTGATGATTAATAGGTCTGCTGTTGGTAATCTATGGCATCTCTTTTGCATGAAGAAAGCAATTAGAAACACATTTCCGAATATCCCAGACAGACCTTAGATGATACACAGCATAAAATTGAAATCTTGAAGTACCTGCATGCAAGAGTCTAAATTAAATGTACAGACACAACCCTAGCATTCCCTGTTGTAGTTATTAGGAAACTATTAAGGTTCTTAGGCTGAAAATGTAATTTAGTTTTCTGTTATCTTTCTGCATGATCCCTAAAGTTTTTTTTCTTTTTCTTTCATTTCAATATATTACCCTGTGTTAAAAAATTTAGAACAAAATCTATGGCACCTGTCTAGCGTTTGTAAGCAACGATGCAATTATAAACTAGTTATTATGTGGAACTAATGAGAACAGCATCAGTTAGAAAATTAACAAGGATGAAAGCAGCACCCTTTAAAGGGGTGAAACTCATCACAGAGTGGTGTTTTCCCCGTGTCCCCACTGGTGTGATCTGTGGCACCAGGAAACTTTCCCCTGGCTCACCCTGAGGGGACCACTTGGGAAGCAAAGGTACTTCTTCATCTGGGGGGATGCAGTTTATCACACATGTCAGTGTGGGGTAGCAGCAGGGCTGGGAGGGATGGAAGGCCTCCAGATGTGAAGGTACTTTGAGACAGAATGTTAAACCTGCCGAGGACTCACATGGTTTGGTAAGTTAAATGGAGTTAAGTAGTGTGGAGCTGATATAGGGGATGATTTCCTCTTTCAGAAGCCTTCTTAAACATCTGGTTTTCTGGGGCAGTGAAGGTCAGTGGATTACTGTCTGTGAGTACATCAGTCAGCCATCCTCCCACTCTCAAGCTTTCACCTCTTGCATAATTTCAGTCAAGTTTGTCATATAGGTAGAGACCACAAAGGCCAACGAGATGCATGTTCTAGGGGTCACATGGAGCCTGTGGGACCCTGGGGTTCCCCGGCCAGCAAGTGGCCCATGAAGCTCACCTGGGACATGTGTGCACTCATCCCCCCATGCTCTCTCCCTGGGGAGACCCGTGGGGAAGGGTGGGGATGGGAGAGAGCAGAAAGCAGCATGATGGGAGCTCAGGCAGTGCTGAACAACTGACAGAAACAGGCACTTGTGGTGGAGGGAATCGGAGGGTGAGGAAGATGATGGTATTGGGAATACACATCTGAAGTAAACAAGGCTTGCTATTCTCCCACACATAGAGCTTCCTGACTGTGTAAGAGAATTATTTGGTATCCTATGTTACTCTGCATTGCTTTTTATATGGGGAAATAGGTGTTCAGGGTTTTTTTATTATTTTAAATTTCTGTTCGCATATCTGTAATTTTGTAAAAGAAATTATGAATGCACTGTAACGGCATACTCAGAGATAGCATTTGGTATTACAGTTTTACCTGAGGGAGAATAATTATTAATGTGGTTTTATTTTTTTTTTTAAATTAGGGAATTAACCCCTTCATAACTCCCCCAATGAAGTTTTGGGAAGGAAAACATAGCTAATTGTGAGTTTCTCCATTTAGTTTGTTAGAGAATAATGGAGTGCCTGATTAAACCATAATTTTATATTAAAGCCCGGTTTTGGAATCATTTTTAAAGGAGGAAGAAAAAAATCTCTTCTTCTGTCCTGAAATTTCTCCTGCTGATTCTCAGGCAAGAGGGCACTTTTTCAGTCTTCATACAGTTTAGTTGCAAAGACTTTGTATTTCTGCATTAACTGCCACAGCATTCTGTCGATAAGGGGTCTTTCTTCACTTTGTCTTGATACCTTTAAAACACAGGAACATTTGAACTCAGAGCGTCTCCAAACTTGGCTAAAGATCTGAATTCAACCTTAAAGCACAAGATAATTCATGTCCAGTTTAAAGTCATATCCTTAATCTATTGTACCTACAAATTGAAAGGGTCACCAAACCACCAGGAGATCTTTTGTAGCTACGGTAGGTGCCACAAGCCCTCAGTGCAAACAGTAGCCAAAAGTCTGATGTTAGATACAGAGAAAGGCTCAAACTTTCCTCTGAATTTCCTTACTTTTGTGCATCCAAGGTCAGAACCTTAATGTTATCTGAATATATTGTGTTTTGTGATTTAATAAAGCAATGTTAGAGGCTAAAGGTCTGCCTACTGAGTGAGTTATTTTTAAAATGTCCTTCAACATTATGAGACTTTTGAGGATAGAATAACTTTTCTTATATATAAGTAAAGTAAGCCGGGAGAGTGCTGATCAGGGGATGATAAAACTCATGATAGCAGATATTCACCCATTTTAATTTTGCTGGTGTTCGCAACAGGTGAGTTTCTTATACAGCTGTATATAAATTAAACCTTGCATGTATTGTTCAGCAACTACTTAGAGCCAGAGAGCCTACAGAACTCTGCTTCATTTGAACCCTCCTGTTCAGCAATGCCTCGTGGAAACATCTGTGTGACACGGCAGCTGGGTCTTTCTAGAGCCTCCAAAGGCAGTGTTCCTGCCTTTCCTTTTTCCCTTTTCCCTTTCTGCAGCTAGTATTGAAAATCACATCAAGTAACAATTTCCCTTAATTTAAATAGGATTTAAAACACCTGACTATTAATGCCATCCAGTTAGGCTCTTAAAGGCCTATGGCTATAACAGGGACTTGGAAATGTTTCCTGAGTCAGTGTATCACCATTTGTGAGGTTGTAAGCCCATTTATTCTAGCTCTGTCCTACCTTGGGAGCTCAATTTCCAGTTTTAGCTGTCCCCTTGTGTAAGACAACTGACTGCATTCTCCTTATCTCCATTTTATATTGCAGCATTGTATTTTATTGCACTACTTATTTTGAGCCTCACCTATTCCTTTTGGTCTAGCTGGAGTGGCAGCCTCTTACAGCTGCTGATACCTGTGCCATCCCTAGTTACGACCACGCTGATCTCTTGGTTCATCAGTTTGTCCTTTTCAGAGAGCTCCTGTTCAGAGTTCCCTGTTGAACAGAAGCTGATCCAAGCTGCTATGTGCAGATGTGTGCTCTTTGGTTCCATCCTGCAATTCATTAGTGATAAACAGAGATCAGAATCTGAATCTGTAGTTCCTGTTTAATGCGTGCTTCAGTATTTTGATGTGATTTTCCATGCTTTTGAGGATAATAGGAGTGGTGGGGGGAAGGGGACAAAGGTGCTATCTTTCAACTTACACTGCGCTGAAAATTGCTCAGACTTCTGTCCTTTAAACAGTGGCCTATGATCAGAGATTACTTTCCCAGGCATAACAAGTGGGAGTTTTCCTATCTAATTTTAGCCATCTAAAAATGAAGCATCTCATCAAAGGTAAATGTTTAGACTCTGCCTGTAGTCAATAGAGATAAAATGAAGATCAATTGCTCCAGAGAGCAATTAATTCTACTACCTTAGAAAACTATCCTAGAATGACATGAAAATGATGAATCCTCTCAAAGTACCTCATTTTCTTCACTTACTGGAGAGGGAACCTAAATAACTAACTTAGACCAAGTACTCACTTTTGGATAGCTAAAATTAAATTATATGAATCCCACTACTGAGTCTAATGAAAATAGGATTTGACAAGCAACTCTTTATTTGTGGAATCTTTTAGAGGGGATGAATTGGAAATGAGAATTATTGTATAGGACGGTTGCTTTCCTGTTTGTCAAGCATCCACATATCTGTGCCTGCTTTGCTCCAGGACATCAGTTATTCCTCTGCTGCCATGAAGGACTCAGTTGATTGACCTTGCAAAACACCTTTCTCCATGTCTTTCTTTTCTGAAGGTCAGCATCTCCATTATTCAGTTTGATTTTTTTTGATTGGAATATGATGCTAATATTTGTAATTTCTTTCTGTAGGTACCTTCAGCTTTGGAAGATGATGTGGCAGTTCACACTCCTTTTGAAATTGAACTGAAAGAAAAGAAATGGCCAGTGACTTGGATGCACTGCAGGTTTAAACTCGGCTCTTTGTCAAAGGTGAAGTGTCTGTGCTTTTAAACATTAAATTTTTTTCAAGGTTGCATGATTTTTAGAACTCATACATTACAGATGGAAAAAATAATCTTCCTATTTCAGGGAAGTAGACTGTTTGCCAAGCCCAATTTGACAAAGACATTAAATTGTTTATAGTTGTTTCAGCTTATCTGGGCTTTATGTAATGACTTAACATTTTACACATGTGGACAAAGTCCCAGTCACCTTCTATACTTGAGTGTAGGTCTGCTATTCAACATGTGAGATGTGTATCAGTGGTCTCTAGGCTTGACCTCGTTGTTTTAGGAGAACTGGGACACTTCCTTGCTTGAAAGCATTTGTGGGAAACTTATTTATACGTTCCCAGGTTTATGGGACTTGAGATTTACTATTTTATGAGAGTACTGTGTGGAGCTCTTTGTGCTAAGTTTCTGAATTCTTACTTTGAGTCATTCACGCCATTCTGTTTCTGTCATTTATACATTCTCTGTAGTGGTTTTAGCATCAAACACTTTGGACATTCCCCAGCATCAACCTGAAGTAAATAAAGGCCTTTCTTGGCTATATTCTCTTTTTCTTTCTTCTTCTTCTTATTTTAAGTTATGAGTTAATCCCAAGCTTCTAGTAATCAGTTTCTCTTGGTGTTTTCTCCCAGTTGTAATCACCATCTGGTCTCTTATCATGAGCTCAATTACCATGATTGCTAACTGCAATTGCAAGATTAGCTCTTTAACCTTAAATCAGTCACAAACTCTTCTGGATTTTCACCTTCTGTTTGTTTAAAACTTCTCTCTGAACTATTTCACTTTTATGAGTAGTAACATCCTTCTCAAATTAGCCTCATTTGCTTGAGTTAACTGAAAACTATTACAAATTTTTTTTCAGAACCAGCTATTACCATAATTTTTCTTCTAGCTGTCCTCTTTTTGACTGATGCACTCTTCTTGCATGTAGAGAAGGAGTAGTGAATTAATATATTCCTATAACTCAGGAGGATATTTAATTGCTTTTTATCAAGTGAGCCAAAACTTAGAGTGGCGTTGCTTAGAGTGGCCTTATGACACATGGGCCTTCCCTGAGAACAATATTGAAGCATAGTTTCCCCACAGTCATGTAGCCTTTTTTCTGACAATTGATTGTGTTTTTTTCACAGTGCAAGAAGAGGTAACTCCTAGCTGGTCAGCTTCACTGTTGTATGTGTGGCAACCACATTACTTTTTCTCACTTAGATGGGGAAATGTCATGTTGCCAGCAGGTTTTGTAAAACAGTTAGAAGCCCCCCAAACACCCCAGACCTGCTACCCAAAATCCAAATATGAAACTAAACATCTGGCTTCATCCATCAGCTATGCTGCATGCAGATGCATTTCCTCCCTTTTACCACCTTGAGAACCTGCACAGGGAAAAAATAAAATAAAAATCAAAGACCACAGTGACAATGGGGTAGAAAAAATGGGACTATGGAAAGAGAGGACAGGATATTTGTCATCACCTGGTTATCCATGTATCTGTGCGTAACATGTAATTACTTTCTATAAGCAATGGAGCAATCTAGAACAGAGCAAGCAGAGAACTGAAAGCTTTGCCTGCATTGGGATGGGCTCAAAATCCTGGTGAAGGATTTATCATTACTTTAACAACTTTAAGTGATATAATAGCAAAAAGGTTTTTCCCTAAAAAGACTTCTTTGTGATGGCATGTTTCATTAGCATATTTCCTTTCTCTGAGATAAAAAGTATGAGATGTATGGTAAAATATCACATACATCTGGGAGATAAAGTGTAAGAATATATTACTTCCATTTAGTGCTCCATCAAACTGAACTCTTGCACTTTGAGGACCTTAGGCATGCAGGCCGCAGGCAGGGGCAAGATCTACAAATACACTGATGACTGCACAATTGTTTTAATTTTCTTTGAAAGTAGTAATTACAGTGAAGACAGCCAGCCAAACCCTTTCAAGACCAGTTAGGTTGAGTCAAGGTGAAAAAATCCAAGGGAGATTAATTCAGCTGGAGAGGACTACCCACCAAAACCAAAACATCACACAGATTGTCTCAGGAAAGCACAACTGTCAAATGTTCATTTACTTAATTCATATGCATCCTGTTCCAGAAATTCTTCGGTAGTATTTATATTTGAAACACACGTATTGGTTTTCACTTGTTTCCTCTACATCTTTTTTCCATGGAAGTGACAGTATTTTCTTTGTCAAGCTTCAAGCAAAATACCTAAGCATTTGCTGGGAGAAAAGTTACCTCAAGGAGCACCAATTCTTCTTTCAAGAGTAGACATAGCTTTTCCATTTTCTGTAGCTGATTTATTATCCTTGTTGCTTATAAAATTTTAATCTAGACAGAACAAATTCTGCGGTAATTCAGAACAAGCATCAAGCAGGTTACCAAGGTTCCACATTAACCCCGCAACCCGATCCCTCCTCCAGCTTTGACATCAGGTTGTTATCTTCTATTTCTCTGCCTCTCTCCTTCCTTTCTGCCTCTCAAAGGTAGTAAGGTGGTATGTCTCATGGAGCAGCATCCACGGTCTAGACCTCCTGGAGAAGGGTCAAGCAGCAGTGCCATCTGGTTTAGGGGCCTGATGCAAAGCACTGAGCATGGTGACTCAGCGCTTAGTAAGTTCAATGGAAGTAGTAGTAATACAAGAGGGTGCACAGGTGGCTCTGTTGATGTTTTGGGAGACCAGAGCAAATTTCCTGTCTTGGATTTCTACTCAAATCTGAATGGAAAGTCAATACCTAAACTCCTTGTGGGACGAAATCAATGGGAAATAAACACGACAGGGGCTAATATGAACTACCCATTCAGTATGATGCATGCATGTATTTATTTTTCCAAAGTCTCACAGAAGGGGAACAGAAGCATAAAGTCTCCAAAAGGATGTACTGGAGCACAAAGAAATAAAGGGGTTGCTTGGTTGTGTCTTCTCATGTCTTGTGCACAGGGCACTAATTGGACAGATCTTTGTTGGAGATAGGTGAGGAAGAAGACCAACCAGCTAACAGAGAGACTAGAAAATCAGCACAACACTAGCCACACCTCACTGTGTTAATATGCCCGGTGGAAGGATCTGCAATTTGCTGTTGCTCTTAGGTACAGTTGTTAAGGACCTGAAGGCACTAATAAGCTTTAATGGCCCTAAACAGCCTCACCTTTGGCTTCCATCCACACCCCTGAGCCCAGGAGCTCTATTTAAGCTCAGGTCTGGGTCTTTACTTATTGTTTGACCTTTGTTGGAGGAATGCTACTCTTCAGCTATGTCTGTGGAATTTCTTGATCTAGACTTTAACCCCCAGACTAAATTCCTGGCTTGACTTTATCTATCACCACAGACCAGCTTGGCAGTTATTGGACATGATCATAATGCTGACCTGTGGACTGGTTTCCTGCTTGACATCAGATCTCCATTTTTGTTAGGAGATTGCGTTATGATCTAGACCCCTGGCTGGACTTGGCTACTGCTGGACCTTCTCTTCTTGGATACTGCAGAGCTGGGCCTTGGCTGATGAGGCTTTTCTTCTTCTTGCTATGGGACCCCCTTGGTGGCCTAGCCTGCTCTTGTTATACCTTTACCTGTGTGGAGATTCCTGCAAGGCTTCCAAGCAGTATAGAGGGTACCTTACTGAGGGTGAGCCTGTGGCATGATGCCAGAGGGGGTGTGCAGCCAAGGAGTAGTGAAAGTGTTGTTCTTCCTCACAGATTACTTCCTTCAGTGAGAACAGCTGGGCTCTCCTATGGCTTTTTCATGTATTTGTTTGCCTTCAGCAAAACATCTGGCTGCTGACCTCGTGAACCAACCCCTGCACCTGTTTGAGGCACTACAGTGAAGAGCTAAAGCAGCTGGAGGTAAATGCCTGCTGTCCTAGGAGCAAATAATGGCTGTTTTCCAAGGTCTATGAAGTGCTGCCACAAAAGCACCACCACCACCAGGCGAGGTGTGTGGGGCTGCTGTGCCCTGTGCTCTGCCGTATGCGTGACTTCATTTGGAAGTGGTGTTTGAATTGTAACGCTTCAGATCCAGCTTGTGGGGGGAGCCTTGCCAAGGTTAAGATAACTCCCCACCTGATTGTGAGTTAACCCGTACACAGGAGAGCAACTACCAGCTAATTGGAGGCACAAGATGTACATTGAAATAGGATGAGAGGCTTCTAAACAGGAGGTGGAGAAAGTGCACTCCATTCAAAATGCATTAACAGGAGCTTCAGCCAACCTCAAGCAGTCATTTCTAATGCAACTAAAGGAAGGTAAAAGTGCTGAGCTTTATTGCTTTTACTGATAGGACTGTACTTTTTGAAGCAGTATGCTGCACATATTTAAATGCTTCCATGTGTATTTGCAAATATAACTTCTATTGATGCCTCTCAAATGTATTTGAAAGATACTTTGTGTGTCTGTGTGCCTAGCGTTACTCAGTGAGGGTTGCTACAACTACCAGGTGCTAAAAGCCCTTCAGAATAAGATTTAATGGGAACTGAAAGTATACTAAAGGCAAATACTCAGATAATAATCAAACTTTCTACATATCTCAATAACAGAACAAATATTACTGTGTGTGCACACCTACATAGTACTGCAAACACTTTTCTGGGTTTGGCTTGGAAAAGATGTCTTTATGGATGGTGTTTATCACCTCAGCTGAGCTGTGGACCTGCCAGAGCTGGTTGAACTTGTGGTGCTCTAGTTCTTTCAACCTGGTGAGGTTTCTGTTACCGTGCTTCAGGGAAGGGAGCAGTGAATGAATCTTTCTGTCTGGGAGGTAGCAGCTTGGTCTAACCCTGCCTCTGTGCTGACTGGGGCAGGAATTCCGTATGGAAAGGAAGTGTATCTGTGTAGTGGTGATGGCTACACTGCTAAAAGAGGGTGCTTGAGACTATATAGCACTGATACTGGATTTTATGTTTTGAGTCTCTTTGTTAATATGTATATCATGTACTTAAAAAGCGTGCTTTGTGATTATTTGTATTTGTACGGCTGTATGAAGTTAGTCCTCGTTAGGTTAGGCTATTTTGTACTCCTGCGTTAGTTCTGGGTCACTTGAACCTTCTGTCAGGTTGATTTTTGACACAAATTCTGTGTCAGGAGTCTCCATGGGACCGGGACTCCTACAATATTTTTCTGAGTTCGAGCCCTTGTGCCCTCAAAATGAACACAACCTGTACATTGCATCATATCCCCACTTCCCAGAACAAAAAGCTATAGGATTAGCCTAACAATTTAGGAGGAGGGAAGAGGAAAACTATACCCAACTGGTAGCTATTTCTAGGTATGGTTCTAACTGTGCATATAATTAGAAATTAACAATTTACTGAATTTATTCTTTTTTTACTCAAAAAATGGTCAGAAGTAGACTGCAATTTTCTTGAATTTACTATTTGTTTGACTTTTACACAATTCAGTATTCTCTCTTTTTTTTTTTAATGTATGGATGGGAGCTGAGCAGATTCCTTGACATTCAGCTTCTGAGCTGCTTCTTTGCTTATCAGGAGAAAGCCTTTAAATCACTTGCAGACTAGCAGAAGATAAACAAGTACAGGGATTTTTTTTTTTTATATACTTAACTGTTGCACATGTCACTTAAAGTTTGTGACTTCACATTCTTAGGGACCTGTGCATCTGTGGGGGTAGTCATCTCCCCCCCTCCCCAGCATGGAGAGTTTCCCTTAGGGTGGAAAGAGAGGAATTTCTAATGGGCTACAAAATGGTCTCTAAATTCTTGATTGCTTCTAATATTGAGTATGTAGTATCTATTACAGTTATTAATCTTATTTCCATCACTTGACTTTTCTAGGTCATCCTTGAAGGTGGAGAGCAGAGGTAGAATTTTTGTGAGAAGTTATGCTAACTGTTGGGTGCCTCTCTTCGTAGACATGTCTGTGAGTTAGCTAACTGCATAGTGGCTGCCTAGTTCCTCTCAGGGGGCAATGCAATGAAACATAGTATGTTCTAGAAAGTGTTTGTGTAGGATGCATGGATTTTGATGGCTGCTGCAGGAGAGGAGTGTTTGTTGTTGCTGTGGAAATGCATTGCGGTGTTTTATATTTAGTGTGGTGTGTTTTCATCTGGTGCAAGCACGTTGTATGCTTGGAATAAGAGCAAAGCTGGAGAGACAGAAGTGCAAATTCTGAGAAAAAAGGCAGAACCCAATCAGTAGCACCTGTTAAATACTCTGCTGTACTGGTCCCAGGGCAGTATAGTATGCTGGTTGGGCCTTCTATGCATGAGCTTTGTAGGATGTAACATGCTTCATCTGTGTTCTCCTGGCAATATGTGCTTATACTTTGGCTCTTAAAATCTCATATATCTAAAACAGCACCTATTTGTGGTATTTTTCCAGTTATAGTGGATGATTAAATAAAAGCTATTACTACTCTTCAGCAGCTTCACCTTTCAACACCATCATGGCCACAGCACTACTATAAAACTTACTCCTTTTCTCTTATGCCAGCTTCATGTTGGAGGAGGTACTGTCCCAGAGCCTGTATTAAATCTATGCCAGTACACAAAGCACTGTCTGAACTACTCAAACTAGTCATAGAAACTGAAATCATGAGCACTCTCCAGTGATACTTAATCAAATCTGCCTCAAGGAAACTGTGGTAGAAAACTAATGGCAGTGACAGCTTAGCCTTTTTTCAAGGCTGAAAATGTGTTATTAAGAAATGCTTCTTTCCCATATCCTGTGATGGTTAGGGTTGCACAGTGTGTGGGAGTGAGTGGGATGGGGAACTATCAGGTTCCCGTATTTACTGACACAGAGGACCCTTGCTTATTATGCTGGCATGTGTCCTAATGTCTTTGCCTTGGCTCTCTTGTCTTGTCTGCTTGAATTCCCTTTAACAGCATTCCTAACATGGTCTCCAACAGCTTGAGAGAAAAATTGTACTATGATGGGTTTTGAGATGTACAGATAGTTTCAAGTTTTTGTTACTGTCAAATGAAATTAAAAAAAATAAATCTGTGCATCATCCTTTCCACAAGGAGTGTAATTAGATCCTAGCCTAGTTAATTTAACTACTTGTGTGCAAAGGCTTTGGTGAGAAATGGGGAGGGAGGCGGTTCCTTCTGTATGTCAGACAGTGGCCTTTAACATAAAACCTACTGTTTTAGTATGAATATTGGAGGCAGCAATCTTCAAATTTGCTTTCAGATGACATTTATGAACTAAACTCAATCATTATATTTGTGGAAAGCTGACACTGAAGGAACTTGTCTTTAAACCAGAGTGGATACTTGGGACATTTTATTTTTTGCATTACAATACCCCTATTTATAGGATGCATTTAGATGGGGAACCTGGCAAGCTGCCCCAACAGTACAAATCACTGGAACTTTTTGGTCCTTTTGTGTATATCTTATCACTTTAACATCATATCCACAAGATATTGACTGTAATAGGAGCCCTAGTTATTTATAAATGTATAGCTAAATTTCAGGGGGAATGGTTTATTTTTTTTATTGAAGAAGCAAAGCACAGAAAGTTAGTCTGATTTATGTGTAATTATGCATGCAGCCAGATCTTGGTATGAACCAGGGAAAAATCTTTTGTTTGAACTTTCTAGTGCTTATATTCAAATTTTTAATTAACTTTTTCTCTGTAATTCTCAATATGTTTCTATTGTAATTCTCAATATGTTTTGATAGCATTCAGGGAACAAAAGGTAAGGCTTACTGTGGCTAATTTAACACCTGTAAATTCCTGCAGATGAGCAAGTAAAGAATGCACAGCCTTTTGGAAGGAAGGGGGGAAAACAAAAGCCTTATGTTATAAAAGCAGTAGTAAAAATGCTGTTTAGATTGATTCATTAATTAGAAATTGTATTTTCCACCTGTGCAATTATAAACAGATTAATTCTTATCATTGTATGCAAGTAAAATATAAAATACAAGACATTTCAAAGTTTATTAAATCAGTTTTTAAAAAGTGAAATAAACCTGTGGCCAAAATGTCAGGCCAGGATTATTTCTGCACCTTTTCTGTGTTCTTGACCTCACGATTTATTTGGGGGATGGGAGAATTCTTTAAACTCTTTTTTTTTATCTCTCTGAAATATTTATGGCCTTTAAAAGAATCATGTATAGGAGACCAGTTCAGTAAGGAACTGCAATTGATGCATAATCTTAAATTTATGCACAGTTTCATTGTCTTATTGAATACTTACTGTACCATTCTGCATAATATGGTGTATGAATTTTAAGTTAGTTGACCAAAATTGAATCATGTAGAAACTTGTGCAGAAGCCAGCCTTTGTACTATGCAGTTTCAAATTGTTTTTTTCTAATTGATTGTGCCTTGCAACTGATTTAAGAATGCTTTGAACAAAACTTAGTTAATTTCATTCTAAAACTATAAAATCTCAAGAGAAGAAAAACTTGGAGTTTAAAGTCTGATGTGTGCAGGATGCTTTTGCCATGAGGAATAGGCTGTAATAGGCTTGGAAGGACTTCATTAAGGATTAGCTCTTGGGTCAGAAGTGGTTAAATAATGCAAACCCACAAAAGGTTAAATGACACTGATCTTTCTGCACTGCAAGAATTTCTCTAGCCTTAATTTGCTCTCTGTATAGATGAAGAAGCTGAGCATCAAGAGATGAAGGAGTAAAAGGAAGCAGCTGGGAAGAGAATTCAGGAGTTTTTTTAGGGAGGCATAACAGAACTGAGCTGCATAAAGTTGTCTCCATGCCCAAGGTCCCATGTAATTGGTATATAATATTTGATAAGTTTTCACATTTTGTACTCTTATTAGATTTCTTGATAGTGATTTTTGTTTTAAAACTAAATAGCACTTTGCCTTGTGAAAACTGGCAGGTCACTAATTCATGCTGCTGTTCTCCCAGATTGAAAAGGCAGTTGCTGATGTTGTGCTGAGGTGAGACCTACGGGAGTTAGTGGTGGTAAATTGCAATGGGATTATAGTTTTACAATCCCAATTTTAGGAAAAGAGTAACATAGACCCAGTACAGTAGCAACAGAGGTGCTAGAACCGAGAGCATTCTTGAGTAGCCTGAGAGCCTCTGATGTGCAATTGGTGCCCAAACTTAATTCTTCTTTTGGCCTTGGTGTTGGGAATGAACCTGTGCTGCTTCAAGATGAAACCCCCCAGTCTCTGTGCCTCCTGAACGGCAAAGAAGGGTTGATACCTTTATTGTAGTGTGGGTTTTAATGGAATTTAAGTATGAGTAGTTACATTTCTTTGGATATACATATGTAAGACTGGTACTTTCTGAAAAACTGACATTTACTGTGCCTTTACTGCTTTCTTTTCTGTCTTCCTGTTATTCACATACGTGCTTTGAAAGGAGAAGGTAAATCAATTGACTTCTGAAGTCTGGGTATATTTCCTTAAACTGTGTTTAACGTATCGTCTCCGTATTCCCTCTTAGAAGTAACTTTCATCTAATAATACTCTAAGTTCCTGGCTTTAACTCTGTGCCTTCAGCTGATTTGCCTTGACTCTCCTGAGCATGCCATGGGTAGATAAGCTCTTAATGTATGTTTGGCTGGGTTTTTGCTGCAGGCATCTTTACATGGATATATATGGGCAGAACTACATTCCTCTGCACACATCAGAAAGATCAGCTGTGAGCCTGCTCCAGCTGGCAGGTGTATCATCACTGCACTGGCACAGTGCTTGTGTTGGCAGGGTCTGCCACCTTGATCCTGGGGCTGCGTAAATTGCTTATTCAGCTATGGGACTAGAGTTGGCATACAAGTCATGGTGAGGACAGCAGTTGAGGTCCTCTCATGCTCCTTTGGGCAACTTAATGCTGAGGAAAAACAAATAAGCACATTTTTGAGCAATGTTTTCAAAGTAGACATTCTTTCACATTTAGGTGTTAAAAACATCATATGTTTAGAGGTGCTTATGTAGAGTGCCAAAAAGCACTTAAAAAAAAGCTTCTCCTAAGTTTTTGTGCATACTGAATGACATTTTTAAAAGTCAAGCACAAAATAGAATTCATAAAAATGTTTTTTTGGTTGACAAGAACAAAATTTTATTCCTTATTACTTTCATCACTCTTATAGCTATAATTTTTCAAAAAACGGGAAAGCTCTTTCCAAAATTCCTACCCTTAACAGTGAACTTGGTGTTACTGAAAGCAGCACAGAGTGGAAAGTTTTCTATTGACACAGATATTATTTTTCAAGATTATTCTGACACTTTTACTGCTTGTCAAGTGTGGGTAAGGGTAGGAGAAAGTGGAAAGCTCAGGGTGTGCACGTGTGTATGTATGCATGCACAAAGCTATGTGTGACTGAAGTTAGATTTTTATGAGTCTCCAGAAACTTCAGCTCTTATTTTGAACAGAGGCTTAGGAAGGTTCATAATTCTTCTGAATTGCTCATCTAAATCATTCACCTAACCTTTTTTAATTAACAAGAAGAGGGCTCCATAGTGTCTAAATCAGAAGACTGAGTCTTGTTTCTGTCAATTACTTGCATATGATTTGGGGATGCTGTGTATTTTAATTTTTATCTTGCTGTAATACTGCCTTGATTCACTGGAAGTGTGCTGACTAATTTTGGTAAGGGAGAAGTACTTGATACCAGATGAGTGCAGGAGCAGTTGGTACCAGGTTTCCCTGTCAGAACACCCAAAATAATTCTGATTAAAATGAGATAAGCACTTTTTAATATATCTTCCACATTAAAAGGAAAAAAAATAGGCAAATAGAAATGCAAATTCTTGTGCAAATGTATGCTGTAAAACTTGACTTTTCTGTGCTTTTACTTCTGTTCATTGTGATTTTCAAAATCAAATTGAACTACTTTACAAAAGCCAAACCTACTCTGTTCTATTCTGCACGCTGTATAAGTTTAAAGTAAACATCCTCTGTGGCTCATTATCCTGTAGGTCTAACAGTCCTGGAATTGATTGTAATGGCTCAGAAAAAACTGCATTTTCCCTGCCCCCTGAGCCCAGTGCTGCAGCAGCTGCTCTAAGGTAGTGAAGGGACCTTTGTGGGGAGGGTGGTGCAGGTGATGTAGCTTTGGGGATGTTGGTGCCAGATAGATTACTCCCCCTCAGCCAGAGACCACTGTCCTGTTAGACTTGTCAACTCAGCTGCTTGTGAGAGCGTGCCTGCCTCTTTTTAGTTGAAATGCAAACTTTTGGTTTCAATTCAACAATTCAATTCAACAATTCAATTCAATTCAACAAACAAACAAACAAAACCCCCCAAACCCCCCAACCAAAACAAAAACAAAAAAACACCAACAAAACACAAAAACGAAACAAAAACCCAAAAAATTGCTAATCCAACTTCTGAGCTCTTGAGTGGGTAGTCTGGGGACAAATGCTTTCCTCAACTTCTTAACATTTTAAAGCCAAAATTGCCACCACCACCACTGGCCTCCCTGGGGGCAGACCTTGCATAGATGCTTGCCCATCCCTGCCCTGCTTGACCAAGACTGTGTGTGCTCTGGCCGTGACCACATGGCTACTACTGCAGCATGTGTACTGGCCATCCCCCTTGCCTTGGGGCTGGCCCTGGTGCCTGCAGGGGACAACTGGGCCCCCTTGCTGCTTGTGTGGATAATGAATATTATGAACTTGTGTTGGGTAGGCCGTGGACCCCCAGCTACTGTGCCTCCTGCCCTAATGGCTGGGAAACAGTGCTGGCTAAATTCTCTTCTTCACAGCAGGTGTGAGGTTGTTCATGTGCCTTGCTGAGGGTTATTTGTTATGGAACACTGACTGTTGAAGCTTAATTAGCCATAATTTTTTGTTGTTTTGGTTGTGCAAGGTTTTGACAGGCAGAATGCAGCACATGCTACTTCTAATTCTTTGAACAGTTTGATCTCACTTGTGCCCTAGGTCACTGTTGTAAATACTCTTGCTTGAACCACAAGAATTCCCCATTTACAGCCCTGTTATTCCAGGTAGTCCTAAACTCTGTTTTCGGTACTAAGGCGTATGCCATTTTCTGGTTTTGTATCTACAATATATAGCTTTAATGCAAATTACTCAGCAGTCCCAATGTGCTCATACTCATTCATTAGTGCCATAAAAACCTTGAGATTTATTTAGTAAGTCTTGATGTGCAGAATATTTTACTTTAATTTTAAATAGTATTGTGTCAAGGCCTTTCTAGAATTATATCTGTTTAAAACTTAGTAGCTATGGGCTTCAGAACTGTGTTTGAAATAACTTTGTCAAGGCATATTTGAGTTTTTATTGCTGTATTAAACCACTTTTTATTGTGTCATAAAATGCATAGGCAGTATTTACACTTCCAAATATTTTAAATATGTAGCCAAGCCCTTTAGAAGAGATAAGATATTGGCATCGCTCACTTCAGTGAGATCTTGTTTCATGTGAATGCTGCTGTGTCATCCTCTCATTATTGTGTGGATGTGTTCGCTGGGGTATACATAACATCTTGGTTAATGTGTGTTATGTGGGTAGAGAACTTATCTGATAGGCAGCCCTTAATGGAAGGCTTGCCACGTGTTGCTGCTGCAGAGAGGTGCTGCTGGCCTACTCGCTGGGCTGGGGAATTGAAAATCAGGAGAGCAGGAGTCTATTCACAGGGCTGTTGCTGAGCCATTGTTGCCTGACCTTGAATCTTCTTGAGCGAATCATCTAACTCCTCTGAGTTACTATACATTTTTTGTGGAAACAGGTAATGAGTTACTTGAAATAACTGCTCTTTGGAAAGTGTTTGGACACCTGTAGCAGAAAGATTCTGACAACATATGCTATTACTGTGTGTACTAGTTTTCTGTATGAGTCAAATGTCCTTTGCATCAAAGAGGATATTTTTGACTATTGTTTTTTCATTAGGCATTGCTCAGTGAAAGTAATCCTGGGTATGTTCCTTAGCAGTGGATAGAAATCCTTTGCAAGCTAACAATGTGATTGTTTTGCTTGACTGTCTGTGAATTGCTTTGGCAGAAGTACAACTTCATATTTTAAAAATATTTATTCCACATTGCCCTATTAATGTACCTTAGCACCATTCTTTGGGGACTTGTTCTATCACTGATAGGTAGTAGTATAATTTCTGTATTAGTGCAATCTCTTGCATCAGCTGAGACTGCTGACAAGTGTACTATTTCTACAACAGGCATTTGACCTTTAAAAACTGGCCTTGGATCACTTAGCTGCTTCACATTCATCCCAAAATTGTTATGATGCTTTCAAGGGGATGAGCCCAACGTTCAGGTTTCATTGCGAAGCCTATTTGGAAGTGGGTTGCAAAGTGCATATTGTCTACAAGCAACGTTGGACTCTATGAGCTTCTCTCTGGATTTGCGTATAGTTTCAGTGTGCATTTTACTTGGACGTTGGTGGGTAGGTGGGTAACAAAAAATGTAAGTGTACTGATGCTTTTAGCAGAATTGTCATTTGGATTAATTGTTGGACCCAGTCTTGGTCAGGAAGTTTTATGTTTTAGGATCTGTTTTTCTTGTAAAGCCAAGCTGAGTTTTGAAACATTATCAAATAATCATCCCTCCCTTTATCCCTCCAAGCTTATCTGAGATCATAGAAGCATTTGTGTTGGAGTTGAAACCAAGTGATATTTTTTACTTTTGTATTCTGTTAATTTTTTTGTGCATACCTCAAATTGTGGAAGAAAACAGTGAAAGTTGAAAATATTTTTTTATATAAAGTAAACAAAAATTTTTTTAATGCTGTCGATGTTCTGTTTTCTTCATATAAAATAAATACATCCCTTTGAAATGTTTTGGGTTTTAATAAAATGATGTTTTTGATAGAAGGGTTTCCTCAGGTTTTTGACTATTCCAGGGATAGCTTTGTGGGATTCACATTGCAAGAGTGACTGATTTGAACACAGGTTATCCCGAACAACCATATTTCAGTTCAGCAGCTCTCCCTGCTTCCCAAAGAGTGTAATGAAGTCTGCCATAAGGGAGATTCTCTTTCCTAAACAAGAAAAAAAAAAACCAAACCACACAAGAAAGCCACCAAACACCTACCTCCTATCTCAAGTTCCTAAAACAGAAATCAAGGGCTGTTCTAAACTAGGATCCTGAACGAGAGAGACAATTTCAAAGGCTTTCTCTGGAGATTAGTGACAGCAGATTGAAGACGTCACATCTGGAGATAAAACTTTAAGAAGTTCAGACCATATGTTTGACAAGTGCTTTTTGTGTAAATGAGTAAAGTAAGTATCCAGCTAAAAATGATGGAAAATCAAAAAATTCAAAACACACTTTTCTGAAGAGTATACTAACATCTGTTACACGGCTATGTTGGAAACAGTCATGTGTAACATTCTCTGGGCTGTCCATCCCTCTGCGCAGCTAATCTAGCCTTTGATCAAAGTCTACTTTATTCTCCCAATGGCAGGAGGGTTTTATAGGTGAACAGTGTATCTGTATTGAAGGTCTGGGGCAAATATGGCACAGATATGTTTCCACTTTTGTAACTACTGCATGAGTTTAATACCTGGGTCCTCTATGGCACCTTTGTTTTCTGCTATTAGTGGCTCTTAAAGGAAGAAGCTCTGATGCAGGGGGTGCTTGAGTATTGAGAGGTAATCACCTGCCTATGGGCTAGAGCCCAGGTCTCTGCATCTAGAGCTCTGGCAATACGGCTGCACAGCTTGCACCAATGGTATGAATGCTTACTGCTTGCAAGGAATCATTCTACCAGCATCACAGAAAACAAATAATTGAATCAGGTTTGAGATTAAAATGTGTAATTGTGTGAGTTCTCAATAAGTGCCTGTGCTCAGTGGAGGAGGAGAGATGTGCTGTGAGAGCTACATGCTGATCAAAACAGCTGGAATTTCCAACACTGAATAAGAGCAACTATCTATTCAGGCAGAAGGTATAAGTAAATAGTAATTCATGGAGATGATTCCATAGATAACTTCTGAATAATAAAATTTATCTGAAAATCATAAGCTGTTCCTGCTCCATTCTGGCAGGAGGTGGGGAGGAATTCAATGAGTTACATTATTTATGACTTATTCATACAGCTCAGCCTGCACTTCTAATATATATGATCTGCATCTTTTATAGATGAAGGACTTCCTTCTGTAGGGCTGTGTATTGAGGAACTTTCAAAGCTGCTAAATTTAATTTAGGAATCAGGTGTATATCTGACCTCTTTTGTCACTTCAGTCTCCATTAAAGTATTCTTGTTTCCTTTTTTATAGCATTGATTGAACTTTTTCACATGATTGGACAAAATACAAAGTCCTCTAGAGTAATAAATCTTGAAGAAAATCGGGTCTTGTTAAAACAACTGATTAGAGGTGTTCCTCCAATGGGATTCTGGCAGTAGTAAGCTCTGCTTCTTCCCTTGGTTTTTTTGAGGAATGAATTCATAACTGTTGTAGCACATCCTAGTATGCAGCACTGGAGATGCTGTGAAAAAGATGGGCTAAGTCACAAAAGCGAAGGAGTGGTAGCTGTGGCGTTGGCAATAATCTTTGCCATCCTGCAGTTGCTCAAGCAATTTCTGGTAATCGGGTGCATGTTGACTTAGTGGACTGGAAAAGTGGCTGGCTATAAAAGTTGGAGGGGGTGAGGGGGAAGATGTCTTTATGAATGCATGCAATCCTGTTTTTAATTTATTCCTAGTTGTCTATCCAGCCAGCTTTTTGGTTTGACTTGTCAGATATATATTTTATTTCTATTGATGGTAATCATAATACTGATTTAGCAGTTCATTCAATCATCTGCTTTGCTTTTGTGCACCTAGGTCTTTGTGTGCTGCAGTGTGACTTCCTTCAGCAGTGACTTCATGGTGTATTTTTTTTGTTAAAAAGACTGTTCAGCTGCTTAAGCTTTGGCTTAGAAGCTCATGGGCCTGGAATACTAAGATCAGAACATTTGGGTTTTTGTTCATGTAGGATAAATGCTTTTTTCTGGGATATCTCTATCTGACAGGGAAAACATTTTCGGGTTCTTCCTTCTTACCCTGTGTTTCCTTTCCATGTGTTTGACATGCTTAATGCAGGTGACAGGAGCTCTCAGCAGTTCTGCTGTTGCTTTTACACTGACAGGTTGCAGTCACTCTCTTAGTCCATCCTAGGCATGCATGCCTCACACTTCTGCAGGTTAGTCCTGATTCTGATCAAAGAATCTGTAAATTAGTAGATATATTTATCAGCCTTTTGATTTAAAAGCAGACATGCCTCCACAATAGATATCTTCCCTTCAGATATGTTTATGATACTCACTTCTTATTGTGTTTTCTTCCATGCTTTTATATTTTTCTGGAATTGGGCCATTTTCTCTTTAAAACTTCTTCTGGTTACCATCATTCAGAATGATGACAAGTCATGGTAATTGATGCAGGTAATACAAGGAAAGCTTTTGGAGCCATGTTTAGTTTTATCTTTAAAAATTCAGTTCAACTTGCATTCTTTTTCAATCCACTAGATGAGTGGATTGCCTGTGACTGTCCTTGAAGTGTCTGTGTGTTTGTTCAGTTTTCCTATGAGATGATTTGGGAACCTGTGAGCACAGAATATTATGGCTGGGTTCTACTGGAATTTCAGCATAGGGATGCTTTATGGGTGTCAGAACTGGGGTGCTCCATGTGCCTAATACTGCAAGTACAACTTAGGACAGGTCTGACAGAAGCTTTATTAACTATGATTGTAGTGAGAACATGGAGAAGTAGCTCTTGGTGGAGCCTGCAGGAATGGTACACCCAGTATCATCTTAGCTCAGCAGTGGAGGGTTGGAAACAATCACAGCTTTTCATTAGGGTAAACTTCTTAGCCATACCTCTCAAATATTAGTAACTTTACTGCCACGTGGGGGACTATCATGAGTTGAAAAATTTTTATAGAAAAAGAAGTCTCAATAAGAGTTATGATGCTGAGGCCTTAAGAAAATGCAGGGAAAAACAGCGGATCAGAATGGAGGAAGAAAGCTGGAGATTGTCAGAGTTTTACCAGGGACATGGCTAATGGTGCAGAGAGGGACATGATCACCAGTTACTTCCAACAGAATCTGTTTTGTTTTGTAACCAGAGAGTCTTCTCAAGGTCTTGATTCTAGTGCTTTTGAGGGAGGCCCACTATGGATGTGCCTTCATGATTGCCACTTTACATTCACCCTAAACAAGAGGCTCTGTTTGATAGTTACCACACATGGAAAATGGCCAGTGAGAAAAAAAGAGCCCACAATTAACAACCAGAATAAATCTATCTAGAAACAGGTAAGCATATTCTGTTGTTGGAGTAGTCAGTTTTAAGTGCTGAAAGCTGATAGACAGGGGTGTAGCTAATGTGGTATGAGCCGCATCTAATCAACTTCATCTTATTTCAGTGGGGAAAACAAGTTGACTTGGATTTCTCTCTTTACAGTAAAATACTAAAACTTAGATGGTCATTCCCACATTAGTGCATATTATGGTCTTTCAGAATTTTGCTATCATAACAACTTTGTCAGCTTATGGTTAACTCATACCCTTCAGCCTATTTCTATTTATAAGGCTAAAGAGCAATGAAAATCCTAATGTTTTGATGCTTGCTTGTGAAGTAACATTTTTTTAAGGTTCTTGTTTTTAAGCAGCTTTTTTTTCAGAGCAAACAGCTATATCCCTTCTACACATGATGATGCAAAATGAATATTTTTCTGCTTAAATATCTTATCAGCATGTGCATACGTGGACTGAATAAAGGCAGGAATTTGCATGTCAAGTTACTGCTGTGCAGCTGTTGCCCTTTTCATGATGCACATGATTATTTTAAAAACATGAGTTCTTTCACAAGTACATCCAAGTTCTCTGCCAGGATATGGTCACTCTTCTCTCTCTGCAATGAAATCAAGCCCACTGGCACCTCTATCTTGATTTAATTTTTTTACAAAATTATTCACATCTATTATGTTCATATAGATTACTTCTTTCAAGATGTTTGCTTTTCCACTTGACACAAGTGATACATTTGGTTGAATTCTAACTAAAATAGAGTAGATTAAAATGCCTGTGATCAATCAATCACTTGATTCCCTGAGAGGAGTCACTTGTACCTTCTCACTTCACTGAGCCTTGTGGTTTTATCAGCATCTCCTTTTAGTAGATCTCAGTTTCATCTGTTTGATTTTTTTTTTTTGTTTCCTTACTTTCTCTGTACCCTTTGCTTCCTGGACGTTGCTGTGAATGTCAGAACATGTCTTGTCTCTTTGTTCTATTTTTTAACTCAAATCTTGCTGTGATAACACTAGCCTCTAAAATCTGCCACTTGTACTTGTTAAAAATAATGTGCTTTTAAGAGCCTTCAGGCACCACTCATTTAGAGTTATGGTTTTTTGAGTGTTTTGTTCTTGTAAATTTACAAGTTCTTATAAACTTAAGGTGGGTGTGTTGTTCTTGTTTTCTGATGGTCTTAAGCAAAACGTGAGTCTCTAAAAGAAAAGACAGCTAGAGAAACAATGAAATGGATTCCAGCAGAGACAAACTCAACTTCAAGTTTTGTGGCCGTATACTTCTGGGAACAAGGTGGCTATAGATGTAAATTATGTAGTTGACCTCTCTGCTTCAAAACCTGTTGACACTTGTTCTCTTAAATGCTATTCCCCTATAGCTGTGTGACTCCTCTTAATAACTGAGCAGCTGCCAGTATTCATTCTTGTGTTCTTGGAGATGGGGATGAGACATGGGGAAGGTAAATTACTTAACCAAGATCATACAGGAAACTGTAACCTAGCCTTATGCTCTTACTGTATTATCTTTCATTTTCTAAGTTTGACTCCAGTTTTTGTTTAATCCTATGTCATTGGAGGTGGTTACTTCAGCCCCAAATTCCCTCCGTGTGGGTGCAAAGTCTGAGGTAAGTCTAATAATGTGGGAAGAAGCTTTGACTAAATATGAGTACTGAGGATACCAAAACATGTATGACTATCTAGTTTAGTGTGTCAGAGATTGGACGAAGGTGGCACTTCTGCCAGTGTCTCCTAATTGTCCCTGTTGGAGAATCTATTTGGAAAAAGTGGACCAGACTCTTGCAAGATGAAACTAGGCAAAGATATCAGTAGTGCACCTAGAGCACATCAAAAGCTAATGGCTGCTTACTCTGCAGTACCATGCTAGACACAGCATAAAGTAAAGGTCCTGGGGTGGCTATAGAGTGGACACTGCCCTCCAAACCTGCTGTTTGGCCCTCAGATCTACCTCTGCTGAGCTGCGGTACATGCTAATGCAAATGTAAGTCAAGTCTGTCAAACCCTATAGGAGGCCAGCTCTAAAGGGGCTCCCATTCTGATTTACTAATATTTCTGTAATGTTCTTTCAATGACACTGGGTTACATATGTATGCTTCTAATCTTTGTGAGCATCAAGATGAACACCAGATTTTGGTTGGTTTGCATAAAAGTCTTCAAGCATTTGTTACTCATTGTGGCTGGACTATGTTGATGGTCACTTTTTTGTGCCTTTTATTTGGGTGTATTTAGCTAGAATTCCTGACCATATGGAGGAAGGGTTAGCACACTAGCTCTTCATGACATGGTTTGTCTAAGCTGCATGGTATGGTTTAAATGTTCTCCCTCCATCTTAGCATTTCCAGCTGGGTAACAGAAATATTCTGAACAAGCAAATAACTGTGCCTAGAAAAAGCTGTTTGGAGTTTTACTAAAACTTGTAAGACTTGGGGTTTTCAGACACTGCCCAGGACATCTGGAACAAAAGTAAATGAGTAACAAATCATTGAGTTGCAGTGAATGGATTCTTGTTAATAAGCAGTCTTGGCTTGTTTTTGTAATAAAAGACAGCTTTAGAGATAGAAATTTGCTAAAATGTAGGCAATAGGGGGGTAAACAATTTCAAAATAAATTTTAGTGCTGTCCCTGCAGGATGCTGCTAGGTACTGGGAAGTCTTTAAATCCCTTCTATTACCTCTGTCCTTCAAATCACTTTTAAATCTTTTAAAGATAAATACCCCCAAATTACAGGGCTGCAGCATAAAGCAAGAGACTAGTTATTGTTATGTTGTTATGTGGAGGAAAGGGCAGTTATTTTTCTTACCCATGCCTGATACTGCAAATCATTAACTTCTGCTGGAAGAAGAAATCCGCAGGTGTTCAGCTCACACCCATCTTTTGCTTTAAATTCATTTGCTATGTCTTTAATTTCAATTCAGTAGTTTTTCTCTCCCTGTTCTTCCCATTAGGTTTCTTTACTACCATCAGCAGGAGTGAGCAGGAAAACCAGAGAACTATGGAATTCAAAGGAAAAATCTATCAAACTCAGGGTGTAGTAGAGCAGTATCAGTGTTTTGCTTGATGGCCCTTGAGGAGATGGTAGGATGCACAAAACTGGCAGCTGTGAAGTACCTTGTGCAAAGGATCCCTTAGGAACTGGTATATGGGAATGAGACTTGCATGCAAAGCCTCCCTCTCCAAACTCTCCTGTCCCAGGGAAAAGACTGTACTAAACCTTACCCTGGTGATTGGTGTACTCTAATTTTATAATACTGCGGTTAGAAAAACCTATATACACCCAGATGTAAACTTTTGCCAGTGTCAGTTTTCCAGATTTCTTTCAAATAAACGGGGCTGTTAAGTATTTTAAAACTTCACCCTCTGCCTTGATTCTGTACTTAACAGATATGCACTTACAGTCTGTGGCAACTCACGTGGAGGATTTATATAGACATGGTGGCTATTGCTGTGTGAAATGGGAGGTTGAGCAGCACACTGGAGAGCAGGTGGCAACCTCTGGCTCCTGGGAGGAGTGAAGCACTTTCTGGGGGATGAAAGTTTTGGGAACAAGAACATTAAGAATCTTGGTCACTGGCAAGGATGCTAATCTTGGAAAACTACCCTGGGTAAAGGTCAGGGAAAAACTTTGTTTACTGATTATTTATGAAATTCCTAAAAAACATGTCAAGAAGTGCTGAGTCTAAATCTATCTGTGCAAGAATCTAATGCCCTGGGGGGAGAGTGAAGAGGGCAGAAATAAAACCACAAAAAAACCTCCCAACCCTGGACTAAGCCACTAGAGGCCTTCTTTGCTTGGAACTTGATTGATATAATTAAGTTTTGTGTCATTCATTGTTTTATACTTGTGCTGACCTGATTTGTTGGATCGGGGTCTAGTTAACAGATTTTAGCTTATATCCAGCTCTAGGCCAGTAGGTCCAGTGGTGAAGTTGAGGATTATTAACAGAAGCAGACTACTTGCAGTTCTGTACCTTTAAAATGAAATTAAACCCAACTCCCAACCTTGGAATGGACTGATATTTTTCTTCTTAGGCCTTCCATGTATCTCAATAACATGTCTTAAAAATAGTTTGTCACCATATTCAGCAACTGCAGCTGAGCCTGGGGCTGGAAGTAAATTTACCAATGTGCAGGGATCCGTAATGCTGGCTGCTGAGGCTGGAGAGCAGTGCAGCACTTGTTTCTTGGCAAGAAATCATGTAAGTAATCAGCAGGGTCCCAGAAGGTCATCCTCCTTCAAGTGTTGCCTAAAAGGCTTTTTGCTCTTTTCCTTTCCTCTGTTTGAATTGATCCTGTCCAACAGGGTCCGGCTTTGTACATAAATCCTTGCTAAACTTTCAGTCTGCTCTCTGGCTGTGCTAAGTTGCCTTATGCTACTCGGTGTACAAAACTCAACAGATATTCCTGGTTGGACAATGCTGATTATTTATTAGAACCATGCCCTGAAAACAGACTGCTCCAATGCTGTGCTGACCATTGTGTCTAACAGCTGGTTCAGGCTCCTGTCTTGCCTTGCTGTATTGCTCCAGGATGGGAGCTGGAGTGGCTTGGCAACACAAAGGACATGGATGAAACTTGTGCCTCTAAATTAGCTGGTCATGGTTGAGAAATCCCACTTTGCTGCCAGTGTCAAGCAACATAAAGAGCTAGCCGCAGAAAAGATGAAGCTGCTATGAGCTCATACTAGTTAAACCCTTTTTTCTATGTATTGAAGAGTTTTTAAAAGTAGATGAAACTATTTTCTACTTCCATAAACTCAAGCGTCCTCCCCAAAATTAACCTATTTGGCAAGATTCTGGACCTTGATATGATGGTATTATGGAAAAGAACATCTAGGAAACTGGTCCAACTTCAAACTTTCGATTTTTGATCTGTAGAGATTGGTATGTAACAAGTCGTTCTGTAACCAACAAAACTCAGGAATCCTTTTTCCTTTCCTTTCTATGTCCTATTAAGAAATCTGGTGTTTGGGTTTGCCAGTGTCTAATAGAAACTCTCACCTTCCTTTACCAAGATCAGGGCTAAGGTGTCTCTTTTCTACTGCTGATGAGTTTCTTAACACTTGTAAGAAATGAACAACTCGATCTCTACTCCTTTGTCAATTTTATTGACATATAGATGAATATTTTGAATTTGATTGAAAGTGAATTCATAGACAGTGTGGTTATAGATATACTTGTCAGGTAAGCAAAAATCCTTACATTAAGAATCTTTAATAATTGATCTTAGATTAATGAATGTACTAAGCTTCTCCTTTCTGCTGACTGGAACTATATGGTATGTGAAGGAGGAAGAACTGCCCATATTCTTAAGGATGCCATTTAGTTGACTGGGCTTTTAAGTAAAAGTGTAACTTCTGAATGGTTGGATCCAGAAAGCTTTAATGGGTAACAAGTAGACAGGCAACATTCAGTATATTACATCATTCTACAACTTGTCTTCTCAGTCTTGGTATGATGAAGTGATATGTATTTAGGTTAATGCAAAAATTTTTTTCATGCTTCAAGGAGCAGTGTTTCAAATAACATCCTGCAACTTAAAGCATTGTGTCCCCTCTGGTTGTGCTGGCTTCTAACTCTGAAACCAGCCAGACACAGCTAGGTGCAGCACTGCAATCAAAATTGCTTTTGACTTTGGGCAGGGTAGGCTTTCACAGGATAAATGAATGTTTGACCTAATAACACTGGACCAAGCCTTCTTTTATCTGGGAAGCAACATGGCAACTTTCATATCCACTCAGATTAGACAGGCACTTTTATTCTGAGGTCACATCACAAAGGCATATACAGAATAGGTGTTGTTCAATCTATCTATGTCAGGAGGACAGAAAAGGGAGCTGACCCTGCTAGAACTTGATCCAGTTGTGCTTTCACACCTAGGTACTGCTGTTCTGGTAATGAGACCCCTGTGCTGCTGGGGATAATGGGTGTCAGTATGGTTCTTCTCTAACTGGTCCCAAATGCTTTTTGCAGAGATGTAATGGTTCGATAGTCCTGCGTCAGGACATGAACTGTGGAGTGACAGCCTTTTGCCTTGCTTGAATCCCTAATTTTTCTGAATACTTCAGCTGCTTCCTCTGCATAAATGGAAATACGAGATGTTAATGTATACGGTGGTTGCAAAAATTAATTGTTGTTATATGTAAAGACAGCGAGCCACATGGGTGCTGATCAGTGACAGTGATGTAGACTTTGTGAAGGAAACTGAGAAAACCTAGAAAGAGGATGCTAGGTTTAACAAAAACACAACAAAAAAGCTGAGGATAAACAGTATATACTGCTATATTTTTCATGGTTAGAACAAGACATTAAGAAAACTAACACAAACCAAAAAAGTATAGAAATATTATGGTAGTTCTTTTAAACACTTGGAAGTCGCATGTAAACTACTTCTAGCATTCAGAAACTTGACTTCATAAACATCAGTTGTAATTACAGGTCTTATGTGGAACAGATTCTGAAACCAGGAAGAAACCCACCAAAATATTCAAATGTCACCTATGGCAAGAACCATAAGTAACAGAGGCATTTTGTACACCGGTGTTTCTTATTTGGAAATAGCTGTCTTCAGGGCGTGTGAATGTAGGAAGCTGAGAGTACTTCTGTTTTTTGGACTGCTGTTAGGAGGTTTATCGTTTCTGATGTGCATCCTTCTTATCTACATGAATGAAAGCTGAAATTCTTGTTCAGGTCCAGGATGGTGTCCTTCTGTTGCATTAACAAATGGCAGCCTGATGGAGTGATTAATAATTTATGAACTTGGGATATTGATTTTTCTTCAGTGCTTATAGGAAATTATACGCTTGTGGCTTCAAGAAATAATTGGTCCAATTTAATCGCATAAAAATTATAGTCCTTTTTAATTCTTTTCAAATGGAACTTTAATGACCACTGGGTGTGTTGCAGAACAGAGCAGAAGAGAGGGTGCTTGCATGGACTGAAGAAATAGGAGGAACAGAAATGACAGGCTTTACAGGTCTAACAAAAAATGACTACTATGGCAGTGGTTTTGAATGAAAGCTAATAGACATTTGTCTGATCACAAATCAGCCTTTCCACAGGGAAATACTGCAAATTCTAATAAAACCACTTTAGTAGTACAATGCAAATTAGAGTTACAGAATGCCTGGCATATTAAGAAAAAATGTTCTGTTTGTAAAACTTTACTGAATAGAAGGTGGGGTTTGTTCTAATGCAAAGTAACTTTCTTTTTAGTGTACTGGTCTTGCCTGCATCTGGAAGGAGGGCTAAGAGCTAAAGTAGGGGAAGGAAGCAATTTCAGTAACTTCATAACAGAAGTCTGAATTTGTCTTTTTAGGGAGGGAAAAACACCTTATGTCTTGGTCAGGATATTCCATGATGTTTCTGACTGACTCTAATTGAAATATAAGTACCTTGTGAAACAGAGCTCCCCAAATACTCAGGTTTGAAAGAACTACACTGACCAGCTTCCCCAGACTGTAAAAATAAGTTGTAAGGCTCTTCTCCACTTTTTTTTTTTTTTTTAAATCAATCAAGAATACTTATCTACAAGCAGGTTTTAGTGAAATCACATGGTACTCTGGCTTTTTACCATTCTAAGTTTTTGGAGAAAGCCATCAGGACTTTACAAAACATATTCTAGAATATTTCAAATCACTATGGAGCAATAGTTAAATTCCATCTTCAAATTGTAAGTGTAAATTACTCTAAAATGTAGAGCAATGAGTGTGGTTTGATCTGGGTTAAACTTACAATTTTTTCTGAATAAAAATGTGGAAAATCAAACTATTTTTTCTATCTGCCAAAGAGTATCACCTGAATTGGATGTGAAGCTTATGTAGTCTAATTCATTCTGCCCATCCATAGCAGGAATAAAACAAATAAGCACTATTTAAAAATGGAAAAGCTGCCAACAATTTCAGCCCTAATAATGAGATGATATTCGTAATAAGTCATACTGGTGATCCCTGTAATGCTAACTGTAGGTTTAATGTGGCATGTTAAATGGTAAACTGATGCCTGGTGTTAGCTGGAGGCTGAGATTTGCAGAGCATCTCAAAACATTTTGCAGGGGAACAAAATAGATCCAGGAACTGTGACATAGGCAATCAAGCAAAATGTATTTATTTAGGTAATATCTTCTACCACCAGCCTGGGCAATAAAACAATACTATCAAGATTTCAATCCAAAATGCTGCCTGCTGGAGGGGTTTGCTATATGTGCGTAGCTACACTATCTTGGGGGCATAGCCTGCTAAGGCGATATACTGGATGTGGGCATTTTCTGCCTGCATGCCATAAAGAACGTCCAGATCTTCTGAGAAATGTGTGGGACTTCTGGTGTCCTTTGGACAACTCACTCCTATGTCAGGTTTGTGGTAACTTTGGCCTTAAATAAGCATGGTGATGACACGTAGACATCGCAAGACCAGCTTGCATAGTTGGCAGTTCATTTTAGATGGTTGAAGGGAAGGTTTTTTTCTTCCTAGGACTCTGGAGTTGTCCTCACCTGTTGCTGGCCAACACAGAGAAGCTGTAAAATAAGTTTTGGTTACTCTGTTCAAAGTATGATGCTATTCCTACTGCTGTACCAGGAACTTACTGTGGTGGTTATGCTGGATAGAATGTCCTGTTTCTAGATGTGATTCTTGAATCTGCAGGTTTCTTGTTCAAAACACTGATAATGTCTGGACAAGAATGGTTGTCTTGACTGTTTTATTCAAAACTCAGAGTAGCTGTTATTAAAAATGCTATAAATATAGAATGCATATACATGTTACACTTTATGACCACCAAATGTTTACTTTGATTGGGGGTTTTAATTTTATTAAATATAACATTATGGGTCTTTACCCTGTTTTGATGTACAGGCATATGCAAATAACTTGCATTAGCATTTTTATGAGCAAGATTTCAATGACAAGCTTATTAATACATCCCTGGGTAGTGTTCAGGCTGATAATATTAGTTCCCTGTACCCTTTTATTTGGGCAGCTAATGAATTTTTTCCCTAGTTGTCAATTCTGAATTGATGAGAGATTATAACAAACGGGACATGGCTGCGGAATGCCTAAAACTATATTTTGTAGTTAAATTGCTGGTTCAGATCCATTTTGGGCTGGGTAGTGGCCAGTGACTGAAGTTCACTTTGTCAGATGTCTTACTGGCCTATGTGAAATAAAATCTAAGTGACCTGCAGCGCAGGCACTCAGGAAAGGGCAGAGGCGGAGGGAAGCCCATGAGCATGCTCTGTTCTACTTTCTGCCTAAATACTTTGTTTCTTCTGAAAGATGGTCTTGCTTTCATACCAGGCAGGGTTCATAATGGCAGGGCCTGTGGCAACATGTGGTGTGTAATACAGGCTGGCACACAAGTTATAATTTGGCAATTTATTGACAGTAAAAAGGAAAGAAAGTTATTTGCCTGGGCACAGATATAGGACCACCTTGTAATCCTGAACAACACTGTGAGGAAAAGAGCTTTCCTCTGTAGACAACATACTGAGGCATAGCTGTTGGGACTGCAGCTGCTGGCCAACGCAGAGCCCATCAGCAATGGCGGTAGTGCCTGTGGGATAACATATTAAGAAGGGGGAAAAAAGAATGCACAACAAACTGCAGCCAAAGAAAGGAGTGAGAACATATGAGAAACAACTCTGCAGATGCCAAGGCCAGTGAAGGAGAGGGAGGAGGTGCTTCAGGCCCTGGAGCAGAAATCCCCTGCAGCCCGTGGTGCAGCCCGTGGTGAGGCAGCTGTGCCCTGCAGCCCATGGAGGTTAACGGTGGAGCAGAATCCACCTGCAGCCTGTGGAGGAGCCCATGCTGGAGCAGCTGGGTGCCTGAAGGAAGCTATGACCCTGTGGGAAGCCTGTGTTGGAGCAGGCTCCTGGAAAGACCTATGAAGAGAGAGGAGCCCACGCTGGAGCAGGTTTTCTGGCAGGACTTGTGACCCCATGGGGGACCCACGCTGGAGCAGTCTGTTCCTGAAGGACTGCACCCCGTGGGAGGGACCCATGCTGGGGCAGTTTGTGAAGGACTACAGCCTGTGGGAAGGACTCATGTTGAAGTTTGTAGAGGACTGTCTACTGTGGGAGGGACCCCATGCTGGAGCAGGGCAGGGGTGTTGAGGAATCCTCCCCTGAGGAGGAAGGAGAAGCAGAGACAATGGGTGATGAACACAACCCCCATTCCCCATCCTCCTGGGCTGCTGAGGGGGATGAAGTAGAAAAAATAGAAGTAAAGCCTGGGAGGAAGGGAGGGGTTGGGTGAAGGTGTCTTTAAGATTTGCTTTTATTTCTCATTATCCTACTCTACTAATAAATTAAACTAATTTCCCCAAGTAGAGTCTGTTTTGCCTGTGATGGTAACTGGTGAGTGAGCTCCCTGTTCTTATCTTGACCCGTGAGCCTTTTGTTATATTTACTTTTTCCTGTCCAGCTTAGCAGGGGGAGTGATAGAGAGGCTTTGGTGGGCACCTGGTGTCCAGCCAGGGTCAGCCCACCACACCTAGCTAGGAGGCAGTGGAAAGAAATAGCCAAAGGGCATAGAGTTTTTACATCTTAGCATTGTATAATTGGACCCAATTTGATTACAAAATGGTGCTAGACAGCTGTGAATTAAAAGGCAAAATATTACTGCTTTGAGCTACTTCTGGTGATATTCTGGACAGAAAGGCCAGAAAGATGATTAATCCTCACCCCTGTTCCCTTGCTCTCTATGCAGCAACTGACCAAACCCCATAATTAGCCAACTGTTTCTTGCCAAAAACCAGACTGAATCTGTGTGCCGAACACACAAACAAAGGTCTGCTGTTCCCATACCTGCCACTTATGCTCTGTCTATCAGTCTGGAGACTACCCAGACTCCATAGACAGGCCCATGTTGCAGCTTGTTTGGGAGTAATTTTCTTTTCTGCCCTTTCACTTTTCAGCTTTGTCTTAAGATTCCAGATGTGGCCTTGCTGTTGAATGTTTGAGTGAGTTTAGCCTAACACAGGGTGACATTTTCCAGACAATAGAGCTGGATATCAAGATCCCAGAACATATGTGCTTCCTGGCAGTTGGCTGGTTGCTACTTCATGGAGATCAAATAGAAAAGGGGAAGGCAAAATAACAGTTTGGAGTCTTCCCCTTTCCCATCTCCCTCCATGATACTTCCTCTGCTTGTTTGAGAGCCTCAGACATCCTGAAGGAAAGTTTCCTGGGCTGATGAAGACACTCAAGAGTGAAAGAGGGCATATACTTTGGGAGTCTTTGGCAGAGGTTAGCACTTGGACAGCAAAGCTTGTCATCTACTATTCAACTATTGCATATGTAGTATAATCTGGGGCCCCTTTTAATTTTTTTTTTAATAAAAGTGATTACTGCCCTTCTGTAGGGGTGAAGAGAAAGATGTCCAAGGTGGATAAAAGGTGATGGTATAAACAGGAGATTCAATTAGACAAGGAGCAGCAGCTGCTGAAGTATCAAGGGGTGGTGCTCATGTATGGTAATGACTATGCTGTTGCAAAAGGCAATGATAGTTGTGGTTACTGGGAGATGAAAGAGCAAATGCTCCAATCTACAGATGAACAGGTGACTGTGCATGGACTGATGGTGCTGAGGAGGATGGCAGGCCTGGGAGGTAGAGATGTGAGGGTTGGGACAGCTGAAGAGGAATGGCATGTAAATGATCGGTTGACTCCTGGCGATGAAGGAAAGCTGGACAAAATGAGTTTTGGGGAATTTGGTGAAGATTTGAGGAAAGTGCTGGTAGCAGGTGGGCTAACAACAATAAAGGGGAGCTGATGGTGTGAGGCAAAAGGATGAGTATGGACCAGAAAAAACAGGGTGCTGTCATCCCAAGTCAGTCTCTCATCTCAAGCCATGATACAGATATTCAGTTGCTTTTTCCTCTATAATGCCAAGAAGACCAAGCATTTGAAAATCTTGATTTTTATTAGTCTAACTCAGGAAAATCAAGATTTTAAAACAAACTTTTGACTATGTAAGACAAAACAGGGATAAAAAGGGGCTCTGAATAACTCCCCGCTGTGTGGCTGTATCTGTCCAGGGAAGGTAAGCGCTTCCAGGCTCTGTTTCATTCAACTCTACTGCTGGGTGAGTTTCAGCAGATGCTGGTCAACCCTGCCCTGGTTCCTCAGCGGCCCGGCTACGGGCCTGCTCGCGATCTCTCTCCTGCTGCAGGCTGATCTGAGTTTTGCTCAGGCCATGGGTAACTAGGGCAGGAAGGGACCCCGGGGGGTGTCGTGCCCACCCCTCTGCTCAGGGCAGCACCTGCTGCGAGGGCAGGCCCGGAGGCCGCGCAGGACTCGGCCCACGTGTCTGGAAAACCTCCAAGGATGGAGCCGGTGCGGCCTGACGCTGCTGCTTGCTCTGTTGCCTCCCTCTCCTCAGCTGGGAGGAGGTTTGACGGTTGTGCCCGTGTCCCAGGCGGGAGGCGCCGCCAGTCCCGGGCAGCCGAAACACCCCGTCAGACAGGGCGCCGCGGGACCCTGTGAGGGAGCCCCAAGCCCCGCCCCCGCCGCGCCCATGGGCGCCTCCTGCAGCCGGGCTGCTGGCGGGCCGGTTAGCTCAGTTGGTTAGAGCGTGGTGCTAATAACGCCAAGGTCGCGGGTTCGATCCCCGTACGGGCCACTGAATTTTGTCCCTTCACCGTTCTGGGGAGCTGCGGCCGGGCTGGGCCCCCCCCTGCTGTGAGGCGGTGGGAAGCCGCCGGGGGAGGTTGGTTTTTTGCTTCGGTTCCCCTGAGGCAGCGGCAGAGCCCGGGCAGCGGGAGCGGGGAGGTGGTGATGGGGGGGGAAGGCAGGAGTAAAGGTTTAAACTGGGCTTGAGGGGCCATCCAGGGAGGTGGGCACGAGCTGGGGAGGTGGTGAAACTGAAACCGGAGCAGCACAGGATGGAGAACAAGTGGGCAGGGATTTGTAGGGAGAGAGGACAGTGGGGGCTGAGAGGAGAGAAGCGAAATAATCGAAAATGCAATAGGAAAAGAAATAGGTAGGAAGTGCACTCAGCAAAATTTAAGACCTTTCCATGGGACATCTCCACATATTCAATTTCTTTTGCCTCAGAGCATCTTTTCATCTTGTGCTTCTGTTAATTACCATTAGGCCTGAAGAAAGCTTGAAGGATTTCAGATGGTCCTTACTCTCCCTTAATAATCACAGGTAACTAAAACTTCATATCAGGTCTTTACCTCTGTATATTAGTATAACTCTTTAATAATTCTCTCTCATCAGAGGCTGGAACCACTGATGCTGAAGTGAGTGGGTTTTATTTCTCCTTTGAATTTTTTCTTTGGAGCACGAGGACAAACAGACCTCCCTGACAGCCTGATTTTTCAGAGAATGTTCTGAACTCCATATAGGAGATATCCAGATTTGATGGACACACTGCAATCCAAGTCTTAACTCTTATTTCTGTAGTATTTATTCAAGAAAAAAAATCCAGGCCAAACTGAGGTGTGCTCTACTAGAGTAGTATGTCTGCAAGAGCAGCTGAGATGGATCCCTGCTGGCTCAACTGGCCTGTGTAAGGGTGTTTTGTCTCTAAGAAACTTCTCTTAGAAGCTCAAGACAGATATTATTTTTGTCCTGTCTACCTCTGAACTGAAATGGGATTTCTCCAGAGGAGGGAAACTTTCTGGTGCAAATGTTTTCGTTGTAGAAACCAGTGGTTTCGTTATTGGAGCTGTGTACAGACAGGCCACAGCTTCTTTGGGAAAACGTCTTGAGTTTAACAGCATTCTATTGATTTCTTTCACAAATTTGCTAATATGCTCCTTCACTCTCCAGGGCTGTTGCTTAAGGCTTTTTCCAGCTGCAGTGTTTGATTCAAAATAATAATAAAGAAAAAAACAAAGTAAGAAAAAGCAGGTGCCACTCATGCCAAAGTTAGAGTTTTGATGATGATCTTCCCCACAGTGTCGCCAAGGTACAACAAGGGCACATGAGAAATGTCATTGCAAAGTCACAATGTAATTTTTAAGTCAGAGATGAATATTCATATTATCTAGCGTCCAGACTGCTGTCATGACTCTATCAGATGTCAAGGGAGAGTAATGTGGTGCTGTTTTGATGACCTTCTGTCTGGCTACTCCACTCAATGATCCTGCTCAATTCCTTGGGGTCCAGTTATAGTGGTCAGGACTTGACTGCATATAATGACATCCATTTTAAATTAAGTGAAAGGAGAAACAGCACGATGTTTCATTTCAGGAAAAAAAAAAAAATCTGGGAATAATATTGCTTTGTTTTATGTTTCCCACATTAGGAATCAGAATTTTATTGCAGCTATGTTGTTGTATAGCTAAGTCCTTGCTATAAACCAAGGTGAGGCAATGGCTCCTTGGCCACTTTTTCAGTTTGGTTTGAATTGCTTATATTCAGTGTGGGTTTTCTGGCATCCAGGACTGTATGGACATATTTTCCCTAAATTTAATTTCAGCAGATGGTTGTCAGATTGTGAGGGTCAGCCATTGTCCCTAGGGGAGTCATTCCAGAGCTCATTCTTCAACCTGAAAACTAGTAGGAGAATAAAAGAAGAGATTAAACAAGCAAACCCATATAGTGGAATAATGCTCCTGTGAGGACAGCAGAGGAGTTTCCATTCGGAATGGTCTGCAATGGCAGATGCTGGGGCATATTCTGGGGTTACTGTTTGGTGTTTCATTTAACCTGTAATCGGATTGCATAACATTGAGACTGGAATGGATATTAGTTGCTGTGTACTTAAAAAGCATGGTGTGAAGCATGGCTCCTCTGCCCACAGCGGGCAATGATGGAGAGGATGAACCTTCCTTATTGCCTGTGACAATGCTGGACACTGACAGCTGAGGAGGAACCTTCTGATCAGTCTAGCCAAACCTCTTCCTTCTGTTACTGTTTCAGACA
Organism: Strix aluco; assembly: GCF_031877795.1. NCBI lineage: Eukaryota > Metazoa > Chordata > Aves > Strigiformes > Strigidae > Strix > Strix aluco. The sequence goes on from NC_133932.1 coordinate 12,524,025, forward strand.
TTGAGTTTGAGTTACACAGACCAAACGAGCTAATTAGTTTCATATTCTTCACTGAGATGACCGCATTCTTCTTTGCTGCCTGAAATACTGCTAGGAGGGCTCTTAAGTTAAAATAGTTGAAGCTAGCCAGAAAATGGATTCACACTATATTTAATTCAGCAGATGTATATTCATTCACTCAGTAATGTTCTGAAGCATTTTCTCTTCTGGCCGCATCACAGGTTAATTTTATAATTTCTTTTATTGTACTTATTACTAGAGCATCTAAGTGTCTTGCCATCAGAGTGCTTTATTAATTCAGTTCCATTAGTGTTCGTAATTATGGTGAAAATCTGAGTGGCAAGGATTCGTCTGGTATATCAACAGAGTAGCGCACAGGTACAATCCAGAAACAACATTATTGAAACCAAAGGCAGGGTATGGCGGAAGGGGTTTTTCTTTAGATTAATTTGTGTGCAACTAAGTGTAAGCATTAATGCTATTATCATAGGTGAAGCTTAAGCTTTGCTTAAACCTGGTGAGTGTAGTGTTTACCTTCTGCACACTAGAAAAAATGGCAGCTCCATCAAAAAGCCCAAGTCTGTCACAAGCCCAAACAAAGGTTTTCATTTAATGTTGTTGTGAGCAGAGGTGCAGGTGGGAGGGGAATGAGGAAATGCCATAGAAACAGACGAAGGAAGAAGCTGCCAGCCAAGAATGTGGCTGAATGGGCAAGGGCAGCCTAGTCCTTCTGAGTCCAGGATCTGGCTAAAAGGAACTGGGAGCTGTAAGCAAAAGCCCAACAACCACCCCCCTGTTCGGGTCCTCCAGTGTCTTGGAAACAGGGGTTATTCAGGAAAGGGGACTGCATGAGAGGGACGTTGGCTTCCAGGTTTTTTTTCCCTTCGTAACTGAAATAACAAGGACTCTGAATTTTTGTCTTGCAGTTCACATTAGAACAGAGAAACTATACTTAATGCTGAAGCTGGAGAAATATTTTCTTCAAATTTGTATGTTCTGAGAAAGCAATCACTAAAATGAAATATAAGGAAATCTGAGTAATGTCTTAAAACCCAACTAAGTGTGATGGGCTGGACTTGAACAGGAATCAAATCTTTGCTCTTAAGATACCGTATAAAAGGATTAAGTAACTTTGTAAACAAAGTATCTGGCAATTTCTCCCACAGTTTTGAACTGATGCCTGCCTTCGGAGTTACTAAGTTTATTTAGCCAAACAGTCCTTTTTTTCCATTGTGGAAGAATGGACCAGCAATGCCCATAGTACAACAGGGCTGTGGGGAGGTCACTGAATTCACATTTAAACATGTGCCATAACAACCAGGTGGAAAATAAGTGTGAAAATACCTGGTCCCTGGTGTGTATTTGTGCTTGTTTCACAAAGAATAAACTTTTCTTACTAGATTAGTGGGAGTAGCTCTAGCTATACACCAATTCTGTGTAAGGCTTCTTTCCTTGTGGTGAGATACAAGTGTTCAGTTTAACTGGTATCTAGTCACTGTTTCACAGGGCAAGTAAGCTAGAGATAACGTATGGTGGTATTCTCTCAAAACTTAAAACGAAGTATGTTGAAGTCTGGGTGTGAATTTTCTTATTTTCAGAGATGAAGAGGAATAGAGTTTTAAAGACAATCTATTACGCTCTATCACTCTTGTAATTAACCAATAATATAAGGAACAGTGAAGGGCAATGGTGGGTAGTCTGGGGTTTGGCATCCTCAGATTTGTGTGGGAAAAAATGTTGTGCTGCCCTGGAGGGGGACAGCAAATGACAGGTCCCTAATATTTGGTAGGATCAAGGCTGATCATGCCTTCTCATGTTCCTGAACAGACAGTATAGTTAAACTATGCTCATACTCCCCCCTTGTATGCACTGTCTGTTAAAGGAACCTTGAAAGCACAGAGCAAGACAGCACATCTGTATGCCACTCTGTAAGCTTGACAAACCCTTGTGGCAGACTTCACAGAAAGCAGCTCTGGCACTGAGCTCTAGAGGCTTGCAAACTCATGCTGTCGAGGTGTGGAACAACTGTCAAGGTGGGTTAGTTTTAAGAAAAGAGCATCTGACATTGTACTCTTGAAACAACGCTTACCAAAATGGCTTTCACTGCAGTTTCTGCCCCTTGGACTGTATTGCTGAGGAGTGGTTCGGTCTGCAAAGTGCAGCAGAGGTTTCACTGAGGGTCCAAAGCTAGACATAAAAAAAGACTTTTTAGTTTCTGTGGATTTCCTCCTCAGCCTGAGAGGATTCAAATATCTGGTCAGTCCAAAGTGACAAAGACCAATGTCAGTGTCACGTCTTCCCAGTTGTCCTTGAAAGCCACTTTCTTTTCAGCTGGAGTGGGTTTTATGTTTCTTCATGTTGGCTTCATGGAGAATTCCCCTGAAAGTCAGGGAATGGGACAGGTTGAATGAGAGAGTTGAAGAGAATATGGTTCAAGGAGCAATTTATCTGATGCATATAGGAAAGGCACAGGTAATTGTCACATGCCCAATGAGGTTTCACTAGCTTGTTAATATATGCTGTCACCACTTTCAGTAAAACCAGCTTTTTGATGGTGAACTCTGCTCTTGAATTATTAAACTGTTTTTTAAGGAGAAAATCATCCTGCCTCCCACTTAAGCATGACTTTTCTGGTTGTACCCTTATATGTACAAAATGAAAAACTGAATAAAAGCAAAACAAATGTAATTCTGTATTTTTCCACAAAGTATTTCTTTTCAGCAAAAACAAGGCAGTGTGGGCTGAGCATCTGACTAAGAATTAAAGGACAAATGAATACCCAGGTTCTCAATTTTGCTTTTGACTCCATGCCTAGGTCTTCAGTTCTTTGTGTCTCCTTCCCCATCTGTACAAAAAGGGCAAATGATTATTCTAATTAGGAAGCACTCTGAAAATCCCCAGAGAAGTGCTACAAAACCTGTCTCTCTACAAAAAGAGGTGGTTACCTTACTGTATCCTAGCTGTAGAACAACAACCTGTTGAGCTCATTTGCACACCTAGTGGTGGATGAACACGAGCAAAGGAAGCAGCTGGTCTGGTGCTGAGTTAAAAAAAAAAAAAATATTAGCCATTAGAATCTGTTAGAATCTGTTTAAAGTATGAGTTTATTTCTACTAGAGAGAAAGCATGCTGAGACTTCCCTATGGTGATAGAACTTTTTAAAGTGGTAATTTCTGCCTAATATTGGTTTTAATGAAAAAATTGGGTTTTTTCCTTTCATGTTATATACTTCTGCTCTTCTCCAGCTTTGTTCTCTAATGGATAGATTTGCAATAACTCTGCCAGCAATGTAAAGGGCAAGTTTTATTTTAAGCAGTTGGGGCTCTAAGCAACTGATATTGAGGCAGCAGATAGAGAATACATTTTTTTATGGTATATTTTAGTGGATACACTGACCAGGGTCTTCCTTCATGGCACTTACAAACATATTTGTTTTTTAAGGAATGAATCTGAGGTACTGTAACTCTGGCGTTTTGTGGCACAAGGATAAGAAAGAGGTTCCACTTCCTGCATACACCTTTTCATCTTGTCTCCTTTTAGATAGCTATTCTGGGAACAAGCTCCTGAAGGCAAGCTGACTGGTTTGAAGTTTAATTTTTTAATGAGGAAAGAGTGACTCTGCAGAGATTAATAACTAGAGAACCCCAACAGGTCATTCTCTTCAGCTCTTGGATTATGTTCCTAGCTCACATGATGCCTTTTTTTCCCCCTCCTGCCATCCTGCTAATATAACCTGGTACTGAAAAGTTATATTGTTGTGTAAATACCAATGTTGATGATTCTCCAGTTACTACTTGTCATATCTGTCAAGCTTGCTAATGCTAGATGCTGGACAGAATCCTTTTTGCTCTTCAACAGAGGTTGTGGTTCTGCAAGAAAAAAATGGGACTTCGGTTTTTATCAGAAGTTCAGTGAGACTTACTAAATTACAAGGATGAGTTTTGTAGGATGAGAATATGCCTCTCGTCTAGGTCAGTTTTGCTTTCTGACTGCAGTTGTAATTTCATTTCCTCCTCCACAATCAAAGGCAAAACTGATTGTAGATTTGGGCCATTGCCTGCCATTTGGTAAAAAATTTGAGGGAAATGTCATGATTATAATGATTAGTAAGGGAGGGGAAGGTCAGTAGAGGGTGGCAGGAGCTCAGAATAGACTCAGCTATTCTTATGGTTCTACTCACTGCATATAAAACTCTGGCTATACCCCAGCACTCATCTAAATGGAAAGCATGATGGAAAAATATTTTATTTCTCCCAGCTACTGATTGGGGGTGGTGGCAGCAGTGGTGTCTTAAACTGTATTGTTCGGAGCAGTTCTGTCTGGCCAGGGAGATTAGCCAGAACCCTCAGGGCCTTTTAATTCTCCCTTGTGATGTTGTGTAATGGTCTTCTGCACTTCAGCTGTACCAAAAGAACTGTAAAACTACCAGGAGATCAGAATGTATAAACCCAGGCAAGCTCCAGGAGAGCTGGGGGGGAGGAGGGAAGGTGTAAAATTCTACCAAGACACAACTACTCAGACTCCCAAAAGTTTTAATGTTAAGTTTCTACAAGTGAGATGCCAGCCTCTTTACCTAGTTGAGTTTGCTTCTGACTCTTCTGGAGAGACAGTTCTATCCAAGGCTTCCTGCTCTAAATTCTCTTGAAGCCAAAAATGCCAACAAGGAAAATCTTGACACTTGAAAAATCAAAATAAATCTATTTTAGTCAGTGGAAGTGTACTCTTTCAACAGCAGGGAATTGCTCTGATTTCCCCATGTTAACTTCAGATGTTTGGGATTTTTCCTGTCCCGAGTCAGAGGAAGTTGTTGATCTTTACAGGGAATCACACATAAACCCCAAATTTGGGTCAGGCCAATCTGTTTTGATTTGGACTTTTTTAATAGATCAACTGAAATATCTAATGCAAAACACTCTGTCTAAATTTCTAAACTGTTGAGATGTTTGGGTATATTTCCCAAATATGAGATAGAAATTTTACTTACACTAGGGATATTTCAATGAACGTGCATTTTCAGAACTGTATTTTTTTTGATTGAGAAGTTCCTGGTTGGTTGTATTCTCCATCAGTATGTAACATTTGAATGAAAGGACATCTCTGGCCTTTCAGGCTACTGATATTTACAAAATTGTTAGATGTCTAAATATTACATTTTTGGGTCACATCTAGGTGCTGACAGAAACAGCCCTACTGTGCAGGAAGATATGTTTTTCATCACCTCTAGAATGACTTTAATTCTTTCTCAGAAGTATTAACTTCCAGTCTAATCACTTTAGAATAGTCTTTAACTGCACTTGAATTATCTGTGCATTTTGCAATTGCTTAGCCTCATCCCATTTCTCACAGATCCTGTTTCATCTTAATTATATTACTTTTTTATGGTTTTGAAATACTTGATCTCCTATAACTTGCACTAATGTTCTTCAGTGTGAAACACAGGAATCTTCAACCCCAAATAGTACTTGTCCTCTCTGTTTACAGTTGCTTTAATATGTGTATAGTGCCTCTTCCAGCATGTGTACTGTCACTGATACACTTACTGACATATGCCTTGAATTGCTGAACCCTACCTGAGTGTAGTTAGGTGTACATATTTGACAGCTGAAATCATGCTCTGATCAACATTGATCTCTCCAGCCTATTAGTCAACTCTGCTAGATTCTTCTTCTAATTTGTAAATCCTTTTCTGACATTGAGACCTAGGTCAGCGGTGTCAAACTTATTTGGTGACTTAAGTAGGCACTGATGGCCATGAGCTACAGTACTGCTGAAAAATAGACAGCATCCCACACTAAAAAAAGTTCAGCATATCTATCATACTGGGAGAGATTTACTGCTGTTTTCCTTTATAATTACTGTACATAATTAGATATGACACTAAAACTGTCTTGATCTCTAGCTATTCAATTTTAATCACTAGGAGGCTTAATTCTCAATAATATGGTACATTTCTGCTGGGCTCCTAGTGCAAGCAGATAGAGCCTTCAGGAACTTCAAAGGACAAAATGTTTTACTTCTAGGTTCCCAGGCAGATGAAGGTCTACACTGTGGTGCTGTACAGGCACTCCTTGCTTTACAAAACTTCTACCATGGCTTCTAATTAAAGTGCATGTGAATTAGAGAAACCTCTCTAATTCCAATTAGAGGTTGGACTATGTGGGTGAGCAGTAGTGGTTTATATTCCACTTGTTTCTCTTATTAATAGTGCCAGTTTTTGTTTATCGAACACATGAACCTTCAGCCCAAGATTGTCCTCTCTATTTACAGTTGCTGTACTACGTGTATGGTGCTTCTTCCAACACGTGTACTACCACTATGATAAACTAAGTTGCATGTTAAGAGTCCAGTACCTGTTCTGGGAGTATCTTTGATTCATTGCCCCTTCAAAAAGGCAGCTATGTGTGTATGTTTACTTATATTTTGTACTGTGATATTTTCACTTTCCCTTTTTTGCTTCTGAATCTAAATCAGCCTGGGCTCCTAGAATTTCATATCTCTTTATGAATTCTTACCTGAGCACTTTGCCCTCCTGTTGCCTGGCCCTACCAATTCACTCCTTAAACCTAGGCTTCCCTCAAGTGTATGCCTATAATCCTTTACTGGGGAAGATACTTTGGTTTGTGAAGATGAATACTTATTTGAATGCCAAAATATTAACTTTGAATTCTTTGTATTAAACATTTAAACTCTGACATTGATTCTGTCCAACTGTGCAGGCTTTGTAGTTGTTACTTCTGTGTAGATCAACTGTTTTCTTTCCTATCTTCTTTTCTTCCATGTTAAAATGTGTTGCAACTGCTCTGTTTCTTTGAAGTGTATCCCATACCTAGGGCAGGTTCAAACCTGGGGGACTCCAAAGTCTTGTATTATCAGTCTCCCGAGACAGTTGCTAGCTGCAGTATGCTTTGTCCGTGGCTGGTTTGCAGTTCTTTCCATTTGACATCAGTTCTGAAAGCCTTTATGCTAGAAATAGCAGAAGAGAGAATGATTTTCTATTTATAACATCTGAAGAGGGGGGAAAAACATTTACGTCTATGAGGTTTTTAGAAATTCCTCATATATTGTGGGTGTAGTTCAAATGATAATGTTGCCTATATATTCTAACACAAAATTTAAAAAAGAATGAAAGTTCTTCCAGATGGGATTCCCCCCCCCACACCCCAAGCAAGAGTAACTGTTACAGGCAAGTGAATCTATAACAATCATCTTTCTTACATATGTAATTTTTCAAGGAACAGAATATTAATGGTACATCAGAAGATCCCTGTTTAGGAGGGGAGGCAAGGGGGAAACAAATTCTGAGAAATGCTGGTTTTCCGCTCCGAATGTTAGTGCAACTCCGCATTACAATTCAGCAGGAACCATTCACACCTAAAAGCCTGTGTCCTGAGGTTCTACAGATTTCATCAAATGCCCAGACAGAGCATCATAACCTTCTACAAACTTTCACTTGATAGGCTGGCAGTGGTCCAAATGCTGGCAGAAGCACTTGTACAAACACAAAATGTTAGCTTTTTCTTCTCTTTAGTTTATGCCAGACATAATTCAGCAGCATTCCAGATAACATGCCTTCTGTTAAGTAAGGGGAGGAGAGTGATGAATGCCTTCAGAAGGGAAATTGTCCTGCAGTGGCATCAGTTCATCATAGTCTTCCTCTCTGGTTAGTTCTAGCCCCAGCTAGTTCTGCTTAGCTGCCTGATTTGGATGATCAAAGATGATTGAACCCCTCCTGTTTGCTCACAGCTGCAAGGCCTTTTAAGATAAATCCAGTGTGACTCCAGTGATCTGGGAAGGTAAAGGGGGGAAATTAAGTTAATGATGGGAAAAAGGCAGAGCAAAGGTGGCCAGGGGGGAGGGGGGGGAATCACTATTACACAACTAAATGTGTACCATCTCTACATGCTGCATCAAATTACACTGAAGGATACTTTCTGTTAAAAGTGGTTAGTAGCATGGGGTTTTATTTGCTTTTGTCCCCTAGCCCTCCTCTGTAAGCTGAAAATGAGCTGTGAGGCTGACATACAGTTGTAGAGACTTTTGTGGATTTCTGTGTAGGTAAAGGGTACGTAAGTGTAGAGAGATAAGAAAAGCAGCTTCTCTTCAATTTCTGCTAGAAGCTGCTAAAGCAAGACTGATTTATCTCCAGGAAAGATGTAGACGGATATCCAAAGTATTGAAGTCCCATCTCTGAAAGCATAAAAATAAAGTGTTTGCTTCTGTGTAATACCTATTAGAGCTTTTTTTACCTCCTCCCCTTCTGTTCTTTGTCAGTAGGAGAGGGGCTGAAGAGCACTAGTGTCCTGGGAATAGTTGACTCCTCTCTGAAAATGGCTGGTGGTAGACACCAGTTACAATGACCCTGCATTTCACCAGGGGCTGCATGAAGTTTCACTACAGGCAAAAAGAAAAGTTACAGAAATAAACTTTGATCTGCCTATTTTTCTCATTCCCTATAGACAGGTACTGTAGCCTCCTGAAAAAAGGGGTTGTAATACCCATGTGGAAGAACTAAGATCTAAGGATCAATCACATCTTAATCAAAATCAGTGGTTCAAAAAATACCATGTAATCCAACCTTACTTCAGTTTGCTCTAGCCAAGGTTGCTGCAGGTCTGGCTGAGTTAAAAGGCCTTGATCTTAGACCATGAACTCCAATGAGGAGGCAATACTATGTGTGTATTTTGTGTGTGCATGTGCTAGTTGAAAGCTAGGGCCCCTCCATGGACAGTGTCCTTCCTGCTATCACCAGCACAGCCTTTGCCCCTGCTGCTCAAGCAGTGCTCCTGGCAAGCACAGGCACTTGGGCTGTTGCTGCCCTGGAGATAAAAGAAGGTAATTGGGTGTTACAGGAAAACCAGAGCTCTGAGGTGACTGGGGAGGGTATAATGGAAGTTTATGAAGAGAGGTACAGAAATGGTGAATGAGGAATAATTGCTCAGTGTGTCTCAGCCAGGGCAAGAAATGCAACTCACTGGTGACAGATCAAATATGAGGCATATTCTCACAGAGCTCACACTTAGAGTGCTCTAGGAGGTGTCATAATTTACATGGTCACAAAAGTGGTGGGATCAGTTCAAGAAGTCAAGTGTGCTCAGGAATTTCAAATGCAAAAGCCCTGGGCAGCTCAGGAGGGCTCTGAGCTGAAGGTTGTGGGGCAGAGGGGAAGGGTAGTGCTGCAGAAGCTTCCCTACTTGCTAGTTCAGTTCCCAAGCTCTGCTCTTTCTACAGGTGGGCAGAAGACACAGGGCTGGATGGACCTTTGGTCCACGTGCTCTTCTCACAAAACCCTGTACCAGACTGAGAACAGATACAGGAGGTGGGGCATTTGGGCTGTGTTTTGCTCTGGATGACAGGAAGTAGAAGAGACAACTGCCTTCTGTGGTCAAAGTCTGTCCCGTTATCTGTTAATGGATTATTTTTTTTCAGTGACTTAAGCAATAAATCTGTGCTATCCTTATTATCTTTTCTTTTATATAATAGATTTATTTTTACCCTCTTTAGGCGGTGATAATCTGGTTTAAGAAAAACCTTCATTTTTTGCAAATGTTTTGACTGTGCTATGTATGTGTAAATTTATGTACATTTACATCAACTTCAAAAATCAATTGTTTTTTAACCACTGCTATAATGGTAGCAGCATCAGGTACATCAGCTTGTGAGAACTTATTTTCCTTAAAGTATGGCATTTGCCTATGCTGAAGGATGGCAAGTTAAAACTTTTTTTTTCTCAGATAAGTTATTCTGAAATTCTGGGAATAGCACGATATGCGCTATTCAGGCTTTGCATGAGCTACTTGTGTTTGCAAAGGCAACACAAATATCATAAGTGTAGCTACCCCATGAAAGCAGATTAATAATGTTTGCGAAGGAAGCAGGGATGAAGAACACTGAAGCTAATGTAAGAATCAACCTGATAGATGGTCTCGGATAAACTTTCTGCATTTCTGTGGTTTCACAGTGAATCTGGTTGTCTACATGCTAACTTCAGGGCATAGGAACATTGGACTGGAAAAGACCTGGACAATTAAGTCCATTCTTCTATTGCAGGCAACAACATCAATTAATCATATCATAATGTATTAGAACCATATTTCCTCTGGCTTCACACTATCCAGCAAAACTGATTTATGCTCTCTTGTGTAGTCAAGCTGCATTTGTTGCTCACCAGTTGTCTGCACTTGAGAGAATTTGTAGCAAGTGATCAAGATCTTCATCATTATTAAAGAATAAAATCCCAGTTCACTAGGGGAAAACCCCCCCCCAAAACACAACAGTCAAGGAATACAGGTGAGGTGTGTTAATGAGTTGACAGCAAATATTGAGATCAAAGTTTCAGACTTATCCTCTGATTAAGACCAGAGGCTGCTTTCTAAGGACAATTAAGTAAAGAGTGCCTTAATTTGTCAAGTCTTCAGATCACATACTGCAACTCATATTCAAGTGGTATATGTAGATTTTAGTGCCTGGCTTTGCATATCCACATTTGAAGACTGTACCCCGTTTGCTTCCAAGCTCATTTTATTAAGAGCTAACAATAGGGACTTAACAAATCCATTTTTTGTTTGCATTAGACCTTGAATAGAGAAGGTTAAAAGACTGGGGGGGGGGAATGTATTTATAGTTGTGTGATTTACAATAGTAGCCTGTCTCATCTGTATCATCGCTATATGATGAAAGAGAAAAGTGTGAGAAGTAACAAGAATAGATCATCATAACAACAGCAACAATGTTCTTCATCGTTTTGGACTTGTCACTCTTGGAATGATTAGATACTTGTCCAATATATAGTAGGTGGTGTGTTTCCAAAATGAGGTACTGAATTGAATGTTTTGCGATGCAGGCAGAAATTTTTAAAGAGATTCCATGAAGGTGAGTTTGCGTTTTCAGAAATGATCCAAAAGCTATTTGTATTCCATGTTTCTTTTTCTGTTGATGTCAGTAAATTATTTTTTTTTTATGTAATCTTTAGTACGTTTCTGTGGCATTTTCTTCTTCAATCGGGTTATGCTTCTTTTTCCATTTACTGGCTAGTTTGGGGATATGAAGAGGTTAACAGGCAAGGAATTCCCTCCTTATTTGTATTTTCTACTGCCTTTCTTCACCCCTGTCTCTGCATGCTGCAAAGGGGAGTGCTAATGTTCAAAATGGATGAAATGTTTTAAAATTTGTAATTCAGCTCCCCATATTACTAGCTGAATATATATCTCTTTGATCCTGTTCTTTTAGTAACAAATCTTTATCAATGCTGCATGCTCTGTCAGAGCTAGGAGTTATGACTGTGTCCCTGTTTCACTGTCCCATAACCAAATCCTGTAGATAGTCCAGACCTGTGCCCTGAAGGAGCCTGCATTCTCACAAGAATGATCTTCCCAGATTAGACAAAGTCCATTTAGCTTAGTATCCCATCTCTGATAATGGTCAGTAATGTCTAGCAGAGAGTATGGGAGCAGGTCTGGCATTTAGCAGTATTCTCCCTGAATGCTCTCCCAGAGAGAGCAATTTGTGACACGGGGGCATCCTAAACCAAAAGCGGCAATTTGTATTAATAGCCCTCAGCAGCCTTTTCTTCCATAACTGTGTCCAGTCTCTCTGACCTATGGAAATGTATCCACAATGCTCTGTGACAAGGAGCTCTTAGCTTAACTTCATGTTACTTTAAGAAACACCTTGGGTTTGATATGCCCTACCTCTGAGTTTCTCTCGATGCTGTACCCCTACCTGCTCCATAGTTCTTTATTTGGAAGCTGGTAATTGTTTTGGCTTTATAGTTAGTATCCACAGTTGTGCATGTTTTTATCATACCTGCCCCTAATTACCTCTTTCCCAACTCTACCCTCAGTTCAAGCTTTTCCCTCTGAATTCTGAGATGATCAGTCTTATGATTCCCATCTGACCCTTTTCCAAAAGGAAGGGAAAATCAGCTCATCCTGTTAGTTAAATGCTTCAAGGTTGTTGCAGAGAGTAATGCAGGTGTTACCCCTGCTCTAAGTGCTTGGGTGGTGTCACTCTTCCATGCTGCAGCAGCAGGATGTGCAGCCACTGCTCCCCAGGCACCAGGGGTGGTTCTTGCAGGACTGACTGGAATTCTCACTTGGTTTGGACCTGACTTCTTTTTCCCTCAGAGGAAGTTAGTGCTCATCATCTCCTCTGGAGTTGAGAGGGCTCAACAGCTGTGAAAATCAGGCCATTAATACCTGGTTACTGGAGCCTCTGAACTTCACTTTTTGGCAATGTTTCCCTACACTTCAGTTTTTGTGAAATGCATCTCCTGGAGTTGCTTCTTTGTGGCTTGATAGAAGTGTTTTCCTGAACTGCAGGGAATCAAGATACTTTGGTTTTGCCTGTGCAATAGTTGCTGCTACTTCCTAACAGCTGAACCGAGCATTCAGAGACTTCAGATATAGAAATAGGACATTAAGAACTAGGTCATGCTTTTCTAGGAAAGAAGTCCATCTTCCTTTGGACTGATCAGTACTGATAATTGTGCAAATATGCTCCCATGAGACAGAGGCAGGTTAAGGTTATATTTCTTTGCTAAGCTGTTTTGATGCAAAAAGGACTCCGAGGAAAAAAAGATTTCTCCAGATTGCCCTTATTGGTATTCTGTTAAGACAATAAAAGGTGCAGAACTGTTTATTTAACCACTTTCTACTCTTTCATGTTTCCCAGGGAACATGGGTAGATGTAGAAACCTGTACTTGGAAAGGGAAGATAATTGGCTGGCCTCCTTCAGCAGAAGGTGTATAAGAATACCCATCAATGATCCGTGTTTGCACTGTGTGCAACTGCTATTTCAGCTCTGCCCTTGAAACACAGATTAAGCAATGCTGCCAACTTGTATTCTTCTGTCAAACACTTCACTGGCTTGGGAATCTGTACACAGTTTACAATGCACAGCCTCTGCCAGGGTTACTGCAGCTTGGGGCTTGGTTATGGGGGTTTTTTGATTCTTGAGCAGAGGATGCAATTCAGATACTTGTTTGTCTGCTCCTGAGGTAGCATGATTCCTTGTATTTGCTGTTTTGAATATTCCAAATTTGTGTTGTCACTGCTGAGGAGTTCACTGACTGTGAAATAAAGTTGCTCCTGCATGGGAAGTGTAGGGGAGGGTATCAACCCGCACAGCATCTTTCTGTTTCTTTCCTACAGTGCTCTGCCTTTTAGGCAGACAGCCTCAGCTTGCTCTTCCTGGCCTCTTTCCACATAGTTTGCTCTTTTTTTTTTCTTTTTTCCATACAGTATTTTGACAATAAAGCTGCAGGCATGTCTGCTTCCATGTTGTCTCACAACCAGTGCACCTGTTGTTGAGAGAAATTCACTGACTGTATATATAAATGTGCTCACCCCTTTCCTTGGAGTTAAGGATTTGTCTCTCCAGGGCTGGGCAAACCAGTGGCTGCTACAGAGACATGACAACATTTAAAAACATGATTTGATACATGTAATTTGAGACATTCTCAAGGAATGGGCTTGGGTGGTTCTTGGGTATGTCAACCATCTTCACCACCAAAGGTATTCATAGGCAGATGCTCTGAACTTTTTACTTTGTCCTTTTATTTCCTGTAGTGTATTTTAAAATGGGCCAGTAGATCCTTCACAAAATTCATAGCTGTGGCATTTACTTTCTTATGAGGTTCTCTGTCTTGACTTCAGTTCTGAAGTGGAAGTACACCTGTAGGAGTATTTGTCTTTTGGAGGTAGAGGGGCCACCATGTTTGGTGTCATTGTTACATGTGCCTGTACCCTTCCAGTGTCTGCAAATGCCCTGGTGTATATTTGGTGTTTCTATGGAGTAAAGAGTTGGTATTGGGTCGCAGAAATGATGTGCAAGGCCCGAGGCATAGCAAATGTTGCAGCATTATCTATCATTGGAGAATCCTCTAATAAATTGGTGCATCCACTAGTTTCAAGGCTTCTATTAGTATAAATCTGCTGTCAGGAAAGACTGTACTGATCTTTTGGTGATGTATCCTATGCAGCGGTTCCAGGAGGATGGAGAATGCCATTTAACAAAACTTGGGAACAACTGCCGAGCTGTGGTTGTAGGTAAAATTAATTTGTAGTTTTCATGGATGGAGTTTTCTTTTGGATGACAGTAAAATGCTTGTTGATGTAGTTTTCTGAGAGAAGCCACTTATTTTGGATCTGTTTTTCTTCATCTTCTTTTAGAAATGTTGGCTAGGATATTATGGTCTTGAGGAGGTTGTGCCCGAATCTGTTCAGCTTAAGGATGGACTGCATTTTGGCGGAGAGGCATGGCACTTTCTGAAAACTGAGGTGTTGTTTTTTTAAACTACACTTTTTAAAAAAAATTAAGACATTGAAAGTCAATTAAAAATAAGGTTCTCAACTTAAAATATTAGAGAAATTGGTGACCTATCAAAGACTTGTATTCTATGATAGTTTAGAAAACTTATGATCTGAGAAAGGAGGAGAGAGAAGCAAAACTGCTTGGGTTTACTTAGGATTTAAATCTGTTCAAGGTAAACGGAAATATCTCTTAAAGTCAGAAGGAAACTGGGATGTCTGTCTTCTACCCCCCCTCCTGCTACTCACTCCTGAAGAAGTATCCTCTTTGTATGTGCCATATTTGTGCACTACTGGCACCTTGTCAATCCTTAAGAAAAAACCTGGGAAACATCTGCTGCATTTGCTCAGCCAGTAAAAACACTCATTTAAGAAATGGAAAGCAAAACCAAAATAAAATAAAAGGAAAACAGGAAACTGATTTGTGATGATTGTGTGTGTTCTTCCCATTATCTTTTTCCTCCCCTTCCATTTGGTTAATCTGTTTGTTTTGCAAAAACGTGGTGGTTTGTTTTTTTTTTTTCTTGCTGAATGGCTTGCACTATACATGTGAGCCTTTGCTGTTAATCTGGATGCTGAACTTCATCCTCTAACTATCAATATCTAAACAATACTGCATGCAATTTCTGCCCTTGAGTGCACGAGGAGAGAGTCAGGCAAGCAGGTCAGGGTAATTTCACCTACAAGTGAGGCTGTAGCTGTCTACTGTGAAAAGCAGGACATGGGTGCAGGGAGAGAGCTAACAGTGTAATTTTAAAGGATTTACTTCAGAGTGTGTTATGTCTCATAGGATCAAATTGTCAAGGAATGTGGGAGAAATGAGTCTCTTTGGTGCATAGATACATTCACTGTAGTGAAGTGAGAGCCTGGTCAGGGCTTTGGCTCTCTTGATGACAGAGTTTCTCTACGAATCAGCCGTGTGTTGCAGGATTCTTCTGACAGTGACACCTCCCCTCCACAACCCTTGGTCTACTGAACTTGAGATCTGCAGGGGTATGCAGTTACATACATCAGTAATAAACTCTAGGTAACCTGACTGGGGTGCAGACCCAGAATGAAGCTTAGAGCAGGGTACCAGGGGCTAGTAACCAATGTGGCTGCTCAGCAGTGTAGTGATTTTAAAAAATTATTATTATTTGTAATTTAACCACTTGGTCAGTCTTGTTCTTGCAAAACTCAAGTCTTATGTAGTGTTTCAGGTCTTAGGAGACTTAATTTTCGCTCAGTTCAGATGTAGTCCTTTTCTATGGGTTGGATTTATTTCAGGATTGACTGAGAAGGTTGTGTTCATTCAAAGCTGCCTTCTGAATTTTTTCAAAGCATTTGCATATTAGAAAGAAAACTTCTACTAGTTGTATCTAAGAGCCTAACAAGCAGTGCCTTTTCCTCCTTGTTGACAAATACAGACATAATAATGTCTGTATACATACATTTGCTTAATTTGCCTCATTACAGAAGTAATACAAACAGCCTATTGTTAAACTGGAAGGTACTAATAGCTGACAGCTGGAGGTGGTAGAGTTCTCTAAAGAGCCTGAAAAATAACCTTTTAATGACTCCAGAGAAGTAAAAAAGCAGTTTTAGCAGTAATGAAAACACCTGTAGATAAAGACAGCCTAAGGTGGTAGGTACCTATAGCAGGTACATCCAAGCTATAGGCATGGAGGGGTATCCTTAGTTGCAATAACAAGGTATGGGTTTTTTGCTTGCAGGCTGTGCATGTCGAAAGAGCAAGCAAGAGATTTTTGCCTTGACAGGAGCTGAAGTAGCTCCTTCAAACAGCTTATGTGAGAGACGCTTGAGGTTTCTGAGGTAGGAAACTGCCAAGTCATTGCTCCTGATGTATTTGAAAGATGGGTGGATGTTTTGAGCATGTTCATAGTTAATAAACCAATTTGCAGAAGTTAATTTGTTTTCAGTGACTGAACTGTGTTCTAATGGATGTAGAGCTCTGAATATTAGCCAACTGCTTCGACCAAGTGCCACAGACGTCAGACTTCTCGGATTATCTGGATGCTGATATGTGAAAACCCATGTTTTGGGTCAACTGATAGAGGGAGGCTCACAGTATTTTTGGTGGGTGTGATGAACCCAGAGTAGGATGTGGCTCCCCAAGCATGTGGTGGGCAGTGTGCCAGGGGTCCTGTGCTCCATCAGAGGCCTGCTGGGTGTTGGGACCTCCATTGATGGTATTGCTGTGGCCAGCTTCTGCTCTCTCTATCCAGCAGCAAGTGTGACCTGGAGTACAGCTGTAGACAGCTGATAAGTGAGCAGGAGGTGTCCTGGAGCATAAGACTCGGTGAGTTCAATAAGTGCTTTTTTACAGGCACACAAAGCAAGCTCCTGTTTAAACTTTTGCCAGTCATAACCTTTCTAGTGCTAAATAGTCTATTATGAAGTTGCTTAATACGTGACACAGCATGAAGTTGTCACAAATTTATTAAAATTGATCTTTGATGTTTTACATTTTGATAACATCTTAAAAGTGTGTAAATCAAGTTTGGAGAGGTAGTGAAGCAAAGTTGGACGTTTCTAACTTTAATGAAATAAGCTGCAGTGAAAGAGTAAGGTATGGCAGGTCAGAGATACCAAAGTGAGAAATAGCAAGGGTTTCTCTGAAGGAGCAGGCAGTAAAGTCTCACTCAGGAAGAGAGCTGTTGAATAGCTTAAAAGTATGAGGAGAGCCTCCCCTTGCCTTGGGTCAAAAAAAGAAGTGTGACTTTTGGCTCCCAAGACCCCAGTTCTCAGTTGCTCTCTTTGAACCAGAATGTAAGGTAACGTGAAAGAAGGATAGCTGCAATCCACCTTTGTATTCTGGGACAACTGACAGCTCTTAGGTATAATAGAGCAACTTCAGAGCATCCTGAAATTGCACTGTGCTTTGCAATCTATGTCAGCCATAGAGGGACCATAGCGCGGGGTCCTTATAGCTTGCATGCTCTTGGCTGCTACTCTGCCTTTGGCCTGCTCTCAGTCCATCTTGTTCTCAGGATGGCATTTCTAACTCCTTTAGGTCCTTTTTACCTTCAGCCAGATGGAGAAAAGGGACTCAACAAGCTTAAGAGCTCTTAAGTTCAAGAGCTCAAGAGCTGTCTATCCCAATGAGCATGAAGTCAAGCAAAGGTGGCAGGAGGTCTTCATGGGTGAGCAAGGAGCTCCTGACAAAACTTGGGCACAAAAAGGGAGGGTACAAGAGGTGGAAGCAAGGTTAGGTCACCGAGCCAGTAGGTAAAGTAACTGTCTAAGTTTGCAGGGATGGCATTAGGAAAGCCAAAGTCTACCTAGAGTTGAGTCTAAGGTACGTGAAGGGTGATATAAAGGACTTCTTACCAGTACATCAGCAGCAAAAGGAGGCCAAGGGAAAACACAGACCTGCTGCTCAATGGGGCAGGAGGTCTGGTGACAAAGGACACCAAAAAGGCTGAAGGTACTCAATACCTTCTTCAGCTTGGTCTTTAATGGTAAGATTTACCTTTCAGGAATCCCAGGTCTCTGAGACTGGAATAAAAATCTGTAGCAAGAAAGACTTACCCTCAGTGGCAGTGGATCAGGTTAGGGAACATGGTCACATGCAAGTCCATGGGATGGGTTGCCCCCATACATGCTGAGGGAGCTGAATGATGTGATAGTATGGTCACTCTCGGTTACCTTTAAAAAGTTACAGTGATTGGGAGGTGACTGACTGGAAGACAGCAAATATCACACCCAGAAGGGCAAGAAGGAGGATCTAGGTAACTATGGACTGGTCAGCTTCACCTCCATCCTGGGGCATGTAATGGAACTACTACTCCTGGAAACCTTCTCTAGACATGTGAAGGACAAAAGGGTGATCAGCAGTAATCAGCATGGATTTATGAAGGTCAAGTCACACTTAGCCTTTTGTGAAGAAATGAGTGGCCCAGTGGAGGAGGGAAGAGCAGTGAATGTTGTTTAATCTGTCTTTAGTAAGACATTTGACAGTCTTTCACAGCATCCTTACAGGAAAACTGATGATGTACATGCTATATAACTGGACAGTGAGGTGGACTGAAAACCAGCTGAACTGCTGGGCTCGGGTGGTTGTGATCAGTGGGCACAAAATGTAGCTAGAGACCAATCACTAGTGGAGTACCCCAAGTGGTGATATTAGGTCCAATGCTGTTTATCCTCTTCATTAATGATCTGGATGATTGGACAGAGGATGTTGGAAGGAATGGTTGATATACCAGAGGGTTGTGTTGCTATTCAGAGGGACCTGGACACGCTGGAGGATTGGGCAGAGAGGAATGTCATGAAGTTCAACAAAGGAAAAGGCAAAGTTCTGCACCCAGAGAACCTCATGCACGAGTACAGAAGCTTTCCTTCACCTGTGCACACAATCTCATCCAAAGCTGTGCACAGGTGAAGCTTCTCTTTCTGTTCAGCTGCATACTACTGCTTTCAAAACTACTGCAATTTTATTCCTGTTTATGAGGTCTACTAGGCTGTAAATAAGATTAATATGGAGATACGCTTACAGATATGGAGTTGCCTGACTTAGATTGAACTTCCTCTAAAAGGTTTAGAGATCCATAATTGCTTTCTTTAGTAATTGTGTTAAAGCATATTCTTTACATTGATCATTTTAGTTGTGCTTCAATTGTTTTTGAATTGATCATGAAGAAACTGATTGTGTTTTGGCTGGTTATCTTTAGAGTTGAACATGAAATGATCAACCTCGGTTTGTGAAAATGTCAGAATAATTTTTAATTTTCTGGCCAAATGTCTGTAAACTGAATACTTCTACACTTAAACTTCTTCAAAATAGGAAATCCCAGTCAGTTGCAAAGAGTATATGTGTCTTTGGGGACTGCAAAATTGGAAATATCTCAGGAAAGAAAAAGATGATCTCTTTAAGTATCAAGACAGTATTTTGCAGGAGATAAGATATTGATCTTGGTTAAGTGAATTTAGGTTATACCCTTGTTCTATTCTTGGTCTACCTAATGTGACCTATGGACATGCTATGGGTTCTGGGATCATCAGTTTTGTAAATGCTAACAATTAAACTTCTTTCACTTAAAAATTAAAAAAATAACAACTTTTTAAAGATTCTTATCTTAACCACTTCCTATCTCTTTGACCTAATAAAGAAGTTGAATAATATATCAACATGAAAATTGAAGAAGGAAAAAAAAAAATCCAAAACTCTCATCACTTCTAATTAGTTCTTCCTTTTCTCCCTCTCACCGAGTGTTTAATAGCAAAAGAACAAAATTGTTATGTGATTGCCTGCCCTTCTCTCTAACATTTTTTTGGAAATTCTTGGATAGGTGCAGAGATAACATAGTCCTGACAAAGAAGAAATGTTGAGCTTGTCAGTATGGAAAGTGAGTTGCTGGTTGGTGACTATCACCAAGCTGCTTGGTCCCCCTCTCCTGGTCTCCTAACATACCTCTTTTGCTCTGATAAAATGAAATTTAGTGCCGTACTTGGAAAGGGGAGGAAAAATGGGATACTGATTTGGATGTATGGAATATATGCCACCACTGAAAGCATCAAGACTGCAGGAATTTAAAAATGAGATTATGCTGCAGAAATCCTAAGAAAAGGTTTTTTTATCTCAAAATTTAGTCTGACCTCCCACATAGGACAGGCTTATAATGATTTCACAAAACCACTTTTACTTCACAGTCACAGTTTCTGCTTGGGTTGTTGTAGCTTACACCAACCTTAGGCATCTGTATTTCAACCAGGGAAAATGCACGAGATCCGAAGGCAGGGACAGGCCTCTCAAATGGTTTAATGTCTTGATGCATGTGGTGGTATCTGGTGAGGCAGGAGCTGCAGCTACAGGCTTCCGCTAGAGACCTGGCTGGTTAGACTTTCCTTGAAAATATATCCAGAGGTGCTACCTCTTTTCTTTCAACCCTGTGCAGCAGCAGCATTATCTGGACAACAAATCAACCCACCACTTCCACTGGTA
The DNA here is from genome assembly GCF_031877795.1 of Strix aluco. Classification (NCBI taxonomy): domain Eukaryota; kingdom Metazoa; phylum Chordata; class Aves; order Strigiformes; family Strigidae; genus Strix; species Strix aluco. The sequence goes on from NC_133932.1 coordinate 12,544,276, forward strand.
GGTGGAGCCATGCACTGCTGCAAAAGTCAGGTCAGGTCATGGAGGAGCATTGACAGTCTTGTCGTATTCTTCCTTGCTGTTGTTATATAACACTTGACAGGTCTGTATGTTTTCCAGTGTCTTAATTAGCCTTTTACCATTCCTTTAGGAAAAGGAACTGTGTAGTGGCTACTCTGATGGAGTTGTGGAAGCTGTGGAAAAAGGCCCAAGGCAGAGTGGAATTTGAGCTATCTGTACCTGACACTCTCCATGATGAGTTTGCTTTAATTTTTGTCCCTGAAGCTTTTCCTGCATCTGTGATCAGCTGCATTCAAATTAATGTGGTGCTTCAGTATGTACAAACAGGCTGTTGTAAGCAGAATTTATTTGTTCTGCATCCGTGTTCTGAGCGGTGATGTATGTCTGGCTCTCCACTTGTTGCTTGGGATTGCAGTGTCAGAATTGGCTTCTCTCTAAGGATTGAAACAGAACAAAAAATAGGAAATGTGTTTGGGTGCCTACCCCTACCCTTTGCTGATGCAGCAATAAGACTTCAGGTTTTGCTTGCTAACTTTTTCCCCTGTCACATCTAATATTGTGCTTAGCACGTAGCTAAGGGCCTAATGTTGCTGACGCAACTGCACTTGTTTAATTTTATCCCATTGACTGTTCCACTTAGTGTGCTTAGTCATCTGCTAAAAATCCTTTTGTTAAAATTGAGAACCAAACACAATACCAAGTATTTTATCCTACCTACTTATGCATGGCTAACATCCTTTGCTTTTATGTTTAGCTTGCTGCTATGAAAATAATGAAATATTTATTCAGCTGTTAAGGATCAGGGTTTTTCTTCTCTCACGATTAGATGATCTGCAGAGGATGCTCCTTAGAGAAGGAGAAAGGCTTTGGTGTTCTCCAGCACTGCTGTCAGGAGAAGGCTGTATGCTGAGGTGGGGCATGCATTGATAGGCTAGCCTTTTTTTCTCAAAGGAACTGTGTTCAAAGCCTTTGAATTTCAGTGTGTCTTTTGATGTCACAGGTGGCTCCGCTGCAGTCAGCCTGACTCCTCATCGTCTGTTAAATGCTGTGGTTCTTAGGAGGTGGGGTGCTCTGCAGCCTGTCTTTTTGTGTAGGTTTTGTAGGATTTAAATCAACATGGCTGATATTACAATGATCTGCAGTGAGCACAATGCTGTATTACTATAAAAATCAATGAGGGCTGAAACACAATCAGATTTCCAGGACTAACCAAGAAGGAGAAATTTTGTCTGTTCTTCCCACTTTCTGGTGTATGTGGTACTTTTCACCTGGGTATTTCTACCCTGTTGACTTAACACTGGGTACTCTGAGCATCTCACCTGAGGGGTATATTCCTGTACAGATGAAGCCAGCTGAGAAAAATCTTCAATATATTTAGCTTACCATATGTTTTCAGAAAACTCTTCTCCTGGAATGAACACTCTTAAAAACAAACTTACTAACAGGCTAGCATCTGTTCATTTAGTTGTCAAGACCTAGAGTGTGCTTAGACAAGAGACAGTAAATGGTGGAGATGAGGGAAGGAGACAATATAATTAAATGACCTCTGCTTTCCTCCTCAACAGTCATACACCCACACACCCTAAAGAACTACTAATTTCTTGATGCTGTATGATTTTCTTATTTCCATTAGATTAAGCATTTACCGCAAGGGTATGTGAACCTCGGTCTGAACTTCAGGTTGAAGTCTAGTTTTTGTATCTGAAAATCTCAGCCAAATTAATCTGTTTCTGACAATGATGCTAGTGGCAAGAAAAAAAAAAAGACGTTTTGTCAGATTAATTCTATATCAGTGGCTCTAATATATCCAGGCCTTGAAGAAGGGACTTGAAACTTGAAAGAAGCTGACTTTTCTGTTAGAGTTCAACCTCTGCCAATTCTGTGAAACATTATGAAAGTGCAACTAAGCAAGAAGCTGGTGGAAAAATATCACTGCTTTTTTCGTGCCTCATCAATTTATGTTGTAATTGTTGGATAAGATTTTTTTAAATGTTCTGCATGTGGTGATTTTTTTTGTTTGTTTGTTTAACCCCCATCTTTCACTGCATCCATGTGGGATGACTCTCCAGTAACAGAGCATCCTGGTCTGCAACACAATCACTGTTAGAGCAGTGGCATCATCTCTTCATTCTTTTCATGCGAGTTGGTGTATGAGCAGAGTATTGGTATCCAAAGGTGGGCTTGTATCCTTGTCTCAGAAGAATGAGGTACACCCCAGTGTGCAAAGCACCACCCCAGCATGCACAGGGGTAGACAGTGAGCATCCTTTTTCGTAAGTACTGGTAGGTAGGATTACAGATGTGCGTAGAGCCAAGCCTCATGGTCTTCCTAGCAACAGCAGCAACTGAAATGCTTACAGATGTATTGGGTTTTGTGCAAGAAGGAAAGTTGGGAAGAAATCTCAGGGTTTTAGAAAGGTTTTTATTGCTACCATCAGACTGTGGTTTGTTACAAAACCATGCTGGCTAGCATTAAGTCCTCCCTGTTAGGATTTGGTCTGTATCTGCAGGGCTTTGGTGGGGAGCTCACTGGTGTTCATTTTAGGGGTGGAGGTAGGTCTTCTGTTCTGTCTGGCAGCAGCAAAATAAGGCACCTGGACAAAAAGTAGAAGAGTGCAGGTGCTTTTGAGAGAGGAGGAGACAGTTCTCAAGGTCTTCATAAGAAAAAGTTCAGCTGATCATTCATGCTCTCTTATATCAGAAGGGAGAAGCCTCACTTTAAGGGTTAGCATTTGGAAAGAAAAAATGGGAAGGAGAAGAGAGCTTGGTATTGTACTATAACTTATCCTTGAGTTTAAGGCAGCTCCTGGTCATCTCTCTTGTTTAGTGATGACTTCTCAGAACACTGAAAAGTCTGTGTGAATGTGTCTAAAGCAGGTGAGAGATCTTAGCTTCCCTTCTGAAAGTGTACCAGAACATAGCAGACATCCTCAAAAAGCCGTAATCAATATGTTCGCTCTAGGTACTGAAGATGAAGGTTTCAAGTGCAGGATGTGACTGGTGGCTGCCATAGAAATTGTATGGAGTTTGGATTTGTGTATTTTCAAGCTGTTTACTGCCATAGTGGTCTGGAGCAGCAGGAAAGATGGGGATGTGGGAATAGGTTGAGCTGTGGGTGAACAAAGGAGCTTTCTCTAGATGTGCTGGAGTTAAGGTGGAACATGCTCAGACTGAGGGGTAAGCTCAGGGGGAATGGATTTCTTTTGGGTAATGTGGGAGTCTGGCACTGTGCTATTTTATTTAGAGTTCTGAATGCTGAAAATGGCCCCTACTATGCTCCAGGTACTTTTGACATATGTTAGAAATACATGACAAAAATACCCTTAGTGCAGAAGTACAAATGAATATTTCAAGGAAAATGACAGTAAAATGAATTTAGGGTTGAGAGTTCACATTAATAATGCAGGCTGATCTACAGCACCTTCATTTTTCATCTGTAAAATGGGGATAATGATGCTGACCCGGTTTGTAAATGAGCCCTGAGATCATCTGATGAAAAGCATCACCAAACAGAAATGGTAGTGGTAGAAATTGGTGTTAGAGATGTGGTATAATTGTTTCAAACTAGAATTTTATAAATACTGGGACATCCAGAACAGAAGTTAAAGAAATCCAAATATTTATAAGTGTGGAAGTGCTCTCACAAGGTGTATGAATGTTTCTGCTGAGCAGTGATGCCATATGGTAACCATGCAATTACAAGCAATATGGGGTTTTTTATAGTCATGGATCAAACCAATCTTTTTAAAGAAACAAATTTTCTTGACTTGGCTCCTTCTGCCGTCTGTCTGTCACTGTCACTCATCAATTCCACTTCACAGGCTGTTTCTCACCACCCTCCTCTTCCACTGCTTCCTACTTCTGAGGCCCTTTGGCCAGCAACATACCACTGCTGAGCACTTTGTTCTTTCTGCAGTGTTTTTGGCTTATGTACCCAGGCAGCCTCTGTCATCTTTTTCCTTCTGACTGCTTGTCTTAATCCTCCACCATCAACTCCACCCAAACTTTTTACTCAGGCTCTGGTATCCTGAGAAAGCGCCCTAGTTCCAGTTTCTTTGTTTGCATACAGGTCTGAACTCTGTCCTCTACTTGTCAAACATGTCTGCATCTGGCTCCCTGACCCATCCTTCACCTCCACGCACAACCCTCTGCTAACTTCCCCACTATCCTCCTGACATGATCAGTCTGTTTTTTCATCTCTTCACCCTGTCCTAAACTTAGCTCCAGTCTCCTCTCTCGTTCCAAGCACTTCGACCTGGGACCTGCAACTGCTTTCCCTTTCACCCTGTCAGTGCTGCCTGTGCTGCCAGAGCCAGCTTGCTCTTTGCCCATTCAGTTTTGCAACAACAATAAAGAGAAAAATCCATGCAAATCCTGGCCAAATAGCTAACTAGGAGATAATTAAAAACAGATCACTTAAACAAAAATGTTAGACTCTCCAGGTATAGTCACTTGTCTGGAAAAAGACACTGTACTTAATTTTACTAATGTGTTTTATTGACTTTGCTTATATTTAAAAAAAAAAAAACAAACCCTTGGCTTCTGATCCTAGGCATACATATTTAATTTTGAGTGTGCAGTATATTCCTTTGAACTCCAAGATAAGCAGGTGACTGAGACTTTCCCAGATCAGAGTATTGGAAGGCAAAAAGCAAAGTGTGAAGCTGTGGCAGAAAGACCACAGGAGGTGATGAAATAAATGATGGTGGGCCTGTATTCACATGCTTCTTTTTAAGAGTTCCCCAAGGTCTCTTGCTTGTGTTTGGTTCTGATATGTAGAATGACTGTAAAGGAAGTAAAGAAAACACCCTTCTCTCCATTATTTTTTCACTGTTAATTTCTCAGACTGCTAAAACTTCAACTGCTAGAGGCTGCACCAGGACTGATGGCTTTTATTGTCTCTTTGTATTTGTGTACCTGAGACCGGAGCAGGACTCGCACTAATAGAAAGATGGAGTTGGTTGAAAATTCAGCTAATGACGGAAAACTACCTTCCACTGTAGCTATGCAGCAGACATTCTGTAATATTTCTACCTTCATGGTGTTACAAATGTTTGCGGACTTTTTAGCAGAGGGGACATTTTTATAAAGGAAAGGAAGAAAGTTTTTATGATTTCTGTTTGATATGCAAGTTTGGTAAAATGTTATGTGTAGCTTTTATAATTTTGAATCTATGGGGGGTTGAGGAGTCAGTGTTACTCCCTGTTTTTTGACAATGCTATTTGAGAGATTAAGAAATAAAATGCTAGAGTAATCTTGCATCTGAAAACAAAGATGGAAATAGAGCAGATGTCATTTTGCAAATTGGGAGTAAAAAGGTTATTGTGTCTGCCAGCATGCACAGTTCAGAATAATTTCAGTGCATCAGGAAATGAGCTTTAAATTATTCTAAAGTGGTTGTAAGTGGGAGCAACACAGTTAAATTTATTAAAGCTTTTTTGGTAAATAATTGATATAATGTTTCAATAAGAGTACATTATATATTATAAAATAATACATTATGTAAATAGAAGTAGCACACTTCCTTCTGCTTGATACTAGAATTCTCCATTCTGACTAATAATTGTGAAGGGGCTCAGTCAGTTTTTCTCCAAGAACCACAGGTATTTTAGCTGTGGAAAATTGGCAGGTGTGTTATTTAAATCACTTTCTCCATCTCCATACAGCTTTCAGCTTGATTTAGAAATAAAATAATAATAATAATTTAAAAATCATCCCTAGAGGAGAAGATAGGCCAGCCTGCTTACTACAAGTGACTGGAGGTAAATATGGCAACCTATTTCCCCCAGTGTCACCTGAATGATGATCAGAGACCTATTGCTCTGGGCAATTTGCTGCTGTTGAACTCATGCACTCTTCTATGCCCAATCCAAATGCTGGTTTGAATACAGTCTTGATTATCTCTGACTGTGGGGAGTAGTATATTTGTGCTTTTATTAAAGAACCGATACTATTAATGGTAAACAGACTGTTATTTTCAGATTTTCCAAAAGTCAGGTTTAAGGTAGAGCAACTCCTGAGAATTCTTATCTAGTTAACACAATATTCTCATTTGACAGGGCACGCCTTGTACTGTGCCTCAGCAAGACCTCTGTAATAATTGCAATGTGAGGATCTGTTCTCTTTTTGCTGTTAATGGATTGCAAAATTTTCTTCATGATTACTGTCAGGAATGGGACTTGCAATGAGTCCCATGTTGGTGTGGGCATCTTGTATGCAGAACTTTTGCTAAATGGTTTAAGAAAGCTTTACTAAATGTTGAACAAAGGTATGAAGCATAACAGACTTGACTTGTGGAAACTAGTTTAATTTATTACCAATGAAATCAGAGTAGGTTAATGAGAAATAAAAAATAAATCTTAAAACACCCACACACACATTCCAAGCAGCACAGAGGGATGGGGAATGGGGGTTGCAGTCAGTTGGTCACCCATTGTTTCTGCTGCTACTTCCTCCTCAGGGGAGGACTCCTCACATTCTTCCCCTGCTCCAGTGTGGGGTCCCTCCCATGGGAGACAGTCCTCCATGAACTTGTCAAATGTGAGTCCTTCCCATGGGCTCCTGTTCTTCATGAACTGTTCCAGCGTGGGTCCCCCATGGGGTCACAAGTCCTGCCAGCAAACCTGCTCCAGCGTGGGCTCCTCTCTCCATGAGTCCATGGGTCCTGCCAGGATTCTGCTCCAGCACAGACTTTCCACAGGATCACAGTGTCCTGTGGGCACCCACCTGCTCTGGTGTGGGGTTCTCCGCAGTCTGCAGGTGAATTCTGCTCCACTGTGGACCTCCATGGGCTGCAGGGCACAGCCTGCCTCACCATGGGCTGCACCATGGGCTGCACCACGGGCTGCAGGGGAATGTCTGCTCTGGCACCTGAAGCACCTCCTCCCCCTCCTTCTTCACTGGCCTTCATGTCTGCAGAGTTGATTCTCACATATTATCACTTCTCTCTTCAGCTGCAACTACTGTTGTGCAGCAACTTTTCCTCCTTCTTAAATATGTTATCCCAGAGGTGCTACCACCATCACTGATGGGCTTGGCCTTGGCCAGCAGCAGGTCTGTCTTGGAGCTGACTGGCATTGGCTCTATTGGACATGGGAGAATCTTCTAGCAGCTTCTTGCAGAAGCCACCCCTGTAGCCCACCCCTATTAAAACCTTGCCAGGAAAACCCAATGCATAAGTAAACAAAGAGTAATATCCATTAACTACTTCTGGCAGTCACCAGCTGTTAACCCTTTACAATGAGGTGCTGATGAAACCTTTGTTTAGAATATGACCAGACTCTCTCTCCCAGTTTCTTAGCTGTGAGAGAGGAAACTAGGAATACTTCAGAGCATGCAAGTGCACTAGCTACATGCTAAACTAGGTAAGGCTCAGAATCTCATTTAGTGGAGGAGGTACTAAAGTTTCATGACATCATTCTTCTATGCCACTATAAACTTAATCCCAAATACTATGTCCAATTCATGTAAAAAGTCTCTCAAAAATTGTCCAGGACTGTGTGGCACTAGTCTACTACAGCATTACCTCATAATTATGTGGCTTCATTTTTCTCTTAAATTTCAAACAATGCTGTTTTTTCACAACAGTGTCTCATCTGTCTGATCTCTCTGGACAGGTGAAGGCACTTTGGTAGAACTGTTAGGAACTGCAAGTGAACCTCTACAGCTGACTTCAATCTCCATGCTCTTCCTAATCTGTATTTACTAAGTCCTTGTAGGTGGTATGTAAATAACTTTGTAGATGATTAGTGGGTAATGTATGTTCTGTCACCTCCAGATGTCATGACATTGCCAGCAGCTCTGGAAGGGACACTAAGGAATTCATTTACTATGGTGATGCAGCAGTGTTGTGGTCAGTGCTATAACAACTATGTACTTACAGAGAAGCGCTGCATATGTATCTATCAGAAATCAAGTATTTTTGAAATGTACACATTTTCCAGTGAGATGAGTCAGAGGTGCCTCTTTAGCATGAGACAGAGATACAGCAATGCTTGATATTGTTACAAAGCCTGGATAGGGAAGCACCCTCTTTTCCCTTCCCCCCTCTCTTCCCTTTCCCTCTCTTCCTCCTTCCCTTTCTGCCTTGCTGTGTGATACAAATTTGTCTTGTGGCTATAGTGGTGTAAACCCATAGAAACATCACTTGAAGTAAATGGATTTTCTGCTGGTGTGACTCAGAGCAAATTTTTTTTCCCTCTCTCCAGAGTCTTTATCTAAGCCTGCTGGCATTAGTAAAAGAAGACAAATAGTTACACAACAATAGCATGAAAAAATTGCTGCAATTTTCCTAAATGCATCAAGATATTTGTTACATCCAATTTAAATAAAAAAAGATAGGCAAGAAGGGACTGTAGAGTTTAAACATGGAGCAGAACTTGCCATGTTATCTCCACCTCTTTTCTTCCCGTGACATTTGCTCACTTGTTTCATTTTCCCTCTGCTCTAAGTGAAAGCTCCTATCTTGAGGAATACAACAGTCACAGTGTAACTACACTAGTGTCTGCTCAGATTAGATTGATCTGAAGAATTAATGTAAACTGTGTTTGTTGTATTTGTATTGTAGGTTAATTCTTCTCAGAGCTGCACCTTTGTTCAGCTGTGACATCCCCAATTATCCCTCCTTGTCAGAGTCCTCCTTCACCATCCGCACCTTCCAGGCTTGTCGCGTGGCAATATTTTGCACCACTCCTTTTCTCCTGTCTTTCTCCAACTGGTTCACCACAGTGCCTTTAAACTGGATGATTCTCTGATCCTTTCAGATTATCTGAATAGAAGGCAGTTAGGAGCAAAGCACTACGTATTCTGGTGAAAGTTGGGGAAGGGAGGGTTGGGAAAACCCATACTGAGGGAAATGACCTGAAATCTCTCGGTATACACCTGCGGTCTCTGCTAAGGGATGGGGCCCATGGGAGCCCATGGCATGTGGGGTAGTGGCAGAGGGACCCAGAACCACTAGACTAGGGGGGGCAGGGGGATCTTGGTAGAGGATGTACCTGACCCATCACTGCTCAGAGGATGGATGTCTGGTACTCAGAGTGATGAAAATGGAGGTAATAAGGAGCAAAGAACTGAGGGGTGTTATGAAGCACTTCTGGAGCACTCATTGAACCTGTTCCTCAGTAGCAAGGAAGAAATATGACCTTTCTACACTACTCAAATTGAATCAGATAAAGAGTGACCCTTTTGGCTGTGTTTTTGTCTGGGGTTTCTGAATCCAGCTACTACTACTTTTAATCAAAGTCTTCTCTGATCTCTGTCAGTTCTTTCCTCTTCGGTGTTGTTTTCTTTCCCCTCCTGCTTTCTCTCCATTGTGTTTCTCCCTGAACCTACGGTTTCAATTGTGGTTTCAGTCCTTCTGCTGTCTGACTACCTGCAGACTTTGAAGTGGGAGGCAGAGTGGAAGGATTAAGCACACCCTGCAATGGGTTGTGTGGCAGCAGGGGGAGTGACCCCTGAGGATCAACTCTCTAACAGGGCTTGTGAAGGCAAGGGGAAAAGATAGAATTAATGAGGCAGGCTGTGAAAATCATGTTGCTTATTTTCAGGATGTGTGCTCCTTCGGTTCAAACTGAGTATTTGAGCATCCATTCGGGGTGAGAGAGGCACATTTGAAGGTACAGGGGGCATTGAAACAATTAAGATGATGTTCCTGGTTTGGATTAGTAGAAACTTTCCCCCTTCAGCTGTTCCATCCTCAGTGCTGGATTTCTGTCTCTTGCCAGCTGCTGGCAGTTCTGACCGTTGTCTGGCATTATCACAGCCAACTTGTCTGGATGGCCTTTTGTAAGGGTTGCCATGGGATGTTGCTTTGTTCAGGAATGGTTGTTCTCTGGTCAAGTACAATACCATCAGCTTTTATCCTATCTTAATACACTCTAACACAATCTGATTTCTTGGCAAGAGAGTCCTTTTTAATATCTCTGATGGTAAGATGTCACTTGTAGGAAAGGAGCAGATTAGTGTGCTGAAATTGTGCACAAAGCTAGAAGAAGATTATTTTTTTTTTTAATAATTGGGTGTGACCATGTTGTGACAGGAATTTTATGGAAGGTTGGAAGGAAAAACGTTTTGGAATAATGATGATATTCTGCTATGTCCCCAGCTCTGGAGCCCAAGAAGCAGTCATGGGGCACTTCTGTTTTTTTCCCTGTTTTTTCCAGCTTGTTAGCCTCATGCTGTAAAGTGTTTTGAATAAATCCACGTAGGAGCTGTAAGAAATACATATTTGCCGTTGGCTAGGTTTGCCAGAGTTGGAATTATGATTGGAGAGTGCTGCACAGGTTATTCAGAGTGGGAAGCCTAGTCATCCTGGGAGGCAGGCTAAATAGAAGCAGATCCCCTGCCTCCAGCTTTGACAGTGGGTTTCCAGTGCAGGGGTTAAAGCAGTAACTGCATGCCACAACACTCTTAACTTATTCTTTGGTTTTGTTTTTTTGGATTCTCTTTCCTCCTGCGTTATCCAGAATTGAACTGCATTTGCCCAAGTCCTTTGTGTGTGTGGGCTGGATGCAACGGGAGCAATCAGCAAGAAACAGGCTGTAGATGGACCGAGATACGGAGGCGGGCCAGGCTTAGTGATGGGATGTCAAGCACTTTGCTTGATTATGCTTAGTGGTTTGTTAGAGGCACTCTCTTCCCTGCTGGTGGTCTGAGGAGACTGTTTGTACTCCTCATACTTATATGTGAGAGCCCAGTTTGATCTAACTCTGCCCTAGGTGGAAGAGACAGCCTGACAGGTAGATGCGTGAGAGAACAGAGGAAGCATGTCTAACTGTAAACAGCAAGAAAGAGCACAATTCCTTCATTGCAGCATGTGGAGTATATGTAAAACACCTCTATGAAATGACAAGCAGTAATGACAGCAGTTGTGCCACTGAATTTTGTTGTGGAACCATCCTCAAGAATAGCTTATTGAAAGTTTTTTCCTTTGGAGTTTTCAGTGTAATGTGGCTACATAATATGGGAGGCAGGAAAATACCATCTTGGGCAAGGAGATCTAGCTTTGGTTATCTACTATGCTTTCCATTTTAAAAATTACGATGTGAGTTGTTTGTTTTTTTTTTTTTTTTCCCCACCACTACCACCTCTTAGGTCTTCTATTGTGTGAAAGATGTTCTCTTATATTCAGTTACTAGTTAATATTATACACTGCTTAACAGAATACTATGGGCCATCTCTCCCCTCTCTGCAAGTTCTCTGTGACTTAGTGAGGAGTTATTTACTGATCCATGCCTTCATTGGCTGTTTCTCTGAAGACCGAGTTAATCTGAGTTTAACTGAGTGTAAGAAATACTTATTTTAAAGGTGGTCATCTTGAAAGTTGCAAGCATTAAATGTAAAACTGTCCAGTGCTTGGCCTGTTCATCAATATGTGGTGCCCTTTACATTTTGAGACCTACAGACTGTTTTTCATAGTGTTCATAGCAGTTACCGCTTCAGCTGCATCATGTTGGTATTACAATTGGAACAAAGTCCGTGGGTACTCACTTGTGTTGGGATGATAATTGCCCAGTGGATTCCTAATCTTAAAACTAAGCACTTCATCTGTGTACTGTACAGAGCTACTCTCAGGACCATAAGAACAGCAAGATCATTGCTGTGTCTCTGCTTGTAATACTTCACCTCTAGCAGTCTGTGTGCCATGGCAAGTCTTCACCTAGAAGCTGAAGTGGGTTCACAAATTCCAGCAGAAGTGGACCATTACCCTCCCCAGGATAACTGGGGGATCAAAAAAAAAAATTCTCTATTGGGATCTATGACTATTGCTTCACAGGCAGGTGGGTGTTAGCTGATACTTAGAAGGCAAAATTGAAGTAACTGATAAAACCCTAATTTACTACAGTGGGACCAAATTGACCCTCAGGGTTTTTATAGATGGCTCTTAACGAGTCACCCAATAGAGAGACTGATTTTTATAACTTTTAAAGAGGCTTCTCTTCTCCAAGCCATTGAGCTTATTAAAGACTGCTTAAATAAGCTGTTTGTAATCACTGCTGATTATTTCCCTCTGTTTATTTAACAGACTAAATATATTTATAAAATCTGTTTCTGTTCCCCTGTGACTAGCATTAATGTGTTTGGTTATTTTACCTCCCTTATCACTGTCATATATATTGTCATCTGCTGCTTTCTGATTTCTCAGTGCACATTCATTTTTACTCTTGTATCTTTAAGCAGGCACTCCCAAAACCACATTAACTACATCTTGTGCCTTGACTTTTCCTTTTTTGCCTATTTTGTTGATCTTTGTAGAGATTTGCAACACACAAAAGCCTTCTCCTCTCTGGCAATCCTTGTACTTTATACTGCATTCTTAACTTTTTTCTACAGTGTTTGTATATATCTGTACAGTAAAATATGGAAGGACAAGGAGAAACACTTTTTAAGAGGGCTTTTGCCTATGTTATTTAATATTCTATATAATTTCATCAGTAGGAGGGTATCAATTGCTCAGCTTCAGGGGCTTGCAAGTATTGCTACTGGTTTCGGGTATTGGCTATCTTTATACAAAGATTGGTATGCCAGGGAGAAGAGTTGCAGAACTTCATTGATCTTTTGATTGTTTATGTGCTAATATAGCAAATAAATAAAGCTGGACAAATATAAAAGCAAGGATTGGTGGATATTTATGCACATTATGCTAAATTTAAGTGACCAGCTCTGGTAGCTCACATTTGGGTGATGTGTGTTCTGTATCGGTCTTGACAATTAAAAAATCCTGCAGTGATATTGTCTTCAAAACCTCTGGGGATGAGTGAATTTTCACAGTAACGAAGGCAACATGTGAAGGCATGCCCATGCAGCTATGGGGCAGACTCAACAGGAATCAGATGCAAGCTGCTGGTCTCTTTCTGAAGAAAGAGAGGTTTTTGCTTTTGTATGGGGAATGCAGGGTTCCCTTGAAACCTCTTTGGGGAAAATAGTCTGTCTTTTTTTTCTCTTTGGGACACTGCTGTCCTGAGGAACAGCCATGCCCTGAGAGCTTCCAGTTATCCAAAACTACAATGAAATGTTAATTGCTTGCTGTAAAAATGGGACCAAATCCAAACAAATCTCAAACATCTTCCTCCCTACTAACTGCATTTCAGATTACCAGCTCTGTTCCTGCACTGTAGTTTTTGCAGTGGTTGTAAGGATAGTCCTTTGTAATATTTTTAAAACTCTAATTTTCTGCCTTAAGCATAGGCTTTATATTTTTCCACATTGAACTTTCTACATCCCTGCTGAGATGAGCTGAAAATTCCTCCCGTTGAAGAGCACTGACACCCAGATTTCAGAAGAGCTGTGAGAAATACTAGACATAAACCTGCTCTGGGATCATGAAAAAACCTAGGGTTATTATAGTAAGACTAACTTTGGAAGGGATGTCTTCCAAAAACACTGGAAAAGCTTTTGCTGTTGAAGACTATCCATATTTGTGGAGACCTACACAGATTATGTTCATGTCTGTAGCAGAAAATCTTCCATGAAGCCAAGAGCCACAAGGATATATTGGTTTATTAGTGAGTGGCTATAGCTCTGGTCTTGTCTGGGACTTCCTAAGTTCTTAAATATCACATTATTTCTGTTTGTCCTGGTGCTGCATAGCTGTACTACAAAAGTGCTTCATGATTGTTCTCTTAGATGTGTAATACAAAAGTAAGAGGCATCCTCAGTTACTGGAGGCTTGCCCTCCAGCATGTATGGATTTGTTGATTAAGGAAACACCTTGAAACTGTTTCCTTCTGGGCCCTTTTGATCTTTTCTGCCCTCTCATTTCCTCTTGACTGTTTCTTTACTTTTCTGGTGTCTTTAGAGGCTCCTAGAGTTTTCGTATTCAAATGGCTGAGGGACGTGACTTCTGTCTAGCAGGCACACAAACGCCCTGAAGATGGTCTAGTTCAGCAAGTGTGTAACATAATACAAGCCTTTCTTTTGTGATGTGAGAGACAGGATTCTGAATAGAATTGTGAAATCAACATCTTTCTTTTACACTGAAAAGGAAAAGCCCAATTATGAGCAGTGTCTGAAGAGATTCATGCTGGGCTGGGCCATTGGGCCACCTCCGAACAGTGTTACTATGTCCATTTTCAGAGGAATTTGGCTGCATAGTGCTCAAGACCTTCAACATCATAATTTTTTTTCTTTTGGTTCTTCTTTCTTTCTCTCTCTCTCCTTAACGAAACTGCTCCCACTGATTGATATGTTTTTAATGATTACCCTCACCATATACTTCATACTATGGTGATTTACAGTCTTTAAGATCCTTTTTTATTTGACAGCTCCTTCCTACTCATTTTTTTTGTCTCTGCGTGGCAGATACTGCAGTGATATTGTAGTGCTGACAAAATGGGAATTACAAAGAAGCACTTACCAACCTAATGAAGCTCGGGGGGGGGGAGGGGGGAGGAGAGACAACGTGAGTGTTTAAAACCATTTCTGTTCAACTCATCCACCTGAGCAATCAATGTTTGTATTGAATGGCCTTGTTCATAATTCTAAAAAATAAAAAAAATAAAAAAAAACCCCAAAAAGCCTAATTGTCTTAGAAGATGTTGATCTGGTCATTTAATGAGAGAATGGCACTTGATGTAGGGCATCTCACAAGGATCTTCATCAGGCAAAGACTCTATTTCTGTAAAAACATTTTTCTTTCCCACAGGCTTGATAATATTCTCAATTGCTGAGATGGTGGCTGTGATATCCAGAGGGTAGAAATGGAGCCCCAGGGACTTGTGCACTTGTCTGTTAATCTGAGAAGAAAGACGTGCCAAACAGAAAGAAAAGTTTCCTGGGATCTAAACATTCTTAGCTCATTACTGAAAAATAAATTGTATTGGCTTTTACTGTTTCCTATTAAGTGATCATAATCTCTCATTTTTGTCATTCCAGCTCTGTTTTGCTTGGTAGAGAGCAGCCTTCTGAGAATTTCCTCCCAAGGAGCTTGGATGCTTTCTGATTGAACACCCCCTGTAAAAATACCCAAGTCATTTAAATGAACAGGATTTGTATCTCCCTTCAGCTTAACTGTTTCCCATTTCCCAGAAGACACCCTGTCATTGAGCTACTTAAGCTGTATGAACAGCGCAGCAACAACACAAGCAAATCAAGGCTTGGTTTACAGCATTTTACTGTCTATTTATGGTCTCACTGTATTGTAGGTGGTATTGTTTCTGAACTGGAGCTGGAGAAAATCTGTCTGAAGAAAGCAGCTCAAGGAATATGGTCCTTTTATTCTGATAATGAAATGTCTGGGTAGAAACTTGCATGAAGAGAAGCCTTTGTTGTTAAAAAGATTATCATGAGAATAGTTTAGAAAGAACATATTTTGGCTGACCGTCTGGCTAGATGCATGTGGCTAACATAACAACTATTACTTCAGTTATTTCCTATACCCAACTTGCTATTTGCTCTTTGTGACTGATGTCAGGTGGTATTGCTTTTTTTTTCCCGTGTCTGACTCCCAAACCCACAAAGGAGCTATCAAATATTCGGGAAACGCATGTTCCCTCCATACATTTGACTGTTCTGACAAACAAGAATGTACGTGTACTATAGTATTCGTGTAAAGTGGGTCAACAGAATAGGAAGGCAATCAAAGAGAATTTACATTTGGACAAGGGTTTCCAAGTAGCTATTTTGCATTATTTGCCCAGCTCAAGCGTGAACAAAGCTGATTTAAGTACTTTCCTTGTTCACAGATGGCACATAAATAGTAACTACAAAAGTACTGTGCTCTCTACATAGCTGGATGTTGTTTCTTTTTAAAGTCTCTCTGCACTTTTTTTACAGCAGTTTATCTATCTTAGCTACTTCTACCTCTCCTATTACCATAGTATTTGAACATCTCATAATCCTTAATGTATTTACCTTCATAACATCTCTCAAATAAAGGGAGGCGCTATTATCTTCCTTTTATAGGTCTCTTATTTATGGTTCTATTCCTTCAAGTTTGGAGACAGGTTGGCTTGAAGAGGTAAAATCCTGTGGTATATACCTCCTTGATCTGCTCCACCAAGTCACCATTAAAGGTTACCATTTCCACCCCACAGCTAGACTGTGTGAGGAATTCCCTAATGCATTTTGGGCAAAATGAATGGAGGAAGAAAACCCTCACTATTTAATTCACTAAAATAATCTGACTCCTTTTGACTGACATCAGGGCTTTTGCCATCATGTGAGCAGCCCAGATGAAGGGTGTGAGGGGACAGTGGTCAGGGAAGAGGAGCTCTGGCAGGATGAAGGTCACAGGAGGAGAAGGTGGACACTAAGCCCTGAAGAGTGTACTGTGGTAGTGCCACTGTGCCAAACTGGTGGTAGGCTGCCTGTGAAAAGGAGGATTCAGTTTCTACGTCCTAGCTGTGTGCTGTCACCAATTCCCTTGTGCCAGCACTGCCCCATGGCACTGTACACTTGCCTAAGGCCTCTAAACTAGAGGAAAGTTAACTCTGCAACAAAGGATTAAGTGGTTTCAGCAGGGGTTTCTCCCTCCTCAGCTTGCAGTGGTCAGGTAAACATCTGTGCTGGAGCAAGAAACAGAAATGTGCCACAGGTGGCTGTTGCTGAAGAAGGGCAGAATGTCCCCTATTTCAGCAGAGACTGTGTCATGAACTTCACCCCTGACAGATTGTCTCAGATACACTGCACAACTATACGTGAAAAGACTGGCCAGGGTTATACGAAGTCTGTAGGAGAGCAGAGCCTATGTTTTCCAGGTCCTTGGCTGTGGGCTTTGTACATCTGTGAGCTAATTCAGTTCTTTTGGTCTCATCTACTTGCATCTGTTTTTGCCTAATCCTAAATGTGGTGATTACAGATTTTAAAAAGAGTATTTCACGTGGAGCCTGGTTAGCTAACGGACTTGTAGTGTGAACTAGTCTCATGCTTGGTATTCAGGGTTATGCTGAAATCTCTTTTTATTAAGTAGCGTTTCCATACAATTATTATTAATTTTTTTTTTTGCTATGGGATGTATTGCTAATTTTAATGCTAGCTCTTAGAATGCATCGGAGCTATATGTGAGTTTGTAGTAAGCATATATGGTCTGTGTCCCTGCTTCCACATTACCTAAGTTACTATGTGTTAACAATTAGCTATCTTGTTACCAATTCCCATTTGAGGAATTGCCTTTGTAAAAATATAAATTATTTTAAGATATTTACTTATTTTCCCCTTTTCTGGAGGACATATAAGAAATTGAAATGAAGAGACGCTTATATTGAACATATCAAAACGAATACAAAACAATATATCGAAGTGAAGCTCTTCAGTGTAACAAAACATATTTTTGTACTTGTTATTCCCCCTCCCCCCTCTGTATTTGACTTCATAAGAAATTTTGAAATTTTATTTAAACTTATAATGAAAAGGTATCAGACATTGTGAAATTTGTTAAATGATGGAAAATTTAGCTCTGATCAATTCTTCATGTTGCTGCTCTGAAAACTGGAAAAAAAATCAATCTGTTTCTTAACAGATTTCACAATAGTTTATATAATTTTTGAAAGTGATTCAGAACAAAGTTTCATTTCTCTGTTCCCTAACAAACAGAAAACACCATTAATAAGTGTTTTAAAACAAGCTGTCCATAAAATAAGACTGCAATAAAAACAATCAGAAAGAGCAGAAGAGCTCATTGAAAGCCAGATTTGACTACTATTCTGTTAATACACCCTTCTGTTTTAATTAGGAATGGGCAGATCTTATCTCATGGCAGAGTTTATAAACAAGGCTATCTGAAGTTCCTAGGCTGCATTCTTCTGTGACTTAGAAAACTAATTGCAAAGAGCTAGACAGGGCAGAGTGTCTCTAGCAAGTGTGCTAGAGCTTCTTTCAGTGCTTTTGTTTTCTAAAATACTTGGGAGTTTTTATGAAAATGGGCTGCTTTTTTGTCAGGTCTTTATTCCTGGGTACGAAAATATGCTATGGCAAGTTTTTGTTCTAAGCCTTTCTTGTAGAATTTGTTGATGACTAATTCAAGCCAAACTTAGGGTCTCCAAAACCTGTTTTGCACCTTGAGACTGTTAAGAAAATGTTTCACTATTGTGTCAGCAATGTAGCAAATCTTGGAGACTTTATAGGAGGGAAAGAGGGTTTTATTTTAAAACAAAACTGATTTCAGTTGTTTGTACTTCTGCATCCAGCTTTTTTTAAGTATGCATGTAGAGGAGTATGAAACCAAGAAGTCTGTTCAGCTGGCTGGCCCTGGGATGCATGTGGGGCAGGATTTTGTGCAGTGATATTTAATAGAAGGGATGTCAGTTACTGGATCCTCAGCACCTCCAGGCTGGTGGCCATGTCATGGTTTTGGGTGCACCTTTTTGTATCCTTTGGGAGCTTGTAGTTGACAGGTCTGTAGGAGACAAGTCTCTCCTTCCCACGCCACCTATGTGGGTCATTGGGATTTATTGCCTGTCCTTTGTATTGCAACCTGGGTGTCTGGAGAAGCTGCACAGAGATGTGTGCGAGCTAATCTGAGAGCTAACAGCACTTGCCCTTCATACAGTCCTGCTCCTGCCCTTCCTCACTTCCAATCATTCTCCAGGCCTACCAGTCCTAAAATTTCTCTGCAGGGGGAACTGGTGGTGGTAGCTGTGAGTGAGTAGGGCTGTGTGTTGTTCTCTGGGCTTCAGTCCCAAGTCTCCCTTCTCCTTTTCTTGGTCTTCCTAATTGTATTGAGAGGCATGAAATGAAAAAATATCGACTGAACATTCTTGAACGTTGGACAAATAAAGTAAAATCACATTTTGAGCAAACTGGCATATTGTATCTCACTGCATCCGAATTTGTTTATAATGTAGCCGATAAAAATCTGCTGCCATTTTTAGGAGAATTCTTTTGGGTATTATGCATTACGTTGCTGAAAGAGCTGTTCAAATCAAGTTTTATGCTAAGGCAATTTTGTTTGGTGATTGTTTGGTACAATAGTGAAAGAAAAAATGATTGTTTTAGTAGTATCCTCTGTGAAGCTATGTCTCCCTCTATTGTTATTGGTTCCAAAGGTTTCAAACCAGAAGGAATCCTTACTGTCATCAAAGCTGACACCCACATGTAATAAAACCTGTGCAGTTTATCCAGAAGCTCTTGTATCAATCCTTTAATTTCTGCAGAGCTAAAGCATTAAAAGATATTGTAGAGGAGTCAGTTTCTCTAGCCAGCAACTCTTCTACTTTGTTGATTAGTTTGCAGCTTAAGTTAGAAGTTACTGAAAGTCCTTCTCTTCAGAATATTGTTTTGCCCAACGTCAAATGCGTTAGTGGGCTAGATCTGGTTTTAAATACATCATTAAGGGGGGAAAAAAATCCTCAAAAACAACTTACAGTTTGTTTAACTACTGTTAGGATGCCCACCAGTGCATGCAGAGCTGGTGGCAGTGTAAGTCCCTTCTACAAGGCCATTGTGTAGAGTGTTTCTCTGTGGGTTGGCTTGTAAGGAATGCTGTTGTACATAGTGTGCAAGTAAGAGGCTTTCAGCCTCTTATTTTCTGTTAATATATGACATTAGTATCTAGAAACGAAATAAGTTTTTGATTAAACATGACAAAAATTTAGGTATGCATCACTGGTATGTAAATATGCAGGGTCTCTAATCTACAGCTAGTATTTTTTTATCTTCCAGTGTTTAAACTGTTTTACCATCTGGGATTATGTCAGCATTATATGAAGCAGTCTGTTGCAAAACTTAGCAAGAATTAATGTCAAAATCAATGTCAAAATTCACTTAAGGGTAAAATATATAAATATATACATGTGTGCATGTATATATATACACAAAAAAATTCCAAATGCCCTTAGTTTTCTTGATAATCTACATCTAGTCTCCTGTTTAAATGATGTTTTAATATATGAACAGAATTATTGGTCAACTATTCAATATTATGCCACAAAAAATCATGTGAAATAGTGACAATACCAGTAATACTAATTTGTTTTCTGTGTTTTTGTATTTATATAGAGTCTTCCTTGTTTTATTTGCAGCCATGAGATCTGGAATTAATCCTATCTTAATGAAACCAGTGTGTGACAAAACACTTAACAGCATGAATTTTTAGAAGCAACCTATCAAATATTGCAAGTTTAAATAATGGTAGCAAAATGGCAGTATCTTAACAGAATAGAGTTTTTAACAGGTAGGGAAATGTGCAAATTGATTTGGTGTTTCTTTCTGTCTTTATTTGCTTTCTGTGTCTTGATGTCTATATTTTGGCAGTCTTTATTTAAAAAATAAAAGCTAGATTCTGCAATCTAGCAACTCTGCTAGGACTTGTGCAGTTGAATTGGGTCATACAGTTTGTACCACTTAAATTGCTCATGTGTAAGAGATTTTGCTAGGTTGACACGTATATTTTTCTCCGTTGCCAAAATGCTAGCCATGACAGAGAAATGAGATGTGTGAGGTTTTTCTTGCAAACTTAATCTTGCAGAAGATTGTTTGCAACAAACATGATTATCCTGGTTGTTAACTTTCCCTCCTAATATATTAATTTTCATAGTATGGGAAAAACAAAACCTGATGAGGTGTCTGTTTAAACATTGTTTTGGTTTTGTGTAATATTCATCTTGGAGGAAGCTATGGATCTGCAGCCTAACCAAAAAGGTACAGTACAGCATGGTGTGACTGAGGTGCATGTGAATGGTGTGCAGTATGACAGATCCTGTAAAGTGGAGCAGATGTCTCTGTCCAAGCTCTGCAAAGTGAAGCAAAGGAGAGGATGGGACTGCAACTTTACCAGAAGGACACTGCTTTTGCTTGTTGCAACATTTGCTACTATTGTGTTAATCTATAATAAACATACATGTGCTTTAATTTTTATTGCAAGGAGAGGGAGCAGAAGAAGAGGGAGAGTTTGGGTATGGAGGGGAGGAGCATACAGATGTGTCTCTATATGCTGAGGTTCATGACCAGAGCTCCGTGTCCGGCAGCACCGAGACATTTTGGGCTCTCATGGGAGAGGAGGTGGTTATGGCCGTGTTTTTTTCCTCAATCTTTTTTCCCTTCTACTTGATCCATTCTCACCATTTTCCTGTGCATCTGTTTGTGTGATGAGGTCTTCAGGGAGGACACTCTTTTCCTCCCTGCATTATATCTAGTGACCCAGTGGCCTCTGGCTGAAGGTGGGCTCTCTCTGCTAACAGTAGTGGACTTTCTGCCTCGAGATGGTTTTACCTTTAATCCTCACAGTATAGCTGTTCCTTGCTCTTTTATGATAGAAATATAGTGGCACAGATAGACCCATTTTTCATTTGGCAAAAAATAGAAATTAGTGCGTGTGCACAGTATGGCCAAGTTCAGATCCCTAAAGTCAGACTAACTTCTATTTTTAACCATGCAAAGTAGAACTTTGTTAACATATGCAGGGAGTGGGTTTTTTTTTTGTCTTTAATATCACAAGCATTAGCTACAGATCTTTATAGATTTCACTTTAATTCAGGCTTTTCCCATCTGTCAAGGAGCTGTAAAATTAGGACACATCCCATCCATTGCTTAGTGGGGAGCAGAAGGGGAGGGCTGTGCTGTGCTCTGCATGGAGGCTTACTGCAGGTGGCTTGTGGCAATGTCACCAAACAGGGGAGGATCTATGGATCAAAACAGTGCTGAGGAAAAGTTATGCAGGGTGTATGTATTTCCAGGGATGTTTGCCTCAGACTGCCTTCAGCTTGGACCCGTGCACAGAATGGCCATTTGCAGACGCAGAGCACTATGTGCAGTGCTGGTGTGCATCTCCCAGCTAAATTTCATTTGGAAGGGATCTTGCTGTGAGGCTGCTCGATGATGCAGACCACAGTGAAGATCAGACCTGCTTTGAAAGCACGCTCCTTTCTGAACTTGAAGGAGGAAAAAAAGAAGAAATTCCTACCCAAAGTATGATGAGGTATGAAATGTTTGGGCCCTGAAGGCACTATCAGCCCTATCACTTGGCCAGCTTCCAGAGGGCTCCTGCTGCCCTGTCCTGCCCTGCCCGGGACCCCATTTCAGCCTACGGGAGCCTCCCATGTCCCAGGACCCCCTGTCAGCTGCCTGGGGCCATCAGCGCCTGCCTCAGTAACACTGCAGCAGGGCTGGTTTCCAGCTCCCCCCTGCCCTGCTAAGCCCCCATCACAGCCTGGCCTGCCCCATTCCCAAGGAGGTGCCTGGAGCTGCCCTGCTGCCCTCAGCTGCCCTGCTCCTGGCTGGGGGTGGGACAGTCCCTGCCCCGTTCCCAGTCCCTGCAGTGCCCTGATGGAAAAAGGGGTTATGTATGTCGGGAGGGAGACCCCAAGTTTTGCATACAGGGATTCATGCATGTGGATTCCCAAAAAACACCTTTGACCCTCTCTTGTTGACAAGGACTGATCTGCTTACCAATGCCTGGAAAATGAGGCTGGTCTTAGTTTCAGTGCCCAAATGTGGATTTATGTCCCAGATTCTTCAAAGTATTTTGCTGTTCCATTACTTTTCCTTGTAACAACAATCCTGGCTTGTTTGATGTTTGAAAAACATTGGTCTTGACCTCCTGGTGTGCTCACTTCCTCACTGTTCCCAATGCCTGAGATACTGCAGGCAGCTTCTGTGCAACTTGATTTCAAATGGCAGACATGGTACCAGAGGAGAGGAGTGTTAGAGCTGTGTATTTTGTGGTATTCAAGTATTTTCAGTTTTCCCCTTCTGCTGCTCTGACAAAGGACATGTTATCCCCAAGAACAGCAGGCAGGCAGGGTTTGGACTGAGGGAAGTCAAAGGGGTAAAATGAGACAGTCGTCCCCAGCAGTGTGCCTTCTCTTCATTGCCTCTAGCTCTTGTTTCTCCATGGATCTCATGAGTCAGCTTTTGCTCTATGGTATGCTGCTGTTTCACCATAGATAAGGCCTTATTTTGTGTATATTTTGGATAGTTGTGCATTTTTCAGTTTGCTGAAATGTTTGGGGTCCATCTGATTCTTAAGCAACTCTTCCACTTGCACTGATGAAAAGAGAGCACAGATGGCTTCTGAATTAGAAAATTGCAGTAAATCCACTTTGCCCTTCACCCTAAAGCTTCACTGCTCCAAAAACATGAAGGTGGTATGTCCTCTGTCTTATGTGCTCTAAAACAACATAACATTAGCTAGTGTGGAGTGAATTTGAGGAAGCAGACATTCTTCCGATGTGGAGGCTGGAAATCAAGTATTTAATCGGTGGAAGCAAGTTTTCTACCCTGGAAGTATTGACATTCTCAATTACAGTGGCAACATCAAAGCTTTCTGCGTGAAGCTTTAGCCAGCCCTTGAAACATATGGTGGAATATTTTTGTGCTGCTGCTGCTCTACTATGGTGTATTGGATTTGCGCTTGCATCATTTTCTTCCATTAGTTAGGCTCACCCTACTTCACCTTTCCAATTTATTGGAACTTAACTGTTCATTGTCAGCTGACTCAGGAATGCAGAGCCACACTCTGTAGCCAACATATGGCCTGAAGTTAATAAATTTAAATGCATGAAGTAAATTAGAACTAGTAAGTTAATGTTGATAGCTTTTACCACAAAACTCTTATTACATCTGTCTCGGAGATTTTAATTTTTTTTTTTCAGATGTTCTTCATGCACATCATATTGTACATATGCATGGTATTACAACTCTTTCTTTTCCTTATAGGGCCCTAATGGGAAAACATGAGTTCTTGTACAAATAAAAGTTTTGCATTCACTGACATGGAAATGATACAATTTCACCTTTTTGTAAAGGCCTTTGCTGACATTCTCATAACAGTAAGAGGAAAAAATGGAAAAACATCTTGGAACGTGGCTGAGAGAAAAGGTCTTTCCTTCCTTAGAAGAAGGAAATTTTTTCTCTCTCCCTTCCCTCTCGTACTGGCAAAACATACAGGTAGAAGCAAAACATGCAGGCAAACCTTTTATAAGTCAGTATTTGCTTAAGTTCATGGAAAAAAAAGGTCTCAGACCTGAGTGTGCTTTCACTATGTGTATTCATTTTATTTGTGCAAAAAAATGTGAGAAGCCCAGTTACCTACAGGTACATTGTCTGAATTTATTGACCTCTCCTTAAGTTGGCTTGGAAAGAATATTTTGTTGTCCCTGTGTATTGGCTAATGGGTTGAGGATACAATTTTATTACCGCTACCATCTGAAGGTAGCTGTTGGTTTAATTTGCTGAGGTCTGAGTTTTACTTCCCAATTTCTCTATTGAAACTGGGGAAATTTTTTGCCGTCCAGCATTTGCAGGATTCTTTGTTTACTTCCTGTAGAAAGCTATGAGCGTCTTCTGACCAACATTAAGATTTCACTTCCTTTTACTCAAAGCAATGAAACAGTGTGATGGTTTAGCCCCTGCTGGGGTCTGAGACCACGCGGCCGCTGCCCCTCCCCCACAAAGGGAGAGAAATACAAAGCCCCGAGACTGAGATAAGGAGAGGTTTAATACAGCAGTGCAATAGCAACACAACAACAATAACAATAACAGTAATAGTGATAACAACGAACAGAGCAAAATATCTACCAATACAGCAGTGAGAAGACCAGATGTATAAAACCACGCGTCCCGCGCTCCTGCGCCAGGATGTGACATCGGCATGGTATCTGAATAACCCGGCTAGAGCCCCCCCCCACTGCTGGGGAAACTTAACCCTATCCTGGTTAAACCAGGACAAACAGCCATCGTCGTCTCTCATTTCTCCTGATTTTTACTGATGCTGGTTTGCAGGGCTGATGTTGACTTTCATGGGAGCAGGACAAGCACCTTAGCTGATCTTCTTTCCTGTTCTCCTCCTCCCTCAAGATCTGCAGTAATCAGGCATCAATATTTTATTTCATTCTGAAAGGGCTGGAGGTGGAGGAGACTGCTGTGGCACTCCTTCTTTCCCCCTTGTAAGACTCCAAAATGACAGGCTGAAAGTTGACAACCTTGACGCCTTGGTAGGTGCTCTCTCCACTGTGGGTGTCTGTTGGATGTCTTTCTTGGCCCAGAGGACAGGTTTTGAGGTAGCCCTCAGCCTGATGTGCCCTACAGCTTGCTTCCACTCTCCTGGGCGGCAGGCCCTCTGCCTGGGATGGACGTTGGGCGGTGGGGTGCAGTCATGCCCACAGGCAGACCAGGTAGCCAGGGCAGCTGCATGGCCGCCCTCCATGTGCAAGCACAATGTGCTGGGAGAGATGAATGTGTCCAAGGGTCTCAGACTACAGCAGGGTTTCCTGCAGCTACTAGTCCCCTCATGATGCTGTTGGGTCTCCTGTGATACTTCCTTCTAGTCTCTACCTTGGGACATGTACACTGGCACAATTTTTGTATCAATTATGTGGAAAATTGTCCTGTTTGGTTTGTTTTGTAAAGAGCTGTTGAGCACTTAGGGGAGGAGGGGAAAAAATCTTGGCCCTTAATGGAGATCTGCTGGCATCTTTCTTCAGCTCCATTCCACCCCTCTTTCTTCCCAACCCCATGCCAAGCTCCCCCACCTACTCTCCCAAGCCCTGGAAATGGAGGAGGTAAGGTAAGATGGAGATAAGGCAGCTGGAGTGGAGATTAAGGCATCACATGGTCCTGCAAAGAAACTCCATATGCTTTGGCAGCACCTCGCTTGTATTGCACCTCGCATGAAATGGCTGGATGTCATGAGGCCATTGCACGTGGCAGTGCTCCATGATTTCTGAGGGCTGTTCAGTAGTTTGAATTCCCACATACAGAGAACCGGCCAAAACACAGTTTTTGTGGAAAAATGTCTCATTATGCTTCATGTTGGAAAACAAAAGAACTGACAGTGATTAAGTACGGATATACACAGATGGCAGAAATAAAACTTTATGAAATGGTATAGGATGAAGTAGCCAGAACTGGTACACCAGTCATCCTGCTGTTAAGTATTTGTGTTAACCAGGGGAACAATTCGGACCGTAAGGACATACGGTTCTGTCTCTGTTAGAGGGATACCAAGTAATGGAGAGGTTAAATGTCTTCTCTGTGCATGTTCTGTATGTCCCTGTTTCTCCCACTGCATTGTGCCTTAGTCCCAAAGCTTTATTTTTTTTCCTGTTACATGCTTTCCTGTTACATTATTGTGGTGGTTTGACCTTGGCTAAATGCCAGGTACCCACCAAGTCGCTCTATCACTTCCCCCCCCTTCCCCTTTTTTCTCAACAGGGCAAAGAGAGGAAAGAATATAAGATAGCCAGACCTTGTGGGTAGAACAAAAGCAGTTTTAATATAAGCAAAGCGAAGCAAAGGTCCGCGCGTGGAAGCAAAAAAACCAGATTTATTCTCTACTTCCCATGAACAGGCGATGTCGGGCCTTCTCAGGAAGCAGGGCTCCAATGTGCGTAGTGGTTGCCTTGGAGGACCAAGGGTGACCCCACCCCCTTCCTCCTTTTCTCCCAGCTTTATACTGAGCAGACATCATACGGTCTGGAATATCCCTTTGGTCAGTTCGGGTCAGCTGTCCTGGTTGTGTCCCCTCCCAAGATCTTGCCCACCCTGTCCCGCTGGGGGGGGTGTGGAAATGTCAGAAAGAGCCTTGGTGCTGTGTAAGCACCACTCAGCAGTAGCCACAACACCAGTGTGCTATCAACACCCTGCCAGCTCCCAACATAAAACACAGCACCATGAGGGCTGCTACAGGGGAAAACCAATTCCAGCTCAGCCAGACCCAGTACAATTATATATAACAGGAAAATGTTATATATCTGATTATATGAACTACAGTGTTAGTTAATATATGGTCTGGGGTTTTTTGTGGGTGGTTTTTTTTTTTTTGGTAAGGTCAGACAACTGACCTGATAAATCTAAACTGTAACCAAATAGGTAAAAAAAAACCCCCTACCCCCTTTTCAGACTGACTTTTCTCTGCGCTCCCCAATTCTTTGACACAAAAGCAAACAGTCTTTTATGGATACTTTGAAGAAAAGCAAAGGAAATGGATAGATATTATCCCCAGAGAGGAGGAGGAGGAATTTCTTGCATCTCCTCTTACGCTGTTTACCAGTGATTAGGATGTTTGTTGAGGTAATAGGAGATGTGAATGGGTTTTCCTTTGGTCAGAGGAAATGTGAACAGCCTTATGGGAAAAATGTGTGCCTTACACAAAATAGGTGTGGAGGTCATAATCTTCTACATATACAGTGGTTAAGAAAGTGTTTTTTCCCTGATGATCTCCCAGATGGCTGGCTTGAGTAGGAATCTTATGTGAAGGTATGGAAAAGCTTTATGTCTGAACCAGGGACTGAACTCAGCTCTTTTTATTCTTAGATAAGCAATCAAGCTACGAGACTGTCCACTGTTTGGCTACCCCTCCCCAAATGGAGTTGAGTCCCTGTTAGCTGGCTCCCCAGTTTCTATCTGTTCCCCATTCTTTTCATAGGTTTTGGTGACTACTCACAAGTAGTAAATATACAAGATGCTTGCAAAAGTTATCACATTGTTAAAAGATAAGATTGCTGGAGAAGTATTTGTTCAAACAGCTTTGGCTTGAAGTCTAGGTTCTGCAAGACTGATTCCTTGGACAGTATTATTGGCCTCTTGGGGGTTTGATTGTATTCACATGTTTAGATATTTTTCTGCTGCGGTGAAAGTTTTTGAATTACACTTGACTTTTACAGTAAGCAGGCACTTACATAAACAAGGCAGTAATAACTAGATTCTTTGTAGTATAATCTTAAACTAGTCTAAAATGCATTAGTTGAAAAAATAGATAATTTGTCTCCTCTGTGTGTGGGAAAGGTCCTGAACATTTTTGTTGCCTGTGATTTTTAGCGCTATCGTTGTCACCCTTCTACAATGTCTGTTGTGTCAACAAAAATAATCTAATTTATGAAATGCAAAATTATGCATCTGCTGACACTACTTTAAATGTAAAAAACCAGTGCAAGAAGAACATAAGTTAGAAGCAAGAAGAATTTTTTGCTTGTGTTCAGATACATATCTGATTCATGCAGACACCTGTTGCTTTTTAGTGCTGTGCTGAAGTCTTATTGGTTAGTGTGTTTTTTCTCCTGTGTTTAAACTGTGTTTTTGCTCTTCAAATTCTTCAGGTGCTCTGTGCTGAGAGATGTAAACACATAGCCCTGAAATTTTCTAGAAGAACCCTTAGATGTCTGTGAACATCAATGCAAGCCTGGATAACAGTAGCACACGGGAATTTCAGGCATAGGAGTGGCGGGAAAACCAGAAACTAGAAATTGGATTTTTGGTTTTGATAAATCAAAGTAAAGCAATTTTGGTTTGAAACAGATGATAAAGCCATGAGCAATTCCATGCCTTTAAATTACTTTGAGTTTTTTACAAACTTGACTGCAATAAAGGTACGCATATATATTAAAGACAGTATGCAGACCTATTCTATAACAGTTTGTAACTCTAAATTCCTACAAATCTGAAGCTTAAATCTCCTTTGCATCTGATGCTGTGAACCCAGTCTCTTGGGAGTCCTTTGGCTTTGTGAAATGAAAGTATGTAAATTTGAGGCACAAAGATGCACAGAAGAAAGCTGCTTTGTCATGAGAGAACTCCATTTCTATTTTATGTTGCAGACTCTGCAACATGCTATACCTGGTATACCTTAAGGATCACCTCTGTAAAGATAGTGGTGGTATGCTGTCAGCTCCCTGCAGTGTTTTGGGTCAAGGATCTCTGCATTTTGTGGGCAGGATTAGTTTTAACAGTGATATAAGGTGATAGATTTCCCTAGAGTTTTTACTCATTACTTTTTTCCCCTCTCTCGTGACACAAATCAAGACTCTTGTAGAACCGTTCACCTTTGCTTCTTACTTATTGGTTACACACACTTTAAAAGTATTTTTCAAATGCTTTTTATAAGATTTTGGGCAGACTGAACAGCTTGTTATAAACTGTTTAAGGAAAACCTCAGTGAAATACTAGATGTGTGAAGAAGCAGCTCTCCTTCTCTTCAACCCCAGATACCCTTCTTCCTTTTCTTTGTGTTCTTCGTTTTGAAGTAAGATTAAGAAATGTTTATTTATTATGAGTTGGTATCTGCTTAGCTTTGTTTTTCCTTCTATCTTCTGAAGCAACTGTGGCTCCTGCATACTCTGAGCAATGGTGTTGGATGCTCTGTGGAAGCTAGGTACTTAGTTAGCATTGGTATTTTAATACAAATTCCACATATTGCTTTAGCTCCCATTATTAATTCTATGGGGGATCCCTGCATGCTGGGAGGCAAAACCAGCTCTGCTGTCACTGTGGACAGAGGCTGCAACCCCACGGGAGGAGTGGCCAGGCCATGGCATTGGTGGCCAGGACTCAGTAAGGCCCCTCATCTGGCAGGAACTGACAGGGCTGAGGGGTACCCATGCTGCTCGCTCTGCCTGCTGCGCTCAGGATGGCAGGAGTTAAAATTATGCCAAATTGGTGAAATCTGCTTAGGGCTAATTATCAACCAGGCTTAAAAGTAGGCTGATGAGGGCCCTGCCAGATGGGACCTGCCTTTGCGTTTATCTCTGGCAGTGGTGGGCGTTGGGAAAAGAAACCCCCTCCCCCAGCCCGTCCATTGGATATTCCCTCTGCAGTAACAGTTCTAGAAGGAAAACGAAAATCATGAAAAATCCCCAAACACACACAGAGAAGGGGAGTGGCCCCCAGCCACATCCTGGGCTGCCACTGACCCTTCTTGGTGGTAGCCGTGCGGGGCAGGCCACACTTGCAGAGAACAATGATCCCATCAGAGGGGGAAAAGGTGGGGGAAGAGAGGTTTGACTTATTTTTTGCAAGTCTCTGCACGATAGGTCGAGAGTTTTGTTTTGAGAGAAATTTTGGGGCTTACTCTGATTTGACCAGTTGATGTCCCTTGCTTTACTTGAAATTAGTTTCCCTCCTCCCCTCTGTGTTCTTCTTTCCCCCTCTGTCCCCCTTCCTTTCTTTGTGAAAAAGAGAAAGTTTAGTTCTGAGTTAGGTTGGCCTAAATGGTTACTGATGTTACCAAATACCCTGTCTGGCTGGTAGGATGAAGTACAGAAAGGGTTTGTAGGTCTGTCTTAATGACAGTCAAAGACAGTTTTTGATCTTCTGAAAGGGTCTTTCCATGGATTCTCTCCCCAGCACCTCCCTCGTTTGTGTAAGACCCCAGGTATTTCAGGGACAGACCCAAACTGTAGTTTCTTTGTAATATGTTTCCATTGTTTCATTCCCACTTACTGCAGTATAAGTCAGAATAACTCCATTATGTGCGGTGGAATTAATTAATTCCGTTATGTGCAGTGGAACTAAAGCAGTGGAGAAAATATTGGATAAGCAAAATGGGGCCAAGGGTGTCTTTATGACAGCAGAGCAAATACTTTAATCTTAAAGCTGGCTATTCTGGTGCGACATTAAGAATTACTATTTGGTTTACCTTTGGAAAATAGTAATAAAAACATCTGTGAGGAAATATGGTGTGACACGCGAAATACTTGCATACCAAAAGAGTTGAAAGTATTCTTGTTACTAGAGATTCAGAATACCTTTCTCTTCCTATTTTCAGGGTTTTTCCTTTGAAGATGTCTAAAAGAAAGAAAAAAATTAGCAAAGTCCCTTTTCATCTCCTTTCTACCCTTTTCCAGTCATAATAATCTGCTACTTTTGAGTTTTGTGACTCATTAGAGAAACACAAATGCTTCTTTTTAGAGATGTAAAGAATACATTAGTAAATGGATACAGAGAAGTTTGCTGCCCAAAAGCTTTTTTCGCCCCCTTTTAAAAATTATTTTATTTTTGATCAGCATCTTCTCTTCCTCTAGAATGATCCAGGAGGTTTCGTTGCCTGCAGCCAGATGGCAAATCTATAACTAATCTGTAAATAATTGTCAGAGGATAAGATGGCAAAGGGGACACAAAGGAACAGCTGTATGGCTGCCCCCATTACATATAACTTGTCTGGTCAAGCCTGGCAGGAGTTTTGCTCTGCTGGAGCTTGAAAATCCATGCTGCCCAAAGCCTGGAGAAACTGTGTTTTGTTTGATGTGCACCTTGGTGAGGCTACAACGTAGCCCAAAAGTGGAATTACCGTGTCTCCCCTCTTTTACAGGAGAAGGTGCTATTTTTCTAACCCGAAATCTGCCAAAATTTGCTCATAGGTCCCTGATTAATGTGCTGAGGAAAAGACATGCAGTGTATTGTGCTTCAAAGAAGGTGCACCCACTTCTTTTGTGAACAGCAAGTTCAAAAGGAATACACAAGGTGCTGCATGTGGCTACACCTTCCTGGAGAGTATGGCACGGAAGGAAAAGCTCTGCATTTAAAAAAAAATAAACAAAAATTCATGAAGCAATTTTGACTTTATCTAATTTGAATTTTAATAGATGAACACTTACAACAGTGGCAGACTGAAAGGAAATGTTGATTGAGAAGAACCAAAGGAGAGCATTACTAGATAATTACTGTACAGTTTTAAAATGTATGTTCCATTCTTTCTGTACGGGATTTTACAAGCTCCTCATGGTATATGGAAAAGTTACAGCTGAGAGTCGCAGCCAGGAATATAACAAAATACAGGCCCTCATGATAGCAATCTGTGGTTTTCTCTCTAGCAGGTCCACAAGGTCTTGGTTGCAAATAAAAACAACACCCTGGTGACCTTGTTCATCAAACCAGAAATAATTTGCAGATCAGGTGCACAAACGAAAGGAGACACGTAAACTCTAAAGTAGGATGTAAGAATAGTGAGTGTGAGAGGGTGAGTGAAGGTGTGGGAGCTGGTTCTTGATTTTATTTGACCATAAATGGAGAGACTACTAAAATATTCTCTACTGTCACTTCAGCAGGTACTCCTTTTATAAAAATCTTGATGATATAATATTTAGAAATATTTTTCAAATGCTGAACAATTTTCCACCAGAAATCTGACTCTGCACTAAAGCCTCAGTGCCTAAGCAATTACAAAAACATAAATCAAAATTGAATTTTAAACAGTTATGGGTTTTCAGCTTGGGTTTTTTGGCTCTGTTTCTTCTCTTTGTGTAGCTTTTCAAGAAGTGTTTTCAGCTTTCTGCAAGTACACAGATGTGTCACATTAAAGAGTAGATGGAGCTGGGCTTTTTGTACCCACTTGGTAAAAAGGAAACAGAAGAGGGAAGAAAAAAAATCTTTCTGAAAAGAACATAGTACATATAATCACCACTCAGTTTGTGATTTTAAAAAACATCTGTTGAACAAAGAATTGATTTCAGCAGTGTATTTGTTCTCTCTACCTTAAAGGGCTCACTTGAGAGAAGGGCTAGATCACCTGTATCTTTAATATCTGCTAGGGTCTTCATTGCTGCTTTTTTAGCAGATGTCTAGCTTGATTGCTTCTCTAATTCTTTGGTGCAAACTTGCAGAAAAAGAGTATTTTGTAAGACTTTGTTGTATTGTCGAAGGTCAATTGAATTTTTAAGTTCTCTGAAAGGGGAGGTGGGCTATAGTACAGAGGTGTGCATGGCTGAATGCTGCTCTTTAGCTTTTATCCATTTGTGTGTGAGGAAAACAGACAAAAGAAAGCCCTAGAAATTTATTTGATGTATTTGGGGACATGTGCATTTTTGCTCTTGGAGACATGTACTTCTTGAAGCAAGCTTGGACTACTATCATTAGTGAAAACAGACACAGGCCTTGTATTATGCTTTTATTTATTGTGTATGTTATTAAGGAGCCCTTTGCCAGCTGTGTACTGGAGAGTGCCTGTTTTACACAGAGATGAAGTGGGGAAAGTTATGTGGAAAATAAATAAAAATGTTGGGCTTGTGACCTAAGCTTTGGTTTGGTTCAGTTCCTTGTGCAGAGGAGCCCCATGAAATGACTCTGGTGTGAACCTGTCTGCAAAGAGAAAGGAGAAGACCAAGACATTTTACCCTTAGCCTTCAGGGAAGGGAGACAGTAGGTTTTCTCCGGATTGAGAACTGTCTCCCGACATCTCTAGACTGGATTCCATCCTTCTGTATTCTTTGGAATAGCATTTTTTTTAGCATCTTTACTAATAGCATCTTTATTGGCATTTTCTTTTTCTCATTCCTGCTGTTCACTGGGTATTGAGGCAGGGCTGCTGTAGCCCCAGAAGTTGAGGGCAGGCCTAGCCCAGGTGGGAGGCAGGTGCCCTGTCCCTCCTTGCTCCTGTGAGCCCTCCCTGTGCTGAGGTTTGGAAGGACTGAGAGCCCTGGGCTTGCTGGTGCTGCTTCTGATCAGAGAGCTGCTATTTTTTTTTTTTTTTTATTATTATTCTATGAAGCTATTTTGGTGGTGTGTGTAATTTCTTCAAATGACCAAGAATAGGCCTAGCATGGACAAAGTTTGTTGCTAGTAAGACACTTCAGAACAGGACATCTCTTGTTTTCCCGGATGAGGTCTTGTGGTCGGATGGTGTCCATGCTGGCACGTGAGGCGGTGTGTGGGGGTGTTTCCTGGTCTCATCTTGCTGGTATTGCTCTAGCAAGCAGAAGGATAGGCAAGGAACTGTTTTTACCACTCCAATTAGCCCTTCCAGGTCTGTGCATTTGTAAGCTAGTGCTGTCTGTTAAAGGGAAGAAAAAAAAAAAAAAAAGAGACCTTTCATATCTACAGCTGTTAGTCTGGCTGTTTTAGCCTTTATTTTGAGTAACTTTTAAATTTCCTCTCCAAGTTTCATACAAGAGATGTGTGGTTGTGATTTTCTTCCAGACTGAAAGAAAAGAAAGGGAGTAGGAGCCATTCCTCAGAAATATTACTATTAACTGTAAGTCACTAAAGAAAAATAGAAGGAAGTAGCTCCATGAATGTCCAGATTAGCTTCCCTTAATGTGATACACAGTTTTTCATCCTGCTGCTTTGGTACTCTTTTTGCATGCTAAGTTTAAAATACTTGTCAGTATAGCTGTAGTGTCAGCACTGTCTAGTAAAAGCACTTTATACCTGCCAAAACCACTAGTATTAAACTAATTTACGTTGGATTGCTAAACAGTAGCAGTTATGTCATCAAAAGCTCAGTTAGGTTGCTGTAACTCCATCTAAACAAGAGCTGTAGATGATGTAGGGATATTGCTAAAAATTATGTCTCTAACCAACACTGCTCCATAGACAGGAATTTCCTGACGTTGACCTGAACTGAAAGACTCTCCTATATGCATGTGCCTATATACCTGTCTGTATCTCGATCTCCATGTGCATACATAGATATGTATAAACTTCTTTGTCAGATAAATGAGGATTCCTAAACTGCTGCTTTTTTAATTTGAAAAATGTCATTTGTTTTTTTTCTTTTTTGAAAAAAGGTCAAAAAGTCACGTTGTATTCAGTTTGTCTGACTTGCTTTAATCTTATCCAGAAGTTAAACATTGGACATCCCTCTATTGATCAAGACCAAGTAAGAAGCAGTGCCAGAAGTAAGACACATATCATTTTCTTAGGAAGGCTAGCTATGCCTTTGAAAGTGTCTGTCTCCATGTTAGCTTATAGAAGGAGCCCAAATAACTCTTTAATTGCCAATACCAGGTGTGATATACCTCCATCCAACTAACTTTCTAGTGAATTCAATGGATGTAAAGAATAAGACATTGAGCTAATGCCAAACTCGTTGAACTGGAGGGAGTCCCACCGGCAGACTGCAGCAACTGGGAGCCAGGCTGGGCTCCTACGAGCTGCTCCTCAGTTGCCAGGAGTGGAGTGGCACTGGGCGTGCACTGGGGGCTTCCTGTGCTCTGCTGCTGTGGATGATGTGGTAACCTCTCCCAAATGGGTGGTAAACCTGGCCCCTGTTCTTCAGGATTCAGCGTCTGTTCAAATGCGCAGTGCTTTTGTTTGCTGCTCTCTCCCCCTTACGGAGGAAGGAGTCCCTCTCTGCAAGCCCCCAGTTGTTCCTCTGAAGGAACCAAACATCCCATAGCTTTTCTATTGTTGGGACCAGCTTCCTCCTGAAGTAGCACTGGTAGTAGATCCAGCAGCCAGTTGAAAGTTATCTGTGAGCATTGGATCACACTGGGTCTCTCTATTAACTAGCAAAAAACCCATTTTGAGTGTTTGGTCTCTGTTTCATTTACTGGTTTGAAGTCTGTGGTGCTTTGTACTTTCTCACAAGGTGTGACAGTCACTCATGAATGACTTTTATATCTTCTTGTGCCAGAAACCATGCAGCACCTCGTTTTGTGAGCTTAAAAACCTTTGCAGCAAGAGGCTTTACATTTCTTTGTGCCTTAGCTGTGAACATTGTGAATTTAGGAACATTTTGTTCAAAGGCCAGGGCACATGCGAACTCCACAGAGGTTGGGTTTAAAAGCACTGTGTTTGTTACCCCAGACACTGAAAGGAATTGTGATGCTCTGTGTCCTCCTGGGATTTTGTGTTCGTTGATTTCTATCAGATTTCACAAATACCTGCTAACTTTTCACACTATATTAGCCTTAGATTTTGGGAATGATTTTGCTTTGTTTTGCTTGTTTTGTGATAGAGGACCCATGGCTCAGAGAATGAAAGGAACAGCACAACTGATGAACACAAAATTTATGAACAGAAAATCAGTCCAAGCTGTTTTAATCAACTGATGATGAAATTATCTGTGAATGTGTATTTTCACTATTTGACCAGTTTTATATATGGCTCAATAATATTCATCATAGAAAATCTCTTCTGTTCCCCCTTGTCGGCTCCTAAATAAATTACTAGGGAATAATTTTTTGTCGTTCAAACAGATCTATACTGCACAAGGGTGTCTGGATTCTGCTGTCACCAAGTAGTCCATTTTGTAGCTTTGCATCCAGCATATGTGTGTGTTTCTGAAGTTTGAGAGTTTGTTCCCATATCTTTCATTTAAATTCCTCTTCAGGCTCACAAAGATGTATTTTCTTCTGCTCATTGTGTTCTCACCTTCTTCAAAAATTAAGTATAGGAATAATTGTGTCCTTTTTCTTCCAATCCCCCAAGTAGACTGCCAGGGTCTGCAACCCTGTAATATTCTTAAAGACCTGAGATTGGTTCTTAATGAAAATCACTGGTTTGCTGCACGACCAAGACTCGCTCAGAGCTTCTGAAAATTAAAGGGAAAACTAAGTTTTTATGCTAATGTGGTGAGACAAAACTAAATTCCTTTGTCCTTTGCTGAAGGTGTTGAAATTCAGTTTTGTGCTGGCAGTGGGGTGGTCCCTCTGGGTGCTGGCTTCTTTGCCAGTCTCTTAGGATTCAGTGGAAAGGATGAGGGATGCATCTGGCAAACACTGGCCTTGTTTTCCCCACCTGTCCAGAGTTTGTGTGCAAAACCCACAAGATAACATCCTCATCTGAGGCACACAGATGCTAAAGCTGTCAGTGCCCATCACTGGTTCCAGGAGTTTGCTTGGTCTCAGTCAAAGATGCTGAAGGTTGGTGACAGGGTGGATGCTGCTGAGCAAGATGAGCTGGGCCACATAGGGAGACTTAGGAGCTGATTCTTGATTGATCAAGGCTGTATTTAAGGAGTAGTTTTACATATGTAAACCTTGTTGGTGATCAGCAAATGGAGTTAAGTGAAATTCCGTTAACTTGTTGTATGGTACATATAAATCCATGAATTATGTATTGGTTTTAGGACTGGACCATGGAACCATAAAAACCAACTCTGAGCCACATTTTCTCAGCCATGCTGGCTCTGGAGGACAATTGTAAAGTAACTATTATTTATAATAATTTCCCCTATTCAGTTCTTTTTACAATGTGGAAAGCTGTGTAATGTAATTTCTGGCTTTACTTAATAATTCACTCCCTCCCCTTTTTTTATAAAGTAGAGAGCTCAATTGTAATAATGAATTACAAAGGCAGAAAGTCTCTCTTTAGGAAATTCGTTTTTAAAAGAAGATAGTAACTTAAGCTAAATCCACACAAGAGACATTTTAAATATCTTTTGAAAATAAAATGCAGAAAAATAGTATTTGGTTTCCAAATGCACGGTGTAGAAATATACTGAGAGTTGTTTAAAATACTTTCAAAGAAGCGTTGCTTGACCAGAGTACTGCATTAGCCACAGTCTTTGTGAAATCTGCATTGTAATGTTTTGATAAGATGGGCTTTGAGGTATGACATATTATACTCCTGTCAGTGGTCAGAAATCTGAATAAACTGCAAAGGATTACATAGTTCAAGTGAATGAATATATAAAACAAGTTCTTAGCTTTCAACTCCTGGATATTTGATATTCAGCCATAACTGCTTTGTAACTAAAAATGCAAAGGGGGAGTGAAAAGCTCTGGACCTGCACAGGATTTTAGGTATGTACTCATAAGTAGATATTTTGGATCATCTTAAAAAAAAAAATAGCCTGATATTTTGCATCTTCTGTGAAACATTATATACGTGCTTTGTTCTCTCTCTTCCTGAAATCAGTTATAATCCATATCAAACAGCTATGGGCAGGGTTATAAAAAATCCAATTTATGGTTGAATTTCTTAGTAATACTAACATAAAATTACTTAGGATGTTTTAGAGAGAGGATTTTTCAGAGGGCAAATGTTTGGCATACTGGCTGCAAATGATATGAAGGATGCTGTGTATTCAGACACAAAGTGGCAGGTAACCATGCTATATTCAAGGGCAAAAGAAAGGCAATCTTTTTGTTTGTTAATTATTGTCCTTAGCAAGTCTTATCCGAGAGGAATGTATTGACCATAAAACCCCACAAAAGTAAAACTCAAGTGGTTTGTTCATGTCACCAGAATTCCAAGATAAATGTCATAAAAGGGATCAGCCATCATGTATTATATATCTACAGACAGTGCACATTTTTCTCCCACTGTACTTCAGGACTGAAACTTCTCTAGATGACAGTTATGGAAAATCTGAAGTGCCTGGAATGTGCAAAAATAGAATGTTCTGAATGCATTTAATAAAAGTTTAATTTGTGAGTTATATTGGCATAGAAATAACTACTGGTGGGTGAAACTCAAAGGTGCAACAGTTCAGACAAAGCTCTATATATGAACTTTTAAAATATTTCAGTCTTTCTTGTGGTGTAGGCTTTACTTTCATTCCTCCTTCCTTACCCTGTTCTTCAATGTTTTTTAATGCCTAAATTAGCTTGCTTGTTTATAGCAAATCTTAACATACCTTCTTCCTTAGTGTTTCAAACAGCTTATCTTTTATACCATTATGCTCTGGGGGTGTAATGTGTTTGGTTAGCATTCCCCCCCCCCCCCCCCCACCTTTGTTTCCCCTTGTGGACTTTGGTAAGGGTGTCCTGTGCAGCAATCATGTCTTTCTCTGACTCCATTGCTCTATTTCTGTGGTGATTCTTCCCTAGACTTTCATTTTTCTGTGCAGGATTTTATCACGGGGGCTTTGCAGACCTGCCAGGACTCAGCGTGAACTTCCTGTGGGTTTTGGCTTGCCTTTTTGTCACAGCAGGGAAATCATATCAATCACTAATCAACCCCAAGTCTTGATGATCAGTGTGGGGCTCTTACAGCTTTGCAAAGCTTAAATAAAAAATGTTGATATAAAAACCACTCCATTGTTTATGTGGTTCTCTAGTTTCTCTCAAAGGCTCCCACATCAGTGCCATTGTGTATAGACAAGCAGAACCAAGTCTTGGTGAGTAGAGAGCAGCAAGCAAGTACTGGAGAGTGCAGTGAGGGGTCACGATTATAGCAGTATTCTGAAGATAAGTAGCAAGTAAATGGCAGTGGGTGAAATAACAAAATTTTGTCATGTATCCATTGTGTTGGCATCATTAAAATAGGCATTTTTGCATATTTTTTTGATAATGCAGTGCTTTTGTATATTTTTTTCATGTTATTTACTTTTAGAGCTGTTCTGCAAGGGATGGGATTGTGAATAGATTGCTTGTAAGTAACAGCTAAAGGTACTGTTATTTCTAAGCTCAACAGGAAACATTCCCTTGATATTTCTTCAAGTTGCGATTGAAGAGCCATAGACAGAGTTGCTGTTTGCCAAAAGAGCACTGTCTGTATTAGCTCTGCTGACAGAAGCAAATCACCTTTTAAGAGGGGCAATTTCTCCTCCTATTGGACCTGATTTTGACGTTTGCTCTGGTGTAAGTCAGGAGTAACCTACAGAAGCTTGTCCATTTACACTGAATATGAAAGTAGAACAAGTGAGGTAAGAACTGTGTTTGGATCTGAGAAAGTAATTCTCTGGCCTCTGGTACTACTTACTTCTTGCCAGACTTCATTATAATTGGTCAAGACAAGTGTTGGGACAGTGCAGTTCTACCTGTTCAAAGTCATGCCTGTCTCGGATTGTGACTGACTGAATACATACACATGTGTAAGCAGCAATGACCCCTGGGACTCTTCAGTCATCTCTGCTAACTGTACCTAAAGAAAAATGTTATCAGCTCTTTAATGCTCTTAAAAACTGTTGGACTTGCTTGAAAATCCAGGACGTAATTCCACTCCAGTGCAAGTGTGGCCTGGCGTAACTCCCAGGATGTAAAAGGCAGTATGCTCACAAGGCAGGCTGTACTAATTTGATGAAGTTAAAAGTGAAGGCAGTAATTAGGAAGTCAAATTTTGTGCGGGGACTGACAAGGTACGGGAAGTGCAACTCTGCTGGCAGATGTGTGAAAAGATGAGAAATTGGACCCAGGAGAAGATGGTGTGGCAGGAGGTGATGAAGGATGAGGGAGCCCTCACCAGAGGAGCTGGAAGGGCTTCCACTGAGAAGGTGGCTAAACCATGGAGTGCTGCTTCTATGGACATAGTGATTCAGATGTAGATGATGTGAGGAGGAGGTGAGTAAGAACGAAGGGGAGGTGATGAGCCCCTCAGAGTAGATTCTTCTATTTCTTTCTGTAAAACAGGTGCCAGCAGTTAGGTGCCTTTGAAACATGATGGTTGCTAACACATCATTCAGAGATTTGCCTTCTTCATGCAACTAGAAAATGATGATGCTTGTCATGGTATGTTATATTATGGACGTGGACTTACAAATATTTTCGTATACGCTACTGCAGATCTCCTTTATGGGTGTAGGTTTCCTACTATAGGAAACAATATCTAAACATGAAGTTTGGAAGAGGCTCCATCTCTCCGTGATTTCCTATGCTTATCACACTCTTTATAGTCTCACTTGACTGTCATGGAACTCTGCATGTCAGTTGGACTGGGTATAAGAAGGCACCTGGGAGTGTGAAAAAAGAGCAAATGCAGTCTAAAAGTGAGGAGGAGAAAGAAGGCAGAGAATCCAGTGTCATTCATGAGGAAACACAAAGCAGGAAAATTCATTAAACAAAAAAAAAGCTAGAATACATTCTTGATGTATCGTGTCAAGGGAAGAATATCTAATTAAAAGTCACTTTCACACTGTTTCAAGATATGGAAGCAGGCATGAATGGCACAAAAGAACTAAAGCTATTTATGTAAAAAGTACTGGGAAACTGGCAAGGTAGAAGGACAGATTTGAGGTGTACTTGAACTTTTCTAAAGTTTTTGGAGTATTACTTGATTATTTTTCCCTATCTGTGATTGATTGATGGAAAAAGCTCTGAAGCATAAGAATTATTTGGTAGAATGGCTTCTAAAGGTCTGATAAAAACAACAACCCTGTAACTAACTCTGTGATTGTTCAGATTGTCTACTCCTGATGTGTTGAAAATTTGTCCCTTGGCAATTACCTTTTTATGCTCTGACTTTACTTTGTTTCTTTGCTATCTTAGCTTATGGACTTACTGACAGTGATGGTTAAGGATCCACACCATACTGTGGGTGGTTTGCACCACGTTACTGGTATGAAGAAAATTTTTCCTGGGGTAATACTGAGTCAAAACAAATTGTTCTAACACTTTTTTTTTTTTTTTTTTTCCCAGCCTAGGACTTCTGATGGAGTGCACTCTAGGCTCTTCTTGTTCTATCAACATTTCCGAATCTGTTTGTAATGTCTGAAGGGAACTAAATACAGTTCAAATACTTGCTACACTGCAAGATTTTTTTTTCCATGCATGGTGGATCTAGGATTAACAGGCTGTCCAAGAGTTTTCATCCAAAATCCTCTCTGTTTGAAGGACAGTTATGTTGAATATAAGCTGCCTGTTGGGCTTTCGCTTTTGAAATGGTAGCATCATCTGTATGCTGATGGACTGGATCTATGTTTGTTTGAAAGTTTGTTCTTTATGGCCTGACTAGACCTGTTAAATTCTGCAGTCTTTGCTGCTTTGATCATTCACAGGGGAAGCCCTTAGGCAAGAAAGAAAATGATAAAACTGGATGTTTATGGCATATTGAAGCCTGGACTTCTGAGCAGTGTTTCTCTACAGATGGTGCCCTTAGAAAACCTTAGAGAGGTTTTCACATGTGCAGGTGCATGAACCTGTGAATGAATTTGAGAACTACCAGGTCATCTAAAAAGTAACAAAGTACATTGTGAAATATCACAGACTATTTTAAAATGCTATGAAGCTTTTTTT
Source organism: Strix aluco (assembly GCF_031877795.1). NCBI lineage: Eukaryota > Metazoa > Chordata > Aves > Strigiformes > Strigidae > Strix > Strix aluco. The sequence continues at coordinate 12,585,557 of NC_133932.1, forward strand.
CAGGTATTGCTGGCAACACAGGAAGCTACTGTACAGGAAAAATGAACTTTGATTTGAGAACATGTGGATAGATGTTGATATGAAGGTTTACAGATTTATGTATACCTTAAGAATTATATAAATATTATCCGTGTCTCTCAACTAAATAAGAAATCATACTTCTCAAACTACATACTGCAATATTAAGATAAATACTTCTTTCCCTCATATTTACAGCAAAGTGGAATAAGCTGGTTCTCTAAGATCATTGCCCCACAGAAATTCAGTGTTTCGTAAAATGCACAACACAGATACTAAAATTAATAGACTTTACAAATCTTCTTTTGAAATCAATCCTGATAACAGGTATTTTAGAAGGGAAAGCTGTTAAGAACTCGAGGAACTGAACTTTTCTCAAAAGCAGTCCTAGCTTTTGAAATGTTTACTGAATTTTATGTCCAAGAGCTTTTTTAAAAGGTGGGGTGGGAGTAGGGGTGGGCTGTCTGTTTGAAGCATCCACTGGTATTGGATGCTCTGAAGTCCCTCACATGTCACCTTTTTGCATGCAGCACTGTTCACAGTTGTGAAAGATTTACTCACAGGTACAGAGCAATATATATGCGTGATGCTCTACAAGCAAGGATTTGAGTTATATATTTTTTCAAATGGATAGTTTTCATTTCAAGCCTATATTTTCTCCTCCTGATTCAGTGCAGGGTCCTTTTTTAGCAACTAGAGATGAATGCTAAAAATGAAGTAGTGGTAGTTCTCTAATCGACCCATCCTATTGACTCCCACGCATTCAGTACTGGCACTTTCCTTGTCTTTGAGGTGTCTGAAGAGGTATGGAAGCAGGATAAGAGTTGGAGATGAATCTGAATGCTTGTACTCAGACTAATGGTCCCAAAACACAATGCCTGACTTTATAACAATGTTTCCTATGAATAATGAACAGGTCTGACTTTATGAAAAATACCTTGATTCAAAAAACAATTTTAAAAAACTGACAGAATAAGCCTTATTCACTGTAGTTTGCTAGCTAAGAAAGCAAAAAGACAGGAGCATAATATAAAGTTCTATTTGCTGACAACTAAATCAAAAAATGTCATCCCACTGGGCACACAAATACACAGTTTGGAGGAAAATATACAGGTGAGGACTGTGCACTGTATCCTGTTCCTTCCCACAAAGGGAGCTGAGTGTATTTAAGGGCCTCATCTTTGTGAGTTACTAGCGTTGTGGGCAGAAATGGTGAAATGATGCAAAGCACTGTTTATGATCTCCGTCTCCATTTCAAATGGTGGTTAGTTTCTGTGGCTGTGTTGGCTTATTTAGACAGTGTTTCTGCCTCTTCATGGCACAGATGGGTGTAGTGATCCTTTCTGAGCAAATATTCATTGTTTTCCATTAGCAAAATGCTGCCGTTTGTGATAAGTGGGGAGGGGGAGAATATCCCAAACTCCCCCGAGACCCTGTCAGATACTTGTGATAAACTGTGTGGCTTTTAGTCTTCTATTGAGGGCTCTCTGAGGAGGCCTCGTTATAAGTAATCTTTGGAGAATTAAGTATGAGAATAAGTAATCTTTGGAGAACTAGCTCAGAAACCTCCAAATCTGCATTCACGAGTGTCTGGGCCAGAGAGCCTGGTTTAGTGGATCAGTGCATAGGCGTGTTGGTGTTGATAATTACACACGTGATGAACATAACTCCCCTGGGGATGCAGAGGCAGGCTGTATGACACACACATAGGACAGTTATACCAAGCTGGTTATGATTTCATATACAGTTTTTTCAGATAATCCTGTCTGTAACTGGAACCTTTGCTTTCTGTGAACGTTCATACCAGCTACATGTGTAAGCTGTAAAGTTGAAAGCATTGGTATCACTCACTTGCTAAAAAAATAAAGTTTGTGTGTGGGGAGACTGTGTATCAGTAACACTTGGAAATAATATGGAATGAAAACTATGTTATAATTCAGCCACAGAAGTTGCTTACATTTCCAGAGGGCAATGTTTGAAAATAAACATGAAATTCATATCAAAGTTCATTATACTATAGTTAGCACAGCACATATGGTCAAAGACAATAAGTGCATATAATTTTTTCTTTTTAGTCTTTTTCCCACTACACTAATTTACTATTTTTCCCGGAACTACATATTGGAACAGTGGAGAAATGAGGTGACAACTTTGTCTTCTACTGAAAGTTTCTTTTTTATTTTCCGGATTATTTTTTTTACGGTGTCAAAGATTTTTATGAGATTGTTGATATTCTTGTTGTCTTCAGTTGGTGCAGAAGATGTGAAACACTTTAGAAAACAGTTTTAATTAAAAATGAAACTATTGTCTCTAAAAGCATTAGCTCAAGAGAGAACAAACTTAGTCAAAATAATGTGACACTTCCTATTTCTCCACTCTTGCTAAAACCTAAATTGAAAATCTACCTTCTCAGTGACCTCTCACTCTTTAAAGCTTACAGCCTCAGTTCCCTGCTTAACTATTCCACATTACAAGTTATGGATGAAATTGTTACTTTTGTAGTAAAATATTCTTGAAAGCTAAGTGTCTTGCCTGACTGTTATGTCCAGGGAAGCATGAAAGTTGTAATAGTAAAAAGATTTGCTTTGTATTCTTTACATTTACACTTTCAAATTCCAATTACAAAAATGGACACTGCTAAAATGTAAACAAATATCAAGTCATCTGCAGTGTCTTGTCCAGCTTTAGTGACAAATGACTTTTTAAAAAAAAATATGATTTCTCAACCCTTGGAAGCTTTACTCAGTGGGAAGGAGTAAATACTGAATAAGCACTGGTGATGCAGAAGGTTAGACTTGCTTCTAAAGAAGTTTGGCTCTGCTTCTCCATTTGCTCAATCAATTGTATCTTAACAGAACTGGAGCAGCAACCACAGGACAGAGAAGAATGTGATTTGAGAAACCTCAAGAGTAGCACATTGGCAGTACAACTTAGACAAAACCTGAAGTTTCTTCTGTCTCTCCCTCGGTCTTAGTTATGTGTAATTTAATGGGGGTTGCTGGGTATTTTTTTTAATCTCTAAATTTGTGTTGGCTTGGAAGCCTGTGTTTGATATAGTTCTTTTCCTTTGGTCCTTACCAATCCTGAGGTGACTAAAACCTTACTTCTGCAATTGGCTGTCCTTCTCAAACAGCTCTGATGCACCCACCAGAAGCCCTCTGTAGTGGGCATATGCAACATACTTTGTACCTAAAGGATTCCTGTTGTTTGCTTTTTTTAATACATGCAAAACCATTATGTGGGCACATTTGTTGTCTTTTGGTGTTCACAGACTGTACTCAAGCTGATAGCACCTTTCCACCTGTCAGAAGAAGTGTGTTTCCTTTTCTCAAGAAGTTTTCTTGTTTCTCATCTGAAGGACTGATCAGGACATACTGACTCTGAGCAAGAACAGGGGAAACATGGAATTACTGTGAAAAAACATCCTTTTCTTGCATTATTGCTAGTAATGTAGGAATGCATCATAGACTTAGTGAACACATTCAAGAACTAATGCCAACAACTGGCAATAGATAAAAGATGAGAACAGACTTATAATAACCAAGTTTAGGCACGGTGTGTAATTCAGCAGGAACATATCCAGACACTCTTATAGCATCAATGTAGCATGAAGTTACAGGGAAATAAACCTCTTACAGTGGTGCAAGTAAGGGATTTTTCAGTCTGGTAGCCAAACTCCTAACACTGGGGTGGTGGGGTGAGGGGAGGGAAGGGAAAGCTCATGTTGACTTGATGTGCAAGGTTCTGAGGGGTTTTTTGGTAACGCAAAGATCTGAAGAGTGACATTCTGTTCAGGTACAAATGCTATGGCTGCAGAAAACACTTGGTAAGAAACTCAATTATCTTTTGAAGGTATTTAAACCTTTAAAAATGAAGCTCCTTTCAAAGTGGATGTGCTGTTCTATTTTTAAAATATTGAAATGCTTACACTTTCCCCCAGCTTCCTTCCTGCTTGAAAGTATTTATCAAGTCTGGTCAAATTTGTGGATTCTTGTCTTGGGGCACATTAGAGCCCAGAAAAATGAAAAAGAACCTTTGTTTTTGTGTAAATTCACTAAATGAACAGTTCATCGTAATTATACCCAATTGCATTTGTGTATACACATTTTTTTTCCCAGAAAATTCAGTGATACATTGCAATTAACTCATCAAACATTTCTGTCAAGAAATTTTTGTTAAAAAAAATACACAAAAAACTTGTTATTGTTACATTAAACTTGTAATAGTTTGGATTTTCCATTTGAAACATCTATAAAAGATTCCTCTCAGAAGATTGCATTTTTTGGTCACCATGGAACAGGTGTATGATGACTGTGAGCATGAATCTGCTTTTTCTTTCTTTAAGCATGTGTCTTGATGGGCAAAACTACTGTATGTACTTATATGCATACATATAAACAGGAACTGTTCTGTATTACGACAGCCCTAAAATTTGAGGAACAGTATTTGTGCATTTTTGCCTGTGCATTTTCTTAATGTGGTGTAGGTATTTCACAGAATCTTCTAGGTTGGAAAGGACCTTGAAGATCATCTAGTCCAACCGTTAACCCATCACTGACAGTTTTCAACTACACCATATCCCTAGGCACTATGTCAACCTGCCTCTTGAACACCTCCAGGGATGGGGACTCCACCACCTCCCTGGGCAGCCCATTCCAACGCCCAACAACGCCTTCTGGAAAGAAATGCTTCCTAATATCTAGTCTAAACCTTCCCTGGCACATCTTGAGGCCATTCCCTCTTGTCCTGGTGCTTGTTACTTGGTTAAAGAGGCTCATCCCCAGCTCTCTGCACCCTCCTCTCAGGTAGTTGTAGAGGGCGATGAGGTCTCCCCTCAGCCTCCTCTTCTCCAGACTAAACAACCCCAGTTCCCTCAGCTGCTCCTTGTACGACATGTGCTCCAGACCCTTCACCAGCTTCGTTGCCCTTCTCTGGACACGCTCGAGTAATTTAATGTCCTTTTTGTAGTGAGGGGCCCAAAACTGAACACAGTCATTGAGGTGCGGCCTTACCAGTGCTGAGTACAGGGGTAAGATTACTTCCCTGTCCCTGCTGGCCACGCTATTTCTGATGCAAGCCAGGATGCCATTGGCCTTCTTGGCCACCTGGGCACACTGCTGGCTCATGTTCAGCCGGCTGTCAATCAACACCCCCAGGTCCCTCTCTGACGGGCAGCTCTCCAGCCACTCCTCCCCAAGCCTGTAGCGCTGCTGGGGGTTGTTGTGGCTGAAGTGCAGCACCTGGCATTTGGTCTTATTGAAACATTATTTATGATCATGTACTAATAAGGTTTGCATTAAGATTCCAAAACTAGTTCCTTTCTATGTAGTACTTTAAGGGCAGAGAGGCTTTTGCAGCCAGCCTAAGCTTCTCGCTCTCTCCAGGTATCCCAGACTTGTTATAGCTGCTCTGGGATTCCCTGTTTTCTTAGTAGAGAATGTGTGTTTGCCACTCTGGCAGCATTGTGAACTTGGGCTAATGATGTTCATGTATTAATATTTTTGATATGCAATGAAAGGCAAGCAAGGGAAGCAAAATGTTTAATAGATTCAGAAGTCTTGAGGCGTTTCTTCTTGCAGCACTGAAGAGAGCTCTGAGTCTGTCTTAGAGATAGGAAGGAAGGGCAGCATGACATTATAACAGAAAAAGGTCATACTTATCAAAGAACTGTTTTCTTTACCATAGAGTAATACAATTACTGGGCTTCTTGTCTCTGTATGTTTGTCTCAGACTAGGAGACTGCAGGAAATGAGGAGGTGTGATGCAGCAGCTCTGCTGTGATGATTGTTTTCATCTCCATTTGCAGTCACCCAGCTGCAGACCATAACAACATCAGAATTTTGTAAGGACCTGGGATGCTTATGCTCTGTAGTCTGTGTCTTTACATTGGCAGAACAGCCTCTTGAAACTGTTCTCCCTTATGGATGTCTTACTTGCTATTTATAATAGTTTGTGCCATTTGGGCATGTTTTTGCCTTTGCCCACCCCCCCCCCCCCCCCAATCTGTCCTTTTTGGGGTTGGTTGCATTTAGCTATGTTTTCAACCTCTTGGAAATCTGTTGGGGGGGGGGGGAGCAACATTACGTCTGTGTTGTGCAGCTGGGCTCAGGTCTTATATTCTAGGAAGCTCGCAAGAGGGGCATAATATGTTGGTTTTGTGTGTGCATGGAATTTGGAAGATGACAATATTTTCTTTTGACATGAAATGTGATTCATTAAAATACTTCTCAGGGTTGTTATTTTTCCTTTAACAATGATGTGGAGGAGCTTACCTCCCAGGTACAATAAAGAGGAATCAAACCAGTAAGTGCTATAAAAATAAATAGAAATAAACTAGAGCAAAAATCAGTTTTTAGTAGCCTGGAATTTCATGTCAAATGGGTTTGACAGGGTGTTGAGCAAACTAAATTGCTACTATGAGATGGAATGAGGATTTTGGGTCCCTTTTTTTGTTGTTTAGCTCTGGCTCTAATACAATTTAGTTTCTTATGCAGCAAAAGAAGTTTGACTCCTTTTTCTTATCAAATAAAATATTACTAGGCTACAGCAGAAAATAAAGGGAAGGATTGTTGAGCAATCTTATATCAGTGTATTGGTTGTGATAAAGTATGTACTGTATTGATGCTTTGTAGGTTTAAACATATAGATGTTCTGTGGAGATGTCACAATATCCTTGGATAACTACTGCTTTTTCTTTTTTGAGGGGAGGAGAGAGGAGGAATTGTTGGTTTTATGTTGCATAATATCAAAATGTCATATACACTGTGTGTTAAGTGGCTGAACTTTAGGTTGATTTGTATTAGTATTATGCAGGATTAATTTTCTTTATGAAAATAAACCACCAATCCTAAAATTCATCTTTGTACATTTCTCAACCCAGTCTCCACTTAAACCATGTATTTTGTAAAATAAATCACTTAATTTGGAGAGACACTAATTATCTCCAAAACATGCACCTCACTGTTGTGAACCAATATGTATCACACACTTCAGAGACGAAATTCCACAGAGCATTGGTGCAAATACACCAACATTTAAATACAAATGGATCCAGATGAAAACCAATCACAGAGGTCCCCATCTGGCAAATATCTATGTACTTTATGCACATGAAGATTAACAATGAAGTTAACTGGATTATTTATGTAAAATTAAGTACATATGCTGAGGCCCATTTGTGTCATTTCCTTCTCACTAAGGACATGACAATGAATATTAATAGACTCTGCAGAAGAGTCTCGCAAAGATGTCTATATGTAGGCAGGTGCTTAATTTTTAAGGTCTGTGGAGTCAAAGTATTTGTGTCTGTAAAATGTAAACACATGCAGAAGACTTGGCAGAATCAGCCCATGTGTCTAAGCAGATATATTTATAGTATCAAACCACACTGGTTTACCCAGAATAAACCTATTGTTTGAGTGACTTTTCAAGCTGAAAAGGCTCTGGGTATTTGGAATGGCAATGAAGTTCCAGGTATTATTAAAAGAAAAATAGTCTTGTACCAGCTTCCTATTAATTTTAATTGTATTACATCTCATTCTTAATTCAAATGAGCTAAACTCATCACTGGCTGTAAATCCATAGGGTGTTTATTTTCACTCATATTTTCTCCCATGAAATGTATTATTAGCACATCATATTTGAGTCTTTGCTTATTGCAGATAAGTCCTTTTTCCATTCAGCTATAATTTCATATTCAAATAGTGTATACATTAGCAATGTGATTTAATTCTCCGGTTTATTTATGTTTGAAAGGCTAATGTTTTCCAAACCACAATTTAAGGGTGCATGTAGAGAGGCAAATTGCAGGTTCCCAAGTGAGTCAAGTTGTGTAAATTGTGAGCTTGCACTGACATGCAAAGGAAAGTTCTAAGCTGTCATAAGTTATGTGTTGTGGGGCCAGACAAGAGTAGGGTAACAAGCAAATCAAGTGAAAAAGGAATTTGCCCAGCAGGAATTCCTTACAGAGCAGGTAAAACTACAAGACTTGTGTAAATCACTGCAGAGAGAATGGAAAAAACAGATTGTAGATATTTATCCTCATAATTTTTCCCTCACTCAAAGAAGAAATTCCATAAGCTTTCTATTTTAGGGGAAGATAGTGGCACTTAGGTCCCTGCCATGAATTGGGTGATCTATCGTTGTATCTCATCAAGAGCAATTCATCTCCTTTCCGCCAATGCAGACAACACTGCATATAAAGATCTCAATTTTCTCCAGCAGAGGTGGTACTAATATTTTACCAAGGATTTCTGTGAAAGTAGCATGTGAATATTTCTGCAGAAACAGCTTTCCTCGACGAGCACAAAAATTTTTTCATTAAGACTCTTCACGGTGAATATTTATTGGGTCCTGGAAAATATCAGGGCAAATCTTACCTCTGTAAGGCACTGGTGTGCTTGTTGAGAGACTTATGCCCGAAGCTGAAATTAGCATAAATAAGCCTGCAGTGATTAGAGCATGTTGGCAGTATAGAAATGGAGTCAGCTTTTGTAGCATACTTATGTTACTATTCTGGGCTTGAAGGGTGTGTTGTTAATGCATGGTAGTAGAGGATTATCATCCAATTTCTAGGCTGACTAGTAGTTTCAGGGATTTCTAACCATGAACTGCCTCAGTTAGAACCTTCCACTCATTTCTCAGCCTTACTTTGTGGAGAGATTCTTGGAAAAACTTGTAAGAGTGCATGTGGGCACAGCAATGCACTTATCTCAAGCTGGTGTAGATTTTCTAGTACCCTGTGACACCACTTTGATTCTTCACCTTCTTATCTGCTTAGACAAGACTGGCAGTGTGTAGGATTATCAACTATTATTGTATCACTTCTCAAACAAAGCAAATCTTACTCTGTGCTGTCAGTTGCTTTCAGAAGTGAAAATGATGATGGCCAGCAGCACTTGGAAGCTGATAATTACTTGACATTAGAACTAGCAGAAGAGGGCAGGATATTCTCCAGTAATAATTATTTGAATTTTAACATGAATTTTTTTCAACTCCATTCATTCTTCCTCTGAACACTTGGGCGGTTGATCCTGACTGACATGGAAACTTAACTGGATGACTGATGTGTGTTTTGAGGTCATTGTTGTCAAAAGGACATTTTGTTGGATTTTAGAAAATTGTCAAGGACTAGAAACTGCAATGACAAGGTATGCACCTTACTTGTTTGGCTACTTTAGGGGAAAAAAAACCCAAGCACAAGAAAATAAAATGTTGGCAACCTCTCTATATCCCCGAGTGCCAAAATATCTCTGATTGCAGCCAGAAACAGTTGCATTGTATTGGTAGGAACAATTCTATGAGGTGAAAGGCTTGTTCATATATTTAATTCAATTGGAGAATGGAGATAAGGTGATGCAACTTCATTCATCTGTTGCAATGATCACTCATCTTCAGACATCATAGAAGCAAAAAGCTTCTTTGTAATCAGAGTGTAACTCATTGTTTCTTTAATACATATGTGAAATTCCAATTTCATATAGATAATACAATTTTAATCTACACTTGTTGGAGAAGTTGATTTTGCTTTGCTCTACTGCATAGTATGCATTGTTTCTCAGGGAATATTTATTTCTTACAGACTTTGCTGTAGGTTGAAATAACTTTTTGTGGTTTTTGTTTTCTCATTGTCTTCCTCTCATTCATGGCTCCCCTGAAAAGTTATAACTCCTCCTAGGGTAAGCCATGGTATGGGTCTAAGCTGGATGAATCCATAAGGTAATTTTGTTTTCTGTAGCTTAAATATAAGACTGAAGAGATTGATTTTGATCCTTGATGATAGATTTCTGTTGTGATGGGGGTGAGGATAAGTTGAAGTTTCTTCCCTTACTCCTGGTTGTGTGTAAAATTACTCTACCTGGCTTATGCCTATTGGGTAGTACTGTGTGATTTCTGCCTTCCCCCTCCATTTTTTTAAATCACATTATCCCAACTTTAATGTCAATGCTTGCCATTATCTTTCCAGATTGCAATCAGTTGGATCTTTAAAAGGGAGAGATATTGATAAGTCTCTCAAAAAAGCTTACTTTTGTGCTGATCAGATCTTCTCTTGTGATGAGACTACAGTCTAATCTTTACTGAAGGATATTGCCTGGGTTTCCCATTCAGTGTCTTCATTATTACAGACTTCATACAGCTACTACAGAACCACAGCTTTCTATCAGTTCAGTAAGCGTAGTTTCAACTACAGTGAGTCTTGACATTGCATTTCAATTTAACGTGGCCTTCACTGGAACTTTATCACAGTAAATTCTACCATTTTGGAAATGCTTCCTGATATGAGTCACCCATAACATACATACCTGCACACAAATTACCCACAGAATCACACAGAATCACACAATCATCTAGGTTGGAAAGGACCTTGAAGATCATCTAGTCCAACCGTTAACCTAGCACTGACAGTTTCCAACTACACCATATCCCTCAGCGCTATGTCAACCTGCCTCTTGAACACCTCCAGGGATGGGGACTCCACCACCTCCCTGGGCAGCCCATTCCAACGCCTAACAACTGTTCTGTAAAAGAAATGCTTCCTAATATCTAGTCTAAACCTTCCCTGGCACAACTTGAGGCCGTTACCTCTTGTCTTATCGCTCATTACTTGGTTAAAGAGACTCATCCCCAGCTCTCTGCAACCTCCTTTCAGGTAGTTGTAGAGGGCCATGAGGTCTCCCCTCAGCCTCCTCTTCTCCAAACTAAAGAACCCCAGTTCCCTCAGCTGCTCCTCGTATGACATGTGCTCCAGACCCTGCACCAGCTTTGTTGCCCTTCTCTGGACACGCTCGAGTGATTCAATGTCCTTTTTGTAGTGAGGGGCCCAAAACTGAACACAGTATTCAAGGTGCGGCCTTACCAGTGCTGAGTACAGGGGTAAGATCCCTTCCCTGTCCCTGCTGGCCACGCTATTTCTGATGCAAGCCAGGATACCATTGGCCTTCTTGGCCACCTGGGCACACTGCTGGCTCCTGTTCAGCTGGCTGTCAATCAACACCCCCAGATCCCTCTCTGACTGGCAGCTACCCATCTCTGTATACTTCATTATTTCATAACACATTAAAATGTTCAACTTTGACATGTGAAAAAAGAAATAATATCCAGAATGAAAATAAAACTTCCCTCTGAATTGTGGACTTCAAAGGGAAATGCAACTTGCAAAGGGATTAGTTGAATTTCTGCTTTTTCTTGTGTTACTACTCTGAATTACGCAAGTGCTCCAACTCAACAATTTATTTTTCTCATTCCCTCTTTCTTAAATGTGGACTCCCATATCTGTTTTTACAGAGTTCTGAGTATATTTTCAGAGTGTATTTAAAGACCTTCTTTGACTTTTTCTGCTGAGTCCTTTCTGGCTTCGTTGTCTCATCAAAGTCCCTGAAAGCAAGGGTATTAACCATTTGTTGCCAACAGTCCAGCTGTTTGTCAGAGTAAACTTAAACCTGTTTCCTCAGGAGAAAAAGTGAATAGAGGCTTATTTCAGTCAACTTTGCAGTACTTACATTGCTTAAACACACAGACTTCTAACATTGAGAAGAATCTGAGAGGAGTTACATAGTAGATACTTAAGGTGGTATTGAGTAGCCATATAGGGATTTAAATAGTTATTTCTCATCCACAGGAGAATAACTATGGGTTTAAAGAAAGAGGCAAGAGTTGGTAGGAAGATGAGTGTCCAATGAGGAATCCACTAATCTTGGGATGAGCCCAAACAATTCTGGAGTCGATGTATTTTTATTTCCTTATGCCATACTTTTTCTTCTGTCAGATTATTTTCTGTATAATTTCTACCCTATTTCTTAGAAATATGAGAAAGGGTTAGAATGGTCCAGCTCATAGCATGTAGTACACGATGTTTCCATCTCTCTCCTGAGCAGTTACACACTTAGTTGCAAGAACTAGTGTCCCAACCGTGTCAGAGGAAAGGATTGGTGACATTATCCAGGACCACTGCAGGGTCTCAGCTTTGAGCTCACCCTGAATGAGGTGCTCCCTGGAGCACGAGTCCGTTCAGTTTCAGTCCATCAGGAAAGCAGGACTTTTCAGGGGAGAGGGAGGAGCCTGGGCTCTTGCAACTGAATAAGTACTGTCTCCCTCTAAATTTTGAACTATACTCCATGTCTTTACCCTTCCACCCCTACCTGTGCCTAGCAGTGCATAGGCCTTGGGAGAGTAAAGTCAAGGGCTTGTGATAATTCTAGATTTAAAGGCATAGGACAGATGATCACGTACCTGGCATCTGAAGGTGTCCTATAACAACCTGACAGTGATAGCCATGCTGCTTAAATGGGAGAATTTAGCAAGTCCACTTAACATCTTAATTTGTACAGGCTGCTTTTGATCTTGTAGAGGTTGAAGGTTCATCTTATGGTTCAGTACTACTGGAGCGAATGTTCAGTGACTATATTTTATTATACGTGGCAAAAGAACTTTCATATTCTTCTTGTCTAGCAATGCAGTTCTTAAAACGTGGTGTTAGTAGCTTGTAGATGGCTTCAACCAAGTTACAGGAATTCTAAAATTATTTTAAAAGCACCAAATCAGACTCCCCATCTGTAAAACATCTAGTAAATTATGCTGTGGTTTTCTTTAATGGTAGTAACATGGAGATAGTACCTTTTGCTAAGCTGCAAAGTAGAAGCTTCTTGCCTGTGTATCCTTTAGCATATTCAGGAACAGGTGCATCCAGAATAGTCATGGGGGTGTAGTAGAATAACATCTTTTGAAGCTTCTTTGAACCAGTGAATGCAACTGTAAGCAAATCAATACTGTTAAGCCAGATTTAACCATAAACAGGGCAAAAGGGAAAAGAAAACAAATCAAAAATATTAGGGAGCAGGAGAGGGGGTGGACTTTGCAGAATATTGTAAGTCAGGTGAAATGATAGCTGGCAGCTGTATGTCAGAGTCCCTCAGCACAAGGGAACATGTTGTTCTCTGAGAAACCTGAGGAGATTCTAGCCCCTCCCAAGTCCTAAATATCACAAGTATTTTTTTGAAATATATATGTGCACTTATATTCTGTAGTGAAGCTGCTGTTTTACTGGAATACACTGAAGCTTAGTCCTATGTCCACTAAAGTCAAAGAAAGCATGTGTGCTGACTTAAATGAGATCAAAGTTTTTCTGAGCCATTTCTACTGTGGTTTATTACAAGCAAGTAATAGTGATACTTGCTATAGAGTGAAATGAGGTTTTAGAAATGTTGGGGATATTGTTTAAGACCCTGTCATTGAATAATTACTTTTTAGACCAATGATGCTATGTGCAGTCCAGGAGGATGGGAATGGGCAGGTCTTGAGGAATGCTGGCATTACAGGGCAGTATGGATACTGCAGGAGTGGGCTAAGCTACACTCTAGGAAACAAATATTCCTGACTCATTTGGTAATTGAATAATCTTTGGCCCTTTGATAGGCAATCAGTTGTAAGTTTTTCTGTACAGGGAGGATATTGTACAGTAAGCTGGGGTGGGTGTTTACAGTGTGCTGTCTAGACCTCACTAAATCCCTGAGTGGGTACACCCAATGAATGTGAAGTGTGGCCACACAGTTGCTATGAGTATCCTGTAGTAATGTCCATCCTGACCTGCTGGTCCAAATTCCTGGAGCCAGCTGCTCCCTGCCTGAGTAGACACCCAGTCCAAGCAGCCCCAGAGGTTGCTTCCCCACTGGTGTCTTTATGGTTCATGCAAAGTATGGTTTGGCTTGCTTGGGGATGCGATTTTCCTTTAAACTCATCTTTCAGATGTTGAACTTGGAGGACTCTCCTAACTTTGCTGCTCTTTCTGTCCCTGAGTTTCAGATCCTATCACGTGCTTGTAGCTACTTTATTGTGGTAAGTTTTAACTAAAATGAATGCATGACGGTTATGCATTTGCTTTTGTGTTAAAATATTTGGGATATACAGCATCTCTAATTACTAACTTCACTTCATCTTCCTTCATCCTGAATCTCTTGGTAATGATATTTTTGAGATGGGAGATGTTAATCCCTTTGTTGAGATCAGCCATATGCTCTTTTCCTCTGATTATAATTACTTTCTTTTTATAAATTGCCACGGCATTATTGAATGTGCATTGGTGGGGGAATTTAAACTTTGGCTGGCAGGGAAAATGTTACAGGTGTGAACTGTGCTGTGTAATAATCTTCACAAGAGCTGTCTGATTTTTTTTGACAGTTTTTCATCAAAACTGTACTCTTATTGAAGTTGACATGTTAGAGGAAGTGGATTATTCTGACAAACTTTGATAGGAAAAAAGCTGAAACATTAAGTTTTGACAACTCTGATTCATTTTCTCTTGACTTGAAATTTTAATATCAGCTATTGGTATACTTAATATCATATGCACACATAATTTGCATTTAAGCTTGTGTTCATCTTGTTCTAATCTCTTTCTCTGCTCTAAGGCAAGGTTAACTAAAACTTTGCCATTCCTGGCAGATGTTGCCAAACCTTTCTTAAAGTTCTCAAGTTTGTTACCTCCACAAGTGATCTATTCTAGTATTTTCATTTTTTTTTTCCCAGTCCAGAATAAAAATAAATGCACAATGTTCAATTTCATGAAGGAAAAGATTTTAGTTGTGGACCAACTCAACAATGATAGCTTCTCCTGCTGCTTTGGGCAGTGATTTCGTGTTGTGCAAGCTAAGTAGAGCCAGGTCTAGGGTCTATGAAGGTCATGTTTTGCTGGGAGACTAAAAAAAAAAGCCCAAACCAAAAAAACAACCCCCTCAAATAGATGTCTTTGTTTTGTGGAGTTCTTCCTTGTTAAAATTAGGCTCATTTATATGCTTGAAATTATCACTGAAGTGTTACTAGACATTCAAAAGTTTGAATCAGGATATAGTTTCTGGTTTTCTCCAATGGGGTGTAAAATTGACTGCGCGTTTCAGAGTTTCCTGTCATTTCCTTGACATCATAAATCCTTCCAAATACATTCTGTTTTCTTCTGCTTGAATCCCGTTAGGACTCTTCATTTCCCTGTTCTTATTCTTTGTGCTTCCTTGCACAACTACCCCCAGATGATTCCTTTTGGAAATCAGTGAAATAGTTTTGTTTTGTTTTTTTTCCTTTGTGAAAAGTTCTAATTAGAAAAACAGCACCCACCAAAACCCAGACCTGTACAGTTGCAGCTCTAGGGAATCTGAATCAGCCTTGCAGACTGAGGTCTCCTGAACTCTGGGAGCGTGCTGGAGGCTCCACCAAAGGTGTGAAGTGAACACAAACCTTTGGCTTCATGAAATTTGCCACTGTAGCTTAAATTCAGAGCTTCCAATGAGACATCTGAAATGTTTATCTGAAAATTCAGGAGAATAATGATGTAAAGAAATATTAGTACCTGTGTGGCTGTTTCTACCTGTTTCCCATTGGGGTAAGACTGCAGAAGTTCTCTTTCACATGGCAATTGGCCCATGTGTATGTCATGACAGATTTACTGTGAGGTAAGTGTATGGGTGTGGATATTAGATTATGAAGTGCATGTTGCATTCTAAGTTTGTGAGGTAGCTGATTCCTTCATAATTTGTTATATATCAATCAGTCATAACAGCTGGTCCAAAATGGCTTCTAACAGGCTTCTCAGGTTGCATCTCTCTGATCTGGAAATAAACATGTTTCCTTAGTTTATGCTACCTAAGGTGAATCAGTGCAACTCTGACGTCATCTTGCAGGTTTTAAAAAATATGGAGATAATGTCACCCTAACTGCTAATCTTCTGTAGTCTAATTGGTACTTTTTCTGAGGCGTAGTATTTAGCATTTTACAAGTGTTGTGTTGTAGTTATCTCTATCGCTATATCTAGTTATATCTATTGCAGACTGCATGGTGATTAGATGGGATAGCCCTCTGCATGTAGGATGCAAATACATGTGCACTCTTAAACAAAGTAAATGGTAGTCACATATAAGGACTCAGGAAAAAAAAAAAAAGATTAAGTGATGTCAGAATGAAGTTCACCAAAAGCAAAAGACTGTGATTGTTTTAAATTTTCAGCTATAGACAAAAGAAAAATCCAATATATGTGAATTTCTTTTTAATAACTGTACTTAATTTTTCAAAGGCAAAAATTAAATCATACAGCTTTTTTGAGTATGTACATGTAGTAGCAGACATGATTTTATGTTTTTTTATAGAAAATAGCTAATATTTTTAAGGCTGTTGAAGAGCTACAGGCTACATTTAAAACCAGAATTAATGCATATTCTAATCCCCAACATGGCTTTGAAAATATCAAACAGCATTTATTAAGTGGAGAAAGATAAACATAAGGTCACATTTCTTGTTCTGCAGGCATTAACGGATTGAAATGGGAAAACAATTTCTGACCATGAAGCAGAGGAAACAGTTATACTTCTGTTTTCACACTAGCTAAAATTGGGCTAGTTTGTGCTGACGAAATACTTCTGTTTGGGGAAGAAAAGGTGATTGAATTAATCCAGGTAGTTTTAGGGCATGTGTCTGTCTCTCCCAGTTGCTGCTAAAGAGTGAAGAAGATAATTGTTTTGACTTCATCATTTGCCTTTTTAGTACAAATAATATTATGCTAAATAGTAAATCAAGATGGCCTGGCAGTTATATATTCAGCTGAACAAATGAAAGTGAGATAAAACACTGCAAAGAACTCAAAACAAAACCTCAGTTTGATTGACCTGCAATGAAACCGTTTTATGGAGGAAAAAAAGAAGTAACTAGAAACTTTAAATGTTCATTTTTTATTTTATTTTATTTTTTTTAAGGAACAAAATAAAACTAAATTTCTTTGAACTTTTCTGTTATATGAGTTCTAACTGGATATGTTCTGCTGTTTATGGCTGGGTATTAACACAGAATATTTCTGTTTTATTTGGTGGTAATAGGAGAAATCTATGCTGGTGATCAGTAAATACTAATGATAAAATACTGTCTGTTCGTAAACTCATTACTTTGTGTGTTAAATTTTTACACAGAAACATTCACTAAAGTTTAATGTAATAAAGCAAAATATAGCAGTTGAAATAATTATAGCAGATTTTTAAAACTATTTTTGTTTCAGGTAATCTGTAAACTTGTGCATCTGTTCTGATTTCAAACAAATCCAATTTTGAAATGTTGTAATACCTGCAAGTGTAGTTCCCAAGCACTCCAGTTCATTTTCTTGTCACTGCAGGAGACATTTGTTATTGGCAATCTCAGAGAAAAGCTATAGTCTTGAGTGGGAAATGAAAAAGGTAATTTTCATTAAAATACAACAACTAACTTGCATGAAAATTTGAGACCACAACCCATTCAGCCATGTAAATAAAACAGATGTTTTCTCGTGATAAAAGCGGGAAAAACATGGCAGAGAATTAAAAAACCTGACTATTTATGCTTGCTTGAATGATTATACAGATTGCAGGGCAGTGAAATACCAGATCTAGAGTACATTCCTGATAAGTCTTCAACCTCTCTCTCTATATTGGGATCTCTAACTGGGCTTTCCAACCCATGAGAGGCAGCTCATATCTCTCCTATTAAAAATGATGATTCGCCTATGATTAATGACAGACAATGAAGTCCATCAGAAATGTGAATGGTGGCATGAGGTATTTAAAACTCATCCCTGGGAAAGAACTGGGTGGCATTTAAAAGTCTAAATACTTCTAATTTGAGGTGGTTGGCCTTTTGATGAAAAGAAGTAAGTGAAGGCAGATACTTTTCAAAATGAATTAAATTGTTTTGAAAAAGCCATTTTGAAAATTTTCTCAAAAATCATTGAAGACTAGATTTTTCCATCAAAATCTATTAGGGCATACTTTCAAGCAGCATTGCTCGATAAATGGATTGTTTGTTTCCCAAGGACTGTGTGTGAAGGATGTGACAATATTCTCAAAACCACTGAAGTATGAAGCACCACTCAGAAGGGAAGAGACCTGGCTAACACCTTGCCTTCCCCTGACAGGCAAGGGACCTGGCTGCCCTTGCGTTGCACCACTCAGCCCTTCAGGAACAGAAATAGAGCCATTACTGAGTGAAGGAACCATGGGGGAGGCCTTGGCAGCAAGACTCGCAGAGCGTTAACTTTTAAAAATTTTTAACTGTGAGGGTCAAACCAAAACAAGAGAGAGCTCTAAGGAGGGAGAGAGAGATGAGCTGGATAAGCTGGGGAATGCTGGAGATCGTGCCTGGCGAGTGCTTCAGGACTTCTTACTGGGAAGGTGGCTGCTGATGGAAGCCCCTGCCTCTGACTGGAGAAAGCCCTTGCTGTGGCCTTGGGACCAGCCTAGGCCAGGGCATTTTGGAAAAGCCACCTTGCACGGGTGTCTCTGGGTGTTGGGCCCCGAGGACACCAGCAGGCTGGGACTTCCCCAGTCCTGGGGGTGCCATTTTGTCTCAGCAGGGCCCACAGATCTGCCCCAGGTGCTGCTAAGGAAGGTTTCTGTGCCCTCACTTGGTTCCCTGGGTGTCACCTCAGGGCTCTTGAGGAGCCCTATCAGTGTACCTGTCCTAGCTCTGGGTCTGGGGGCTGCAGCCAGCTGGGGGGAGCCCTGCTCCATGCAGCTGACCGGCTCCTGTGCAGTGGTGAGGTGAGGGAGGTTCGCTCCTGCGCCAAAACCCTGTGGGGAGGTGGCTGGGGTCTGTCGGAGCCTGCTGGGAGCCGGCCGGCCTTGACCCGGCCTTGTGCCCGGTGCCTCTGCCCGCTGCTGGGAGAGCTCTTGCGCTGGAGCCTGGAGGGAGCGGGATGGGCCTTGCTGCTGGCCCCGCTGCGAAGGCCGCCTCCTGGTTTAGGCTAAGTACCAGGATGCATGTGCCAGCAAAAAAGGCAATAGGGTGTTTTTTTAAGAAAAAAGGACAGCAAGATAAGACATATATTATTCCTGAAATGAAAACCAGCATTTTATCTGTGTGGATTCACCAATTTTGATTAAAATTAAAGGACTGATAGTGGTGGAAGAGAGAGCCGGTGTTGTCCCACACAAAGGAAAAGATGACATGGAGACTGCAATAAATAATGCAGTTGTACATGTTCTTGAAGGCCACACTCTAGGTACTTTATCATATCTTCAACTTGGCTCATTTCTTTTTTTCTGTTAATTTTTAGGACCAGCTATGCTGACAGTTCAACAAAATGAGAAAACCAAAATCTTCAGGCAGATCACATTCATGTAAGTGTTTTATTTAATTGCTGCACTTGCGTGGGCCAGGATCTAAGATACAGAATTGGTGTACTGTGTATTAGAAATACGAGATATGATATCAATCTTCAGCACCTCACAACTCTGAAAAACCATAGCACTTAAGCATGTTTTGCCCATGTCATTTAAAGATTTTGGTGTACACAGGTAAAATATAAAAAAACCCCTCCAGAAGATGAATGTGAAAAGACTTAGTTTTCAGTGGTGCCAATCTAAAACTAAACTTAAAATATTTTCTATTCCACTATCAACAGCAATAACAGTTGCTTAGTAATATGTTGACTTCTAGCATAAATGCGTTTAAAAAAACTGGTTGCACATCTGACTAGTGCAATGACAAAAAAAGGAGAAGGTTTAGTTTGTTTTCACTTCTAGAAAAACTTGGAAATTAAAGGATTATTTAACCACTACCACTGTCGCCAGTAGAATACAGTTTATCAGATTGTTCTCTTGGGTAAAGTATGATAAAGGTTATCCTGTAAATAGAATATTTTAATATGGGTTTAAAATGTCCTTCAGATATACAGTCATAACTAAAATCAAGGGTTTATGGATTTTCTTTGAAAGCTTACAGAATGCTTGCCATTATTGATATTAATAGCTTTTGAAGTATTCCAGGCCTGTTCTATGTGGGTGATTTTAAATGTGGGGATAGTATTTTTAACTCTGATCACAAAGCATGAGCTTTCAAAATCTATTTCACTCAGTTTGGGGGGGGGAGGGGGAAGGTTGAAAACATGAAAATCTATGTAAAAGGAAAAACTTTGAGGGGATTTTGGAGCATCAGATTATTTTTCTGAGACTTATTTTCAGACAGTTGTGGTTTTTATTTGCATTCTTTGTATTATATTATAAAAGCCATATATCATATTTTATGTAATAGATAACAAATACTTAGTTCTTAGTGTCTCAATAATATTAAATTTGAAAGTTTTGCCATGTTAAGTGTCCTATTTAATTTTGATATTTTGCCCCTCTCACATCCACCACTTTTTGTTATTAAACAAAGGTGTCAAAAAGGCTCTAATTGTTAAGAATATGAATGGAAAACCAAATACTTACTTTGAAATAGCTCTTTGGAAGGTCTCTCTTACTACTCTGATTTATAAGATGATGACAGTGACACTGTGAAATATAAATTGCCAGTTCTTTGCTCAGATTAGTTCTTTCTGTTTTCAAGTGGATTCTTAAAAAGAGTAAGACAATCTCCAATGCTCAGTCTTGAATCATTGTTCTTTCTGAACCACAGTTATCCCTGAATAAGTCAGTTTTTAGACAAGCTGTTAGACTAAGAGATCTCAGGAAAACATTTTACTCTGCTAGGGAATTTTGCAGTAAAAGTAATAGAAAAAACAGAGGTCTAATAAAATCAAATCATAGCAGATAAATAAAGGAGAGATTAGTGGTATTTAAAGAAATGTGTTAAGTGTATGTAATTATCTTTGAAAGAGCCTTGTTACTGAGGCAGAGCAAGAGGGCAAACTGTTGGCTTTGAATGTCAGTGTGTAAGAAGAATTGCTGCAAATTGAAGTAGACACAGCTGCTATTAATACCTCAATTTATTTTTTTCCCCCAATGTGTTTGTTAGTTCTGTATGTATTTCTTTTTTTACCAGCAGTGGAACAAAGTATTTGGTGAAACAGATTTTCTTTCTTCTTTTTCTTCTTTTTTTTTAAATGCATACTTTCTGAGTAGAGCATGAAAATGGCACAGAGGAGGGAAAAAAAAAATTCTCTGCTTGATACTGGGGTTTGAATAGAGTTCTTTGTTGTTTCATGTATGGAGTATTGTACCCCTTCCTTGCCATATACTACCACTGAAATGTGATCATTGTAAAATCTGCATGAAAAAATGCATAATAATCAGCCAAAAAAATCAGTGTCTTGTTACTATTCCTTGTTGCTTTTTTGTTTATCTACATGGGACTAAAGCAGGTAGACACTATTTTTATACAGTATATACTATATATATAATATAAAAGAATAAGGTCTTTACGTTTGAGATACAGCAATCTCTGTAGAAATTGCATGTGTGTATATATATATATATACACAGACACATTTCACCTGCTACTGGAGTTCCAGTTACTCTTCTGACACTCCTGTCACTTAAAATATCTGTCACTCTTTTGGAATAAAGCATAATTGCTTTTAGCAATCTTGATTTTCTCTGTCAGGATTAAGAAGTACCAGTGGCAATAGCTGCATATTAATGCCTTTATTGTGTATAAGACATTGGGATACTCTTGCTTTACCATGGCAACATATTGCCATTGAATAGTATTATTGGCTGCTGCCAGTAATAGAGAGTCATATTCATAAATTACTAAGGCTAGCAATACTACTGACTGCTCTTGTAATCCAGAGGGTTGAGGGGAACTGGAAGCAAATGGCAAGAGTGATGTCAAACAACGCTGACTGATGAAGTATGGAGCAAGTAGAGTTTGAAGCTGCTGGCATAGCCTTGATTTGCGAGGAGGTTTTTGAGCATCATCCATTCATCCCTTTAGCTTGGTGGTATAAGGGAACAGAGCGATGATAATTATAGTGAAAAACACCACTGCAATCTCTATTGCTAACATAGGAAATAAGGAGATTCTTGAGCCTGTTACCTTGTAGTTATCACAAAGATGTAGGCATTCTGCTTCTGGACTTCATTAAGTTTCTCTCTGGGTCTGAGACTTACCACTGCAATCTGTGTGTTTTAATTACATGAAATGAGAAATCATCCAACAGGTCCTCCCACCTGGGGATCCTGATTATTTTGGCAATCCTTATTTAGATCTCAGAGTGAGCTTTGAATCAGTACAAGAAAAAAGAGGCTGGGTAATATGTATTGAGCTTTGGCCTTTGCAATGAATATTTTACAGAGATGGATTTGAAATGGGTCAATTTTTTGCAATGTGTTATGTTAAGCACAGAGGAGAAATCAAGGAACGTTGATGAGGACATTGACCAGAGAACCCACATATGTGGACTTACTGCTGGACTTCTAAATTTATATCTAGTCACTGAGATCTATATGACCTAATTTTTAGAAGTACTGAACAACCCAGACACCACAGACCTGATGGTTTGAAAAGAGGAAAGGGATTGGAAGCGTAAATTTGGATTCCAGTCCTTGCAAAGCAAAGGCTGTGTGTGCACCCTTGCAATTCCACAGAACTAATGTTCTGGCAATTGTACAGACTTTTGGAAGAATCTTGTAATTTATTAATGTTTGATATGAGTTTTAGATTCTCTAAATAAAAATATTGGCTCACTGGGAATATTGATGTTCAAGATTATGCATATTCTTATTTTCTGTTCCCCAAAGGAGTTCATCATGGGGCCAACACATGTACAACATTAAGATCTCCAGTCTTAAGTTCTCGCATTTATTGCTCTTCATTAAGGCTACTTCCTTCATCAGAGTTTCAATCTAGTAAATATTTATTTTCTTTTTCTTTCTTTCTTTTCTTTCCTTCCTTGCTTCAGAGGTGGGCCCATGCAAACCTCATGAATTCAACAAGGCCAAGTGCAAGGTCCTGCACATGGGTCGGAACAATCCCAAACACAGATACAGGCTGGGCGATGAGTGGACTGAGAGCAGCCCTGAGGAGAAGGATTTGGGGGTGTTGGTGGATGGAAAACTGACTATGAGCCAGCAATGTGTGATTGCAGCCCAGAAAGCCAATGGTATCCTGGACTGCATCAGGAGAAGTGTGGCCAGCAGGGTGAGGGAGGCAATTCTTGCCACTCCACTCTCATGGCACCCCACTTGAAGTGCTGTGTCCACCTCTGGGGGCACCAACATCAGAAGGACATGGACCTGCTTGAGCGGGTCCAGAGGAGGCCACGAAGATGATCAGGGGGCTGGAGCACCTCCCCTGTGAGGACAGGCTGAGAGAGTTGGGGTTGTTCAGCCTGGAGAAGAGAAGGCTCCGGGAAGGCCTTATAGTGGCCTTCCAGTACTTAAAGGGGCTACAGGAAAGGTGTGGAGGGACTCTTGATCAGGGGGTGTAGGGATAGGACAAGGGGTAACAGTTTTAAACTGACAGAAGGTAGATTTAGATTAGAGATAAGGAAGAAATTCTTTCCTGTGAGGGTGGTGAGACACTGGCACAGGTTGCCCAGAGAAGCTGTGGCTGCCCCCTCCCTGGCAGTGTTCAAGGCCAGGTTGGACGGGGCTTTGAGCAACCTGGTCTAGTGGAAGGTGTCCCTGCCCAGGGCAGGGGGGTTGGAACTAGATGGTCTGTAAGGTCCCTTCCAACCCAAACTGTTCAAGGATTCTATGATTTTTAGATAAACTTTATAGAGAAGCAATTAAAGCTTATGCATAATTTGTTTCCAAATGGGTTGTGGTTTGTTTTTTTTTTTTTTTTTTTGTTATACCAGGTCTCTCTCCCTGTTTTTCAATTTACTAAAATAAAAAGATTAAGTTATGAAACTTATGTTTGGGGTTTGACCAACATTTCAATAAATATTAGTACAGTTGGTTATTTAGATAGATAATACTATGTTGACTTTAACTCCCATATTTTATTTAGTATGTACTTTTGTCTATTCAAAATTTGCAGCTACAGTCATCTATATTGACAGAGACTGATGTTCTTTTCCTTGTAAGTAAAAATGTGAGGCTAAAAAACTTAAATGGCATATGAAAAATATTTTAAATTGGGTTTTATAGCATCTCAGTTCATTGTGCTACAATTTTAACAGATGTCTTTGCAAAATATCTAACTAGGCAAGTTATTTGTAGAAATTTGAGACAATATTTGTGGGTAATGTAAATATAAAATACATGGGTTTTTTTTAAATACCTGAGCTAAAATTCCTAAGATTAGGTTTCTGTTTCTTAAGCTTTAAGGGGGTGAATTTTAAAAATGTGGCGTTCTGTGAAGATCCAGATAGGTGCTTTTTAGGATTGCTAAGACTCTTGTAATTATGAGTCAGCTAGAGCTATGAAATAGCAAGCAAATTAGGGGTAATGTTGGTGTCTTATGCTGCTGAAGTGGCTATTCTGCTTTTGTGTCCAGAGCAAGTCTTGACTGCTGCAAGCTTGTCTGGGCGTATAACATATTCCAGATGCAGATGTGTCCTAAACCCAGGTAAATTAAGTAATCTGTCTGCTTTAAATGCTGTTTAAAAACTCCTATGTGACTTTTTTCATTCTTGGATATCTAGATATCTTGGAAAATCTTTTTCTGCGTTGGAATTTTCACATAGTCAACAAGTGACATTATGGATTAAACTGCTAAGGGATTAAAAGGTGGCCCTATTCACAAAAGGTGGGAAACTAAAATGGCAAATTCTGTTCAGCCTTGGCAGTACACAGGAGTGAAATGACATGATGAATGTAAACAAATAAAACTCATGTTTTATGTTTTCTTTACTGCTGGTTACTCTTGTTATAACAATGGACAGTTGATAAATGTTTTCAGTAGTAAATTGCAGTCTATCTTCTGGCACACTTTCACCGGATTTGCTGACTGGGTTTGTGCAAGCGCATTAAACCAGGGTACACTAAAGTGTGTAAGATGGGATACATCTGAACTGTCTGTGACATGCTTTTTACTCATCATCCAGCCTTTGTTCAGGTTCCTTTAGATGTCAGGGGATGAAGGTTCTGCCCTTGTTTGCTAACATGGTTGGAAGTCTGTTGAAGAGGCAATTGTTGCAGTTGTAGTTCCAAGAAGTCTTTTCTTAGACTCTCTGCAGATGTCATTTTAATACTTTCCCATGGCTTAATTCTGGGGTATTCTGTGGTTTAGAAAACTCAAGCTCAAGCCTTAATCTTCTGACCTGAGTGGCACTGTAAGACATTCTAGAGCTGTATTTTGAAGTGAAAAGTAGCATTTGGACCACAAAAGGATGAGATTCTGCTTTTGTTGAACTTGCTAGGGTTTTTTTGTTGGCTTCAGGCCAAGAATTCACTGAGCTGATCTGAATGCTTAAGAGACAGTTTGAATACCTAAATGTAAATATTCTGTGAAATTTCAGAAATTGCAGAAAATATCTCCCATGTACATATACTTGTATCAAGGAAATGCCTTTTTTTGTTTCATTTGTGTAGTCCTTAACAAAGTGTGGTATGATACTTGCCTGGGGCTTTTGAATGGTATCATAATTCAAAAAATGAGTAAATATCACGTTTGGTTTAACAATTCTAGCATTTGCTCATAAAACGTTTGCAGTACATTTCCATTTGAATTTTTAAAAAAGTCCCACTAACTGCATGAATTATTAAAGACTTTCAGAACTCAAAGCTTCCAGAACTTGAAGCACAGAAGTACTCTATATGAAATGTGTTATTAGAAACTTTTTCTATTCCACATAATTTATCCTGCACTTCATTGTTAACTAATACGACAGATTGAATGACTAATGTTACTTGCTTGACTGAATTTACTTCAGTGACGTGTCATGAGAAAATGCAGCTTTCTGTGGGTAGGCACATTGGCTTTGTCAGTGATTTGTCACATTGGTAAACTATTAATATATAGATATTAGTACAGGTGACGAAAACATCCAGGATATGTATCAACTAATTAATGTTGGGATTATTCTCACATTTTCTGATTTCTAGGCTTTATATGATTTAGACCAGGCAAGCTGTTGCCAATAGCTGTAGCTCAGGTAATTAAAGAGAGCACAGAAATCCTATGGAACTTGTGTCCTGTTGTGCCTCCTGAATACTGTCTTGTCAAAACCAGTTGCACTTCAATCATGGTATAACAGATTCCTTTTATCTTTCTGCAAGAAAGATTGGATAAAAGGAGATACTTCTGCAATCTGCCTTACAAAGTATGGAGAGAAAAAAAAAAAAGTCCAGCATAGAAAGAATATGGACTAGGTAATCTTCAAGGTCTTTTTCAACTTAGATGATTCTGTGATTCTGTGACTGTAAGGAGATGTACTGTGTATAACACTGTGTGTATGTGTTAAGCAAGCTACAGGCAAAATATATGACGTAGTTTGTTTTATCACTATTAAGATCCACCTTTCTAGTGTTTGTAATGAGACACTTCTACATGTCTGTGCAGGCTCCTGAGCATTAGTGTTTTGTGGTGAAGTCAGAGTGGGACTGACATTCAGGACAGAGCAACAGGAACCCAGATACGTGGTTAGTGTAAAATGACGTGGCTGGGATGCTGCTGGTGGAGCACCATTGGAAAAGTTGTCTCCAGATACTGAAGGAGATGTCCACCCTCTAGTGCAGAGGTTTAATTAAACCTCGTGTATAAACAGCTGAGTTGTTTTTAAACTGGGTCAAGACGACAAGGAAGCTGCAGTGGTGTTGCTTTAACCACCAGATAGAGGACTCCTCACTGCACCTGTGCTGCACTTAACACCCTAGCTTGCTTAAATAAGGTTTGGCTAAACAGAGTGGTGATAGCCCTTAGATGCAATGCCAGCATCTGTTTTGTTGGTGTTAATTTCACTGGTGTCTGCCCTTATATTCAAAGGTCTTTCTGACTTATATGCAGGAGCCAAACTGAGACTGTGAATGATACACCTCCCAGAGTGTAACAACAACAAAAAAAGCCCATACTGGCCCTTTCATGTATACTGGCTGCAGATCAGCTGGTCTTTACCAGGACTTCTGCCTTTTGATGTTGACCATTAGCTGCAGGCTCATGCCAGCATCTGTGTAACAGCTCTTGGAAATGGTCCTGTGGATTCCTTGTCTTGAGCAGCACAGCCAAATTGGACACTGCAGAACTACTGGAATGGGATGCCTGTAGCATGCTTCTGGAAAGGCATAAAGACAAATATGTTGTTATCCCTGCAAAGTACTCATGTGGCCTTGAGCAGTGCATGCATTAAACTGGGCATTATTGAAGCATGAGCCTGACATTAGCATTTTGCTCAGTCTGTGAGGAATCTCTGTGATCCAGGATGTGCCCCTCTGGAGACTTGGCCTTATTTGATCTGTCCATAGCTACCGCATTAGTAAAGATGACCAATTCCTTCTCTTGGAAGCATCCAGGAAGACTTATATCTTCACTTCTATGTCTTATATGTCTTGGGGAAAAAAATAGTCTTTCGGCTGCCACTGTCAGTGTTCTCATGCAGTGCAGAGTTTATTTGGCATGTAATTGGAAATGAAGGATGAGAATGTAGAAGAAAGGTTAGGACGAATATAAATGTAGTGTGTCCAGATACACCAGCAGGCATATTGTAAGCTAGTAAATAAAAAATAAAGGTGGGTCAAATTCAAAATGAAAAATCCTGCATCACAGACTTTTTTTCTGTGACTTGGTTTCTGGGCTGTCAATTTTCTTTAAGTCCATAATTAACATAGGAAGTGGTTTGGTGTAAGGGCACTTGAGCCTGACAGTTCTGGTATTCTTGAGCTCCTGTGTCCCTTCCCTCTGGTTATTGCACAGTTCTTTTGCCCTCTTGTGCCTTTATACTCATATCTGAAGTCTTTTGCAGACCATTGTAGACTTCTGCTACTGCTTCTAGTAGTCATACATGAATACCTCAGCAGTTTGGGAGGATGTCTTGGGCCATTAGCCAAGGTTTTTATGAGTGATTACAGGGTGTTGGATGCCCTATATTTCAGACACTGAACTGAGACACCTGAAAGGAGCTAGCTATTACTAAGAAATTACTCAGTACTGATCTCCACCATTTAAGTCACAGCTGAGCATCTGCTGAGCTAGACATTGCATGTCATCAGTCACCTGTAAAAGTCTACCTGTTCCCAGCCACCAGCCATATCTACAAGCACAGATGCTAATGTGCTCTGCTTCCTCCATGTCCCAAGTTTGTTCAGGCAGGCTTCTCTGAATTTACAGAATGTCTTGTGAATATGAAGAAGATTTTTAGCATGCTTTCTCTGTTATCTCGTAGTAAAAGTCAGAAGAAGTTTTGTGATTCTCAAGAGACATCTGGTGATGTCTAAATTCTGCCCTGAGTTTTGTGTGCTCTTTAGGTGGCACAAATACTTTGCAATCTCCACTGTAAGAATCTTCCACATGTAAAGCAATTACATCTTACTTTTCAGAGCTTTAAAAATATTATGTGAAAACTGAAACAAAATACGGTACTCTTTGCTTTATTTACTCTGAATAGAAATTGTTTCATTCTTTTTACAAAAAAACAAAATTAATCTTTCTACTTGGACATTCCACCACCTGGAGTAGTGGCCCGGTCCTTATTCTCTCTCATGGACAAGGAGCAGAAAGGAGTACATGCCTCCTTCCTCCCTCTCCCTCCCCAGGCAGTGCCGCCTGCTTGCGTGTGTTCTGCTATGTGTGGAGTGGTCCAAGGATCAGACCCACAGTACGAGTGCAGGGGCATCAGGTTGCTATCCCTGTATGGAAAGCTCAGTTTGCTTGGACATGGTTTTCAGACTCATTGGTTTGAGGAAACAAATTTTATTCTCCTTTTTTCCCCTTCCATTTTAGGACAAAATCAGAAGTTGAAATGTTGGGATCTTCTGTCGCATAAAGATTTTAAATCACTTGTATTGTACTGCATGCTAATAAATGCTGAAACAGTTTGCAAACAAGTTGGAGAAAAGCTATGAGGTTAATACACACAAACTTGATTGACATGATTAATGGGCTATTGTTTGTAACACAATGGAAGGTGCAAAACCATGAAACAACAATGATTTAAAAATCTCTTGTGTATTGTACTGGATACCTTAAAAGTATTGCAGGCCAGAATTAAGATCAGAAGTGTCTTGGCAAAAGTGTTAAAGTGAATCTGACAGGTTGATTAATCTATTTGAAGTGTTTGAAGAAGAGCGGAATGCTGGAATAGCAAATTTAAGAAAAAATAGAAACAGGTTGGATACACCAGGGCAGGCTGTATTCCAGCACTAAATTGGGTGTGCTGCTACTTATATATTTTGAAATAAAGACTTGTATAGAAAAAAACCCCACAGGTATATTCAATGCAGAGAACATCTTCTGAAGTTGGTTACAGTCTTTCATAGAAACCCTGATACTGTAAAGGATTTTAAACATGTGCTTCACTTTTTAGACACCTTTAAGCCTTTTTGAGACTGATGGAGCCTCATAATGTGTCTAGATTGAAGGAAACATTTAACTACTTTCCAGCAGGAAGGGAGGGACACTTTAAAAAATTGACTTTTGAAAAAGTAGGTTATGAAACAATATTCTAAAGATTACCAAATAAGGATATATGACAAAAATGTACTGGCTATATTGAACCTTGAGAATTGAGAGTGTGTCAGTCCTGCCATGTTTTGATAAATTACATTGTGTGTTGCTTTACTGACAGAGAAACAGAAATAATTTCCCAAATATAATAGGAAATATTTAGTTCTTTTTCACATTTTGCTTTGGGTTTCCTTATCTATCAGATACTTTTATGGGCTCCAGGACCCCCAGCCAGTGAAATATTGATAAAAGTAGGAAGATACTGTATTTGCTTAATGTTCTTTTCTAAATTATTTTATTTTTTAATGCCAGA